>NC_086163.1:24535942-24847716 GCF_035149785.1 Candoia aspera | reverse complement strand
GGTGGGTGGCTGCGCGCCGGGGGCGTTCCCGCCTGGAACGCGGGGAGCGGGCTTGTCTTTGCTGGGGCGCACCTTCGAAGAGGGCGCCAGGCGCCTGCCGGCCTTCCCACGGCCGCCCCCTTCCCGTTGTTTACCGGGAGGGAGAGCCCCTCAGATATCTCTGCGATAACGGGAGAGGAGGGGCCCGTCTGGCCCAGCCGCTCCTTCTGCAGGGTGTAGCCAGGCTTGTGCTGGCTGAACCTCTCCCCGCCTCCTGCCCCTCCAGATGCTTTGGACTACAACTTCCATGGGCCACGTTGCCTGGAGAGCAGAAACCCTCAGCGTTCAGTGGAGGAAGGCACTCCCCAGTGCCCTCTACTGCTGTCTGTAATCTCCATTTAGTGTGGACCCCCCCTGCCAACTTGGGGCTGAAGCCACTCCCTAGGCCGGGCTGTTTCCCCACACCCCCTGCGGTGCTGGGGATGAACCATTTGTCTTCTGCATGCCTGGCCTGAGATCTGATGTACCAGCAGTCCCTGTGGTCCAAGTTGAATTAGGACCCCTTGGGAGAGGCATGGGCAAGGCACCAGCTTCCAGCAGCAAAACCCCTTGGCGGGTCTGGCTTGCAAACACTGGGTTCCATCAGCTCCTCTCCCAGGAACGTGCCCGGTTTTCTGCTCTGTCCTCTTAAGATTAATTAGGCTGCTAAACCAGGTCCAAATTGGAGGGGTTGCCAGCGCAGGAACCCACTTTCTGACCTCTCCTGGGAGGGCAGATGAAGCAGGCCTCCTGCTTCACCAGGGAAGTTTACCCAGGGCAGCCAAATGTTGGGCTGGTTCTAAGGAGGGGGTTGACTTTTCGCCCTGCTGAACTTTTCTCCTTGGCAGGAAGCCTACGTGGAGTATCTAAAGAGCATCAGCTACATCGCCCAGGTCCTCCTGGAAGAGGCTGCAGCCGTGACTGGTAACGCCTCCTTTCCCCATCCCTCCCAGCACTGAGCTCCTCAAGGAAAGGTGGGATCTTAATGAATAGCTGGGCTCATTCGCAGGCACAGATTTCCTTCTGGGAAGCGAGCCTCAGAGCTGGAGTCTTTAGGACAACAAAATGGAAGTCGTGTAAACCCCCTATGTGGGCGCGTTTCAGTTGCAAGTAACCTTGACAGGATTAGTTAAATAATCCGAAGATAACTTCCCTTGGTGCTGCTGAGCTTGGCCCTGCAAGGCCTTCCCCATGTCAGCCACCATCCCTGGTCTCCCTGGCGATGAGGCTGGTTCAAGAAAGGCGTGTTTTGCAGCTTGTCTTGGGTGCCTCAACGCAGCTCACGTGAGAATGACAGGGACCGAGGCGTCAAGAGGAGCAGGCCTTTCAGATGCGTCCCGCCTGCCCTTCTTGGGGGAGGAATGGTTGGCTTTTCCGGGAGCTGGGCAATCCCACCAGGGAGGGGGTCATCGAGTGGCTAAATCCTGCCAGGCCGATGGGGAAGGTGACTGGCACCGAAGTCTCTTGGAGGTCTTTTTGAGGTGGGCTTTGCATCCCCTTGTAATTGGACAGACACGATCACGCGTTCCTTGTCTTGAAGGGGATGAAAACGATGTGGCGCCCGACACTCCCAAGATGCTCAAAGTAGCGGAGCAGTGCCTGGAAAGAGCCAAGAGCAGCGTTTCTAAAATAGGTGAGCACTGTTGGTTTTTATAAATAGACACACCGACAGACACGTCTTTTATCAAGCAGGCTGCTCTAGAAGAAAATCTTCCCCGCTTCAACGGGACCTGTGAGCTGGTACAATCCTGAAACGTGCGACTTCTTTTGAAGGTGGTGCGGTCATCTTCTAATGTGCTCCTACGTTGAAAAAGAAGGGAAATTGTCGGTCAAGAAGACGGTCCTGGGCATGAAGGAGACTGCTTGTCCCATTCCTTAGCCTGAGCTTCCTCTCCAAGTGGCGCTCAAGATGAGCGTCACTCCCCTGCTGGAGTTCGAAATGGGGCTGTGCCCGTTTGGCAGGCGGCCAAGGAGGGATCCCTTTCACAATCACCTCCGCTGGACCCTGTTCTCCGGCCTGCCCTTTGGCCTGCCCTGCCCCTGGTGAGTGCTGGGATGTTTGCTTTGGCCAACGCGGGGCTTTGTCTTTGTTTTCCTTCATTCCCCGATTCCAGGAAAAGCAGAGGCCAAGCCGGTGGTGGAGAAGGCGGCGGGCCCTGCGCCTGTTTCCCGGCACCGCAGAGTCTCCTCGGATGAAGGCAGGAAGCTGTCGCCTTTCCTGCCTCCCGAGATGTTCCAAAAGCTGCAGATCACTCAAGTGCAGAGTCCCAGGAGGTAAGAGGGGGCGGGGGGGGGGGCTGGGCTGGCTGGGCTCCCAAGCCTGCTGCCTCAGGCTGGGCAAGACGGACGATGCAGACCCTGAAGGAGCCGCTGCGTCTTCCTCTGCAGCAGGGAGCTCAGCCCCCTGGAGGAGGCGTCACTGCAAAACCAGAAGCTGAGAGCTACGTACGAGGCCCGGCTGGCCCGGCTGAACCCCAGCCAAGCGGTGCAGAAGACCTCTCTGGCAAGTGGAGCCGGCCCGGGAAGATGGGTCTCCACGACTCTGGGGTCCCCGTGTGAGCCAGGCAGTGTGGCCCAGGCATTTTGTTGGGGGGGGCAGAGACTTCAGGAGCCCTCTCTGCTGACGGAAACGAGGCTGAGATGAGGCATGGCTTCTTCCCCCCTGGAAACAAATATTGGTTGCATGCTTTTTTCCCTTGCCCTCCGTTCCCTGTTCAGTTTAGCAGACTGTTGCTTTACTGCTATTTTTGCTTGACAGACTCTCTCTCTGCAACGTCAGATGATGGAGAATTTGGTGATCGCAAAAGCCCGGGAAGAGGCCGTATCCTTTCTGGGTCTTGCTGTGGTGAAGGAAGGAAGAACTCCCCCAGTGGAGCTCAGCAACAATGTCATTTTCCTGGCAAACCCACAGAATACTAGCCTGCATGGGTCTCCCATCCCACATCCCCACCCTGCCTAACTTTGGGGGATCAGCCAGGATTGGCTAGGTTCTGTCCCATCTGGTTTCCCTTTGGCTGTCCTTGCAGCCAGCTGCCAGCCAGTCCTTCATCCTTTCTCCCTTTCGGCCCCAGCGAACTTCTTGAGCGATTGTTGGGCGTGGGTTGGGCCGGGGAGAACCCACCTCTTTGCGGCAGCTGTCTGGTCCACGTTTGTGTCTCATCTCTGGTAAGACCTTTGAGGCACAGGGAGAAAGCAGAGAGTGAAATGAGGAAGGCTGGCAAAGTGCAGTGTGTTGTTTATCTGACCCAAAGGAGGATTTTGGGTGGTCGGAGGACTTCTTGGTCTTTTAGGAGAGAGCTACTCTCAAGTAGAACAGGTTCTGTGGAGTCCTGGGTGCTCTCTGAGCCTTTTTTCCTTGCAGACATTTCGTTGCCAGACTCGGCAACGTCTTCAGTGCGAAGAGGGAGCGGGCCTCGCTTTCTGTTTATATACGGTGGCTTGCCCTGCTTGTGTTGGTGGGGGTGTTGTTCTCTCCTTGGGAGTTCCTTCACTGGGCTGTTGTTTGCTGCTTGGTTGATTGCCTGAGTTAATCGTTCCTTGATGAGGGTATTGTGAACAGGTTTTTCTCACTCCCCAGGATGAGGCCCAGAAGTGACTGTGTGGCTCGTTTGCAGCCAACAGGGGAAGGGGCCTCCTCATCTCTTAGAATGCATTCATTTTGGTTTGAGTTAAAGGCGGAAAAAGGATTGAGCAAAGTTTGTGAGAGGCACTTGCGACAGGGCAAGTGTGCTGTGCGAAGACCGGCCTCCTGCTTCTGGGGGTGGCCAGCCTCATGGCTCTGGGCTGCCAGGAGGAGGATGTGGGGGTTGCCTTGGCTTCCATCTCCCTGGGGTGGCTAGTGGCTGTTGTCAGGCCCTGCCCTCCGTAATTTTTCTCTGTCCTCCATTTTAAGTACTGAAGAAGTTTTCCGGGGATTACTTAGATGTGTTTCTTGCCCCGGCTAAAGGGGCCCCGAATGTTCCCTGTGTGACTTCTGACCAGCCTTCAAGAGTTTTTCCTCTCTCTGCATCTTTTGGCTCTGCTGGGCTGACTTCAGTCCTGTCGGTAGGCGGCCGTTGGGGTTTTCCCCACCTGAGCGGGACTGGAGTCTGTTCCAGCCGCTTGGTGTTTGCTTTGCTGGGAACGTGTGGCCCATCTAGCCAGAGGACCGGGGGGCTTTCTGGGGGAGGATGCAGCCTTGCCGTGGCGGACCTTGATTCTGCTCCCCCAGCTCCAGAGGAAGATGGAGGAGCATCGGCTGCGGCTGCAGGAAGCCACCAACAGGTGCGTGAGCTGGGATGGGACGCCCTGTCTGCCTTTCTCTGTGCGCAGGTGGGAAGGGGCGTGCCTCAGTGTCTCCTCTGAGCCTGTGTTCCTCCACGCTGTAGGAGGTTCTCCAGCAATGCAGTGCTGACCCCAGAAGAGCAGGAGCAGCGGGCCATCTACGCCGCTGTCCTGGAATATGAGCAGGACCACGTACGTAAAAAAGCGCCAGGGATGCGTCGCATGAGGGTAGGGTGCTGCTTGGTGTGCAAAAATCAGGGGTCTCCCAGAGGCAGACTGGGAAGGATGTGACTTTTTATTAGAAGGGCTGAGGGAGATGAGGGGGGGCTGTAGCTCAGTGGGGAGCCCAACAGTGAAGGAAGGCGAATGGGAACACATTTATTGTACAGGTAGTCCTCGCTTACCGACGGCTTATTCAGCGAACATTTGGAGTTACGGCGCTGAAGAGAGATGACCGGTCCTCAAAGTTCCGGCTGTCGCAGCACACACCCCAGTCACATGATTGCAATTTGGGTGCTTGGCAACCAGCTTGCACTAATGATGGTTGCAGGGTCCTGTGGTCACGTGATCGCCGTTTGTGAATTTCCCTGCCGGCTTCCCACGAGCAAAGGCAGTGGGGAAGCCGGCAGGGAAGATCGCAAGATGCTGCAGTAAGTTGCTTAGCACCTCCCCTGCCCAGCAGCAGCCACCCTGGCCCCTCCGTGCCACGCCTTACCTGCCGGCCAGCCTGCTTGTGAGTCGCCTAAGCCTTGCTTAATGGCCTGCCATCCTCACTTAACGACAGCAATGGGGAGTGCCAGGATTGCTATCGCTAAGCGATGCAGTCGCATGACATGACTTAGTGATGGAAATTCCAGTCCCAATTACTGACGTTAACCAAGGATTACCTGTGAGGCACTCCTAAACCTGCAGCTCTCCCTGTGCCCCCTCTCTGGCTGGATCATGCCCTGACACAGTGGGGGACGGGGTGTTCTCTGCTCCCCCCTACAGGACTGGCCAAGGCTGTGGAAGGCCCAGCTGAAGGAGCATCCCAGCGATCTGTCCTTGGTGCCAAAGCTGCTCTCACAGCTGCTCAGGTAGGGAGATGTGGAGCTGAGAGGTCTTTGCTTTTGAAGCCCTCTGATCTGCAGGGAGGCTTCAGGCAAGATGTACAAGTACGCCTCCCCCGGCCCCGTGGGGGATGATACTTGGGAAGCGGGAGCCTTAAGTTCAAGAACTCTCACGGGTCCCTCTCCCTCAGCATGCTTTGAGTCGGCTTGTGGGACAGAACAATATTCAGCTGCTGGGGCTTTGCCTGAGCCTCTTTCGGAAGCGTGGGAAGGTATTTTGGCATGCCCATGTCTCCTCTGCACAAAACAGCGGTCACTGCAGAGGGAGCCAGTGGGGAAGGAGATCATCCCTGCTGCCCAGCTTCCCAGGGGAGAGGACCCCCAGCCGGGTTCAGTAAGTCCCCCTTCCTTGACTCAGCTTTGCAGATCATCCCATCTGCCAGCTGCTGAAGAAGCTGCAGTGCTCGGTCTACGGTCGTGTGTATCCTCTCGTCAGCCAAAGCAGCGCCAATGTCTCCCGCGGCTGGTCCCTCTCCTCCTCGCTGGACGCAGAGGCCTTCCCGCCTTCGGCCACCGAGGGACGGAGGTTGCGCTTGTCCCAGAGCCTGCACTCCATGTTTTCTGTCCAGGAACACAACAAGCTGAACCTCCGTCATAGCATCTCTGGCACCCCCTTCATTGAGGACCAGAGCCTGCTGCTTCCCCCACAGGAAGAACACGCGTCCCCCCGGTTGGCAGACCGGGAGAGCTCCTTTGAAGACCTGGAGCAATTCTTGTCAGCCTCTGAAGCCCGGCCAGCGGGGCCCCTGCAAGATCCCCTGGCTGGGAAGAAGGCCTCCCAACAAGAGGCCCTCAAGGCAATAGTGAAGGACATCCACAACTCCATCGGTGAGGTCCCTGCGCAGGCAGCTGCAGTGGGACTGGTCAGGTCTGGTCCAGGGGGTGGGAATTCTAGTTTGCAGGTTGCTGCAGGCAAACCCATGGAAGGGGGAGATCTCAAGATCGGTCTCAGCATCCTCTGGGTCTGTCCTGCTCGCTTAACGATTAGAAAAAGGATCTTGGTTCTCTCTGGGTGAAACCCTGCTTGGCAGAGGCTTGCACTGATGGGGGCAGGCTCCTTCCTCTCTGCAGACCGACTGCTGTCCCTGGTGCTGCTGGCTTTTGAAGGCCTCAACACTGCGGCTGCCAAGGATCACTGCCTGGCGCAGCTGGAGGAAGCCTTCTTCGGCCCACTCTGGGGGCCCCTCTTGGCTGTGTACAGGTAGGCTGGGCCAACCAACATCCTCTCCGCCCCCTTGGCAGAGGATCAGATGGCACTGTTGAAAAAGGTCAAGTTGGGGGAGTTGAGCCTTGGGGCTGCTGGGCAGGGAAGAGGCAGAAAGTCCCCCCCCCTTCTCCTGGCAAGGAGCATCTTGCGACCTGGAGCAAGCTGGGACTGGTTTGTGGGCAAATGAGAGGAAAAGAGCGGGCCCACCTGCCCGCCTGGTGGGATCTGTTCAGTCCCTCTCCCCTTTATTTCCTCTGTGTCTTTAGGATTGTCTACAGAGCCCAGGAAGCGGCTCTTTTCAGGAGCATGGAGCTGCATCGGAAGAGCTCTCCGACAGAAATGGGCATCCCCTCCAAGCTGCTTCCCCAGGGCAGGCTGCCCAAGGGAGAAGGGCCTCCCCCTTACTGGGCGGCCGTGCAGGAGCTGTTGCTCCTGCCTCTCAGCAGCTGCCCGCAGAGGAAGCTGGAGTGCATCGGTGAGGCCTGGAGCTGGTCAGCAGCTGCAAGCCCAAGGAGGCCAAACTGGAGGCTGGATCTGGGCGGCATTGGAAAGCACCTCTGCTGTGGGGGTTGGGGAGGGGCCTTAGAGACTCCTCCCCTGTGTTCAGTCCAGAACTTCAGAGAGATGCAGCAGGCTTCAGCTGCCCTGACCGCTTTTCCAGTCTGCCGTATGGCATCCGAGCAACTTTTTCTGGCCTTGTCCCCTCCAGACATGCTGGACTTCCTAATTGAGAGGGAAAGACCAGCCTTTCCCTGGTTAGGTGGAGAGGCAAGCGGATTCAGGGTGCCTCTGGGTAGGGAAGGGCATGGATCTGAGGAGGTGAATGCTGCACAAGGCATGGGATAGGCCTCCCCTTGAGAGCATCTTTCCCCATTGGGGCCCTCTAGGCATGGTAGGCAACTATTCCCATAATCCCCAGAGGGTGTGCAAGATGGCTAGCAGTTGAGGGGTTGGACCAGACTTTCTGTGCGTGAGTCCACTTCTCTGCCCTTCAGCCCCGGAGGGCCAGAGAAGGGGCGCCCCAAGAAGTGTTTGTGGGGAGTGTTAGCGTGAAAGGAAGTGGCACAGTTCCTCTTGTGCACAAATGTCTGTGCCATGGCCTTCCTCACCCACTCCTTGCCTTTTCTGCTCGGCAGTGCGGACCTTGCGAGTCATCTGTGAATGTGCCGAGGAATACTGTGGGAGCCGGCTCCAGCCTGCATCTGCTGCTATGTGAGTACCCTGACGGCAGGCATCGCATCTGGATGGGGTGCCAGCTCCGAAGCTGTCTTGGCCACTTCCTTGATCCTGGCTCCAGCCTCTCTGGGCAGACTATGTCCTGGAATGGGCAATGGTGTGCAACCCCCTGCCGCTGTTGCCGCCGTCACACAGCCACTGACTGGCTGCCGAGCTAAGGAGCTGGGGCTGACTGTCCACCCTTCCCCTTGCAGCGGGGCAGACGACCTCTTGCCCATCCTCTCCTTTGTGGTCCTCAAGAGCAACCTGCCCCAGCTGGTCTCGGAGTGTGCTGCTCTGGAAGAGTTCACCCACGAAGGGTAGGTGCGGGGTCCTTCGGCGTGGCAAGCCCTTGTCTAACTTGGCATGGGCCAGACGGAAGCCCCTGGCAGGACGGGGGGTGGGCAGCTCGCTCTGCCCTCTGCCTCTTTGCGTTGCAAGCTGGAGCCGCCCTGTCTCTGGACACCTGGCCTTAGGCCCCCTCTGCAAATTTCTGAGGGCCCTCGAAGTGGCAGTCGCTGCTCTTCCTGGCACGTTCCATGTGTGCGATGAGGGGGGTGAATAAGACCTGATTCTGCCAGGTGCTGACAGTGTGGCGGGGGAGGGGCTTAGCTAGCAGGAGGAGCGGGAGGGCTGCGTCTTTTCGGCTGCTCTTTGAAGACGATCCCTGTCCGAGCTGACCGGTTCCCTTCTTTCTCCAAGGTACCTGATTGGGGAGGAAGGATACTGCCTGACCTCCCTGCAGAGCGCCCTCTCCTACGTGCAGACCCTGCAGGGGCCAGCCCTCCAGAGTAGCAGAGCCCCAGAGGGGGGGACGAGGGACTGCCCCTCCTGCAGCTCCTCACCCGGGGTCACTCCTGCCTCGCTGCTCCCCAGGGATGCTCTTCAAAGAGGGCTGAAGAAGGGAGACTGACCACTCCAACCAGGCACCGCTCCCCAGTGCTGTCCAGCACGGCTTGGGTGTCAACCCAGCATCGCCTGGCATGTGCGCTGCCCTGCAGGTCTGGTGGCGCTGGGGCAGGGCTGGCTTGTGTCCCGGCGGGGTGTCGCCAGGTGCTTGGCTGCCTCCGTTGTGACAGCTGAGCCTGCCCTTGCTTCTCTGCCAGCGAGCATGAAAAGAGAGGGGTGGGCTGCCTCCCATTCCCCGCCACTGCACCAACTGTTGCTGCTGCAGCACCGCCCCCCCATCAGCTGCAAGGCGAGCGGCCTCCCGTCTGCTCGGTGGCGCCTCCCTCGGGGGGGGTTGCCAGAGGCAGAGATGGGGGCCCGCTGACAGGGTGTCTCCTGCCTCCCCCTGCCCCGCATGGCCCCTCCATGCACGGCAGCTGCTTCAACTCTGTGGGCCTGTGGCAGAGTGGACGTGCTTCTGCACACCGCAGGACCGCACGGCCGCTTCCTCCGTGCCTCGACGGGAGCCGCTGTTGGGAGGGAGGTGGGCGTGCGCACTTGCACCAGGGAAGAGGAGGAGCCTGGCTGCTGGTCCTGCCCCCACCCCCAGTCCTGGTCAGTTTAGGTTTTCGAGTTCCTCTGTGATAACCCAGGAGCAGCCACATCTGAGGAGGAGTGAACTCTCCTTGAGGGACTGCGCCATCCACTGATAGGGAGGAGAGTTTGAGGGCCAGGAGGGGGGAAGCAGATTGCAGAGAGCGGACTTGCAGCAGGGATTCGCACAAGCCTCGGGCTGCTCTCAAGCTGGGGTGGAACCAAACAGCAGCCATGCAAGGTGGGTGGGTGGGGAAGGAAGACGGGGGGTCCCTCCTCCGGTGGAGGGCAGCAGCTGGGGATTCTGACAGTCCGGAGAGGTCTCCCCTTTGTTGGGTCACAGGAAGTGGGGGCCCCATTGCATCTATGGGCACTCAGCACCAGTTTTCCTTCTGAGTGGTGCCCCCTAACGTCCCTGCCCAACCTTCTGCTGACTTTGGAGCCAGAATCGCTCCTTCCTGCCTTCCGTCCTGACTGGCTTCGCTCCTGGAAGCTGTTTGGTAATAAACCTCATCTCTTCCCTGCTCAGCCAGTTGTGTTTATTGGGGTGGTGTTGGGGGCGGTGTGCCCTGCTTGTTGCATGAAGCTGGCTGGTGTTATTTTGGCGGGTGGGGTGAATCATTTGGACCAGTCGGCTCAGAGCGGGGCTTGTCGACTTCATGCAACGGTAACCCCCTTATCTAGCAACCTGTGGGCCCATCCTGCGCAAGCCATCCATGCTGGGGGGCTGGAGAAGGCTTTCCTGCGTTTTTTGGGCCAGGAAAGAGGCCCAAAAAACGCAGAGATGCTTTGAGGCTTGTGCACTGCTGCCTTCAGGATTCAGCAAGGAGCAGAGGGGGGAAATGGGTCGCACCCGTCTCCTGTGCAGGTGACTTGGCAGGCACAGACAAGGGGCTCTAGCAGGGAGATCGAGCTTACAGTGCAAGCGTCCAGGGAGCCCAGGACAGAACGCTGCAGCCGGGGGAGAAGGGGAGAAAAGGGTTGAGGGGAGAGGGAGCTACCAGGCTAAAGGGGGGCTACGGGGCTAAACTTGCGATCCGTCTGTTTTTCTGCTGGCAAAGGCGCTGCTCCTTGAGGTGGCAAGAACGGGACCCCTGTGCGTGTCTTGGGTGGTGCCCCTGGCCTCCAAAGAAATCCCACCCTACAAATTGGTTCCCCCGCCCCAACTTGCGGTGCCTCGGTCCTGCAGCCCGGCAGGCGAGAAGCGGCTCTTCGCAGGGCTCGGCAGCTCTTGGGGCGCAGCTGCTCTCAGGTAGCGCGCCGGGAGCCCTGGGTGGCTGGTCCCGCGTCGTCCCTGGCGAACCTGGGCTGCTCTTCAGTTGCGCCCCGAGACCGAAGACCCAAGAGGCCCCCTTTGCAAGCGGGCACGGAGCCCCCGGGCGGGGAAGAGCGCTACCCGTTGCAGGGGCCCTGGCGCGCCGCGGCGAGGCAAAAGCCAGCCGGGAGAGCGGCCCGCGGACCCGCCGGGAGGGGAGCTGATGCTGCCGGGCTGGGAAGACGTCGGAAGGGCCGTTGCCCGCTCGGGCGCCACCTCGTGCTCGCAGGCTGAAGCTCTGCAGGTGAAGAGGAGGGACAGTGGCATCCTAAATGCGTGTCCCCGAAGACAGGAGCCACTCATTTTCGAGAACGAGCAGAACTGACTGTCGGCAGCCGCTCATTCAAAAAGACACGTCCTTCATTGTAAATTTTCGGGTTCCTAAGAACCCCACCTCGAGGAGCTGTTCCGCCCACGAGCTCTGCAGAACCGAAGGAGTTAATGGTCGGGCTCGTGCTGTGACGTAACCTCCTCCTGCGACGGGCGGGGCCAAGGGGCGGGGTCGGAAGTGTCGGGAGCGCGCGGGCGAGCGGGAGCCAGCGAGCTTCGAGCGGGCGCCGGCAGGTGAGCGGCGGGGCGCGAGTTCGAATCCCAACCGGCGGAGCCGCTGCGGCTGTGCTCCCGGGGAAGCGGCTGGCCCGGGCTCCGCCCCGCGCAGCGCCCCCCGACCTCAAGCACGGCCCCTCGTCGCGCCCCCCAGCCCGGGGCGCCCTCCTGGTCGTGCCCCGAGCCCGCTGCCCCCGCGCGATGCCCGCGGGACCCGAATCCGCCTCGCCCGGGCGGGATCCCGGTGCTGCGCGGCCGTCTCCGCTCCGCCGAGTGACCCCGCGGAGGCGCTGACCCGTCTCTGTGGAGCGCGGCCGGGCGGGCGATGGTCTTGCGCCGGGAGGGTCCCCCGTTCAACGAGCCACGAAGTGCCAGCCGCCCGGGGGCTTCCCCTGCCTTGGCCGGGGGCGGGGCGGGTGGCACGGGCTGTGCCCTCCCCTGCCAGCTCGTCTGCCTGCCCTCCTTTGCCTCAGCTTGGCAGGCCCCCCCCAGCCACCTTCCCTTTGCTGCTGCTTCGCCTTTTGTTTTCGGCGCTGCCCCTCCAGCCCCAGCTGTTGAGGGCTGCGGTTGCGCGAGGCCGCCTCGCCCGGTTCCAAAGGCCTAGTCGCAACCAGGACATCCCGGCGGCGAAGGGGATCCAAGGCCGAGTCCCGGCCGGAGGGGGGCCTCGGGAAAAGCCCCGCCAGGTGCTTCCAAGGGCTCCCTGCTCCTAGGACTAACCCGGCGGCGAGAGCGGGAGGGGCCTCGCGCTCGCCCCCGCCCCCGCGCGCGGCTGTTAGTGGGGGGCGCAGCCGGCCCCTTCTGGCATTCCGGCTGCTGAGCTCCCCGGTGCCCTGAAAGGTGAACAGCAGTTTCCCCTGTCCTGGGAAGGAAAAGGGAGACTGGGGCTGCCTCCCGCCAGGTGGGCACAACCTGCTCAGCTCAGTCCTGCCCATCTTTGCAGTTTCTGTTCCTTTTGGTGCCTGGCCTGTATAGCCTCTGCTGGAGAAAAAACAGTCCTTTCCTTCCAAAACCCAAACCAGAAAGGTTATTCCAACGAATCTGGCAGCGGGTCACTTTCACCAGAGGGCTGGTCTGGAGGAACACAGGGGTGGGGTGGGGGGACTCGGCCCTGCGGCTGCCTCCCTCTCCCCTGTCTTGGTCAGGTGTGGGGGCAGTTGCCTGTGGGAAGCATGCGCTGGCTGAGCTTCCGTGTGCAGGGGCCCACCAGCCGCCTCTTTCCCAGCTTCAGGATGAACCCCAGTGCTGGGCTGCAGGACGAGTACCGCCGGTGCTTGGAGAGGGACTTCCGCAGGGGCCACGTCGGGGCCTGCAGCGACGCTTCCCTGAAGGAGTTGCTGTGGCACCGCCTGCTGGAGGACCCGGGGCTTCACTGTAGCCTGGATGGGGAGGAGACCTTTGCCACGCTGGCCACTGCCCTGCGGGGACACCTGGATCTGAAAGGGGCCCTCCGGGATCTCGGCAGGGCCTTTGAAGTGCTGGAGCTGGCCGCTGTCAATCTGTACTTTTTCCCTTGGCGCAAGGAATTTAGCACCGTCAAGGTGAATTTTGTTTGGGGCGGGGGTGGGGAACACAGGGGAGGGCCTAGCAATCCCAGGAGCTGACGGGCATCTTTCTTTGCAGACCTTCTCGGGGGTCTACGTTCACGTCCTTCAGGGGGTCCTGCCAGAAGGAGACCTTGCCCGGAGCTTCCGCCGACTGGGCTATGTACAGCAAGACCATCTCCACCTGGTGAATTCCCGGCTGCCACCGGGCCCCAACCTGCTCTGTGCAGCCTGCTGCTTCTTTGCAGCCAGGGTGGAGTGCGAGATCTTGGCCAAGATTGTGGAGGAACTGGAGCCGCGAGCTGTGCTGCCCGACGAGCTACTAAAGGCCCGGAGGGAGGCCCAGGGCAGCTTGGAGAGGTGTGTTGCCAAACTGCAGAGCCTGACACGGTGGCCGCGCAGCCGTGAGACCCGCCCAGAGCTGGCCGAGGGGCTCGATCTCTACCAGGGGAGCCCGGAAAGGCAGGGCCCCTACAGAGAGCCTCCGGGAAGCCGGTTGTTCTCCCAGGAGCCCACCCCGTTCAGCGAGTGCAGCAGCCCCAGGCTGCTGAGGCGGGAGCAGCCCCCGTGGAGCCCTGAGGCCCTGGTGGAGACCAGGAGCGAGCCCTCCTGGAGCCGGGAGCCCTCCTGCGGCAATGGACTCCTGGCCTCGGAGGGGCTCGACCTCGCCACCTCCTTCTCGCTCATCTCCTTGAGGCGCGAGCTCAGCAGGACTTCCGAAGTGGGCTTTCCTGCTCAGCCGGGGGGCTCGCTCTCGGCCTCCAGCACCCCCTTTGAGAGTTCCGCCCCCCCGAGCAGCCCGGCCTCCCCTCCGTGCAGGCAGCCCTGGAGCCCCCACCTCAACCCTGCCAGCCTGTGCCGTACTCCGCCGCTGGGCAGGGGGCCGGCCCCTGAGCCGGCCCACTATCAGATGCATTCCTGCCTGCCCCCAGGGGCCCTGCCTTGCTCCTGCTGCAACACCTGCAAGTTGCTGCATGGCAGCAGCTGCGATGGGGCTCAGATCTGCCGGAACCACCACCGCGTGGAGGAGCTGCAGAGCGAGAAGCAGCAGCGCCTGTGGCTGCAGCGAACAGAGGTGGACAGGCTGCTGCACGAGGCCAGCGGGGCCTGGCAGTAGGCAGAGAAGCCCGGCTGGACTTCAGAGTGCAGCGCCGCACACCCTGCCTGGCTGTCCTGGAAGTTCTTCAGGAGTCACCCACGCCAGGCCAGCTTTCCTGTGCCCATTCTGCTTGCCTGAGCAGGGCAGTCAAAAGCAGCTGAGCACGGCCCTTTGTTCTCTTACCAGAACGGACTTGGGCAGACCCTGTTGATGGAGGAGTGAAGGGAAGGGTGGCTTTGCCTGGGTTCGATTAGATGCCCGCAAGGGGGGGTGGGGCAGGGCAGACCTCACGCCAGAGACTTTTTCTGGTACTGGGACCGTGTTGTTCTGAACGCACATCTTGTGTTGGCCCTTTCTGACATTCCAAAACTCAGCTGCTCTCCTTCCCCTGTTCTGGAATCTGTGTGAGGAAAGACAGAGCGGCAAGGCCAGGGTGGCCCTGGCTCATCCCGTCTTTCCTGACCTCCTGCGCTTCCCGTAGAGCAGAGGCCGGAGCAGAGCCCCTTGCTTAAGTAGCAAGCTAGGGAGGAATTGCTGGCATTTTTACAAAAGCAGAATGGGCCCCGTTGTAGTTGCTGCCTTGACAATGTCTTACAAAAGGTGCAGTTGTAATAAACTTAACTAAAAACTACCTGATTTTCTAGATATCTGGGCCCCCTTCCCATTGTGGCTTGGAGTCTGAACCAAATGGGTTTGGGTTTGAACCTTTGCGCCCGCTCAGGACTGGGGTAGCCTGGTTTTGCCTGCAGAAAAGCCCTTGCCTGCCCGACAGCATCTTCCATGAGGACAGCCAGGGCCGGGAGCAGCTGCTGTTGTGCAGAAGAGGCCCAAGCAGCTCAACGGGATGGCCCTGTTTTTCCTGCAGAGTGTTCTGGAGGCACGCAACCCAGGGAAGAGAGCCATGTTCTCTCAGGATGGCTGTGTGGGTCAGCTCCTGCTTCCAGAATCATTTCTCATATTCTGCACCACCCATCTCGTGAATGAGCTCGGGGCACCCTCTTCAGTGGCCCCAGCCTGAGCAGTCCCGACAGATGGGCTGGGGAAGGTGAGCCCCTCACTGCTGCCTCTGGGCATCAGAGGTGGGTGGCTTCCTGTTGCTAAGTTGCAGAGCCGCCCAGTTTCATCCTCTGAAGCAGAAAGGCCTTGAGGGGGCAGGTGGGGCATGCATGCATCTGCAGAAGGAATGTGGCTGGAACTGGGAATCTCTCCACCCCAAAATAATCTATTTATAGCACAGGAGCAGAGAAGCAGCAGGCCACGGGAGCTGCGTCTCGCGTAGGCGGGTGCACAAGAATGTGGTGATTGTAGAGCGGCATCTAGAGATTCAAATGCTTGGAACAGCCTCTGATTTCCCACAGACACCACCATTTTGGACTGGGAATCCCCCCCACCCCCGCAATCTTCAGTCCATCTCAGCAATCCTCAGGCTGGGAGAAAACTCTTTATTCAAACGCCATCCCACTTCCCCCAAGGGCTGTCTGTGGAAAGGGAGGCACGGGGGGGGGGGCTGCTTGTGGTCAGCTGCCTTCCTCACGCCAGCCCAGGCGAGGCATGTTGCTCCTTGGAAGGCCTGGTGCTGCCAGGACAAGGAGCCGTCCCAAGGTCTGCTGGAGGGCCGGGCTGCTTCGTTTGCAGCAGTTTCGAAGATTCCACAGGCCCTCGAGGGTCGCTCCCTTCTTCGCTGCTCCAGCAAGAGTGCTTCGCTTGTTCTTTCAGCATCCAGAGCTGACGAGAGGAGAAACTCAGGCGGGGAGCGGCAGAATCCAGCTCCCTGACCAAAACGCCTTTCCAAAGAGGAAAGTCTCGGGCTGAGCAGCAGCCTTTAGGCGAGGAGGAGCAGCGTGGAGGGACCGAGGATCCCCTCCAGGATGTGGAGGATACAGACCCTGCTTTGCTGCTCCTCAGAAGAAGAGACGATGCAAGTCTCCATCCCAAGAACATTAAGGCCCATTTCCCTCTTGGTAGGATCTGCGTCCTTCATCGCTGGGCCCTCTCTGGCTCTTGGGCCTTGACAGAAGCACTGCTCAGAAAGCCGGCAAGGGTTTCACAGGGCAGTAACAGGAAAAGGGAGGAATGATTGTGGATGGGGAGACAGCCCCCACTCTTGAGAGAGAGATTCCTGGTTAGAGACACAGAGCCCGTAGGCAGATTCAACCGGCGGAAGAGCCAACTAAAATGTCCTTTTCAGCTTAAGTTCTCTTAACAGAACCGCCCTAATTTGGCCTGCCCCACCAAGCAGTTATTGGGTTGGCAGAAACATCCCTGGGAATATCATGAGAGGGAAGGCCCAGCCCCTGTCCACTGAGCGCCCCTCTCCTTCAGGAGGGCCCCCCGAGTACCTTTCAGGTGCCTTCCAAAGCCACCACCTCAGGGCCGGCTGCGCTTGCCTGGGCACTCGGCTGCTGTGCCTGGGGCTGCCCTCTTGTTGCGATGGTGGGGGAAGGTGGGCATGAGCTCTGGCTCACAGGCTGGAAGGAAGGAAAAGAGGTGTGGGGGCCCTGAGGCAAGAAGCAGCCCCACCCGGCAGAAAAGGAGCCCCAAGGGCGACTTACGCCATGGCTTCTCCTTGAAGTAAGAGCTTTCCAAGCAGTCCCCGGCCGTTGCTCTGGGGAGGAGATGTGGCAGTGAAGAGTCAGTTCCTTCTCTCTCCCCCCCGCCAAATCACAAAGCCTGTCCTGCAGCCTCTCTGCTGCCCCCTCCCCAGAAGACCCGGGCCAACACCACCGTTCTGAGAAAGCCAAGCAGCCGTGGCTTCCACACGGGTTGGCCCCGGGGAAAGCCGGGCTTTTGGCTCAAGTTGAGTTTTGCAGCAGCAGCCTGGCAGGTAGCTTTGAACTCACCGCCCCTCTGCTTCACTGGACGGCCTGACCCCCTGTGCCGGGAGGGAGGCGGTCAAGCCTTCCCCCACCCAAGGGGGCATCCAAACAGCCAGTTGCATGAAGGCACATGTCAGGAAGCCGGTTACCTTTTCTTTGGATCGTACATGAAGAGCAAGTTGAGGAGGCGAAGCCCAGCCTCGGACAGCCACGCAAACTTGTGCTTCAGGTTGTTGTAGGGCTGCTTACGGAGAGAATACTGGCTCACGAGGGGCAGCTTGGAGAAGCCCTGGAAAAGGGGCAGGGGGGACACAACCAAACCTTTGCCTTTTGCCTGCGACTTGGTACACATCAAGGCATCATCTAGATCTGTGTTTCTCAACCTTGGCCCCTTGAAGATGGCTGGGCTTCAACTTGAAGCCCAACCATCTTCAAGGGGCCAAGGTTGAGAAACACAGATCTAGAGCTTCCAGTAGAGGATCTGGTTAGAGTAGCCAGGGTGGTAGAAAACTGCATTCCATGACAGCTCAGCTGACGAAAGCCTTAATGGGCAGAGAGAGTCGGTATTGATGCTTTATCTCATAAATTTGATTCCCTTGCCTGACTCAATGCAAGCTCCTCTGGGCAGGAAGCAGGAAGGATCTGGCCAAGGGGCCTTTGGGACAGTGGCCATGCTTTGGCATGAACGCCCGAGTCCTGCAGCATGCTAAGCCAAAGCCAAACCAACAGTGATGTGTGAATTGTGGTTTTCTTAGAGTGAACCCCAGCGCAAAGGAGGCACGCAAAGAAACAAAGAGCTGCAGGACAGAGCAGGCAGAGAGTACTCACGGGCCAGATGGTCTCATTAGGGGTGCCCAGCAACTGCACGATCAAGTCTACCTGCTGTATCTCAGAGCTCCCAGGCAGCAGAGGCTTATGGGCCAGCAATTCCGCCAAGATGCAGCCCACTGCCCTGCAGGCAGACAGAGTTAGTGGTGAGACCCCCTTCTAGCAACCCCCCTCCCAAGCAAACCCGGCTTCGCTCTTTCGGAGTGTTGCAAGGCAACCCTGGAGAAAAGCATCTTGCCCCCTCCCCAGCCAGAGCCCAACACTTCGAGAGGTTGGAGATCTTTTCTCACCACATGTCTATGGCTGTGGTCTGCGTGGTGGTGCCTAGGAGCAGCTCAGGGGCCCGGTACCTGCATGGGGAAGGAAAGAATGAAGGCGCTCCAGGGCGGGAGCAGTCTTCAGGCCCAGCCAACACCCAGTCCATTTGTACTCGGGAGGAGACCAGCAGGGCTGTGTGTGGAAAGGGGCTGCGCTGGCAATAGCTTCACCTCACGCTGCCATAATCCTGCTACCGTAGAGCGAGAGGCTCCTGTGCCCCACTGCGTCTGGCATTTTGCGCATTTCAAAGTGCACAATTGGCAAACAGGGTCGATACATCACTCTGTGTGCGCTGCATCTGTTAACTTCTCCAGGCAATTTCCACAGCCCTTAATTCATGGGGCAGCTGAGCGTGGGTGCAAAGGGCCCCCTTCCCTCCCACAATGCCCCAAGCGACTCCGCCGCGGGATCGATCAGAGCCAACTCACCACAGCGTCACCACTTTCGGGGTCATGGGCTTCAGGGGAACCCTGTAGGCCCGAGCCAGCCCAAAATCCGCTACAAAAAAAGACGGCGCAGGGAGGTCAGGCAACTCTGCCGCTTCATGTCTCCAGCGACTGCCTTGAGCAGGTGGCGTCTGACTCACCTGTCTTCACACAACCTTTGTCGGTCATGAGCAGATTGGACACCTTGAGGTCCCTGTTGGTTGATGGAACACGGGCTTGTGGAAGGCCGGGGGGCTGGGCTCGCCTGAGCGGATGCCACCAGCGCCAGTGCCCCCCTCCCTGTTACGGCTTGATCCATCCCTGCCTTTCTCACCTGTGAATGATGAAGTTGTTGTGCAGGTACTGAAGACCATGGAGAACCTGGAGAACGATGCACTTCACCTGCGAGGAGGCAGGCCAACACATGAGGGTCATGGCAGGGCCCTCGGACAGCACTTGTCCTGTGCTGGATCCCACTCAGAACTCAAGATCCAGCACGAGAAGCTAAAATGACCGTTCCTCAGTTGCAAAACAGCACAGACCTCACATACCTTGTGCTTGTTCAGCCTGCCTAGCACAAAGCAAAGTATCGTGGGGGATGTGTGAATGAACAAAATAGAGCCCATTCAGACAAAGCAGGCCACGCCTCAACTTGCAAGGCTGCGCTGCATGGTACTCTTTGGGGCATCGAGTGAATTTAAAAAAAAATTTAAATGTGCTTTTCAGATCCTTGCCCCACTCTTGATTTTAGTTGGGTTTATTCTGTAATTGTTTTTGTGTTTTATCTCTATTTTGAAAGCTCTGGCTGTTGGCAGTATAAAGCGTACCAGAGAATACCAGAGTTTTTTAATATCTTGCTTAAGCTAGAACGTATCTCCGTCGCGTTTTTGCCACAGTTCTTATAAAAGTTGGGATGGCTATTTGGGATGGAAGCTTTTCCCTCAGACCGCCTGGCACCTCCTTCAGCTTGGCAAGGACCGCCACTCCAACAAGCAGAGCACCACACCTGCTCCCCCCCCCCCCCGGTTGCGGTTCAGCCTGGACACACCTGAGCTTCAGAGAAGGGAGCCTGCATGTTCTCCAGGAGGCTGGCCAGGTCCTGCTCACAGTAACCCATCACCAAGAAGATGCTGCAGGGGAAATCACAGATAGGCATGTTCCTCGCTGCCTCCAGAGACAGGAAATCTGCCCCAAGAGACTTAAGGAGAGGCAGGTCCTGGGTGCTCACATTGTGTGCCTTGGGACGGACACATCTCTTCTTTGTCTGCTTGAAGATACAAAGGCAAACCCCACCCATCGCTCCCACGCCCTTTCTGCAAAGGTTTCATGCTTTTTTCCAAACAGGTGGATCTGCTGCAATCCAAGGCAATGCTGCAATGCCGCAGCGAGAGCACTTACCCCTTGCTGGACTAAGAGGACAGAAAGGGGAATCGTCTCCCATGTCCCCAGGAAATTACCTCTCCAGGTGGCTGCCCACCACCACCTCCTTCAGCTCCACGATGTTGGGGTGCTGAAGCCTCAGCAGCAGGGTGATTTCTCGCAGGCTGCTGATGGGAATTCCTGCGGGGGAGGGGGTCCGGCTGAGAAATGTGCTCCCCGAGCCAGACCTGCCCAGGAGGACCCCCGCTCTGCTCACCGTCTTTCTCTTTGTCCATCCGCACCTTCTTCAGAGCCACAATCTCATCCGTCTGCGTGTCTCGGGCACGATCTGAAAAAGGCAGAGCCATCCAAGCTCCTGGGGATCCCCCCTCCCGCTGCCCCTGCCCCCACCACCAAACACCTTTCAGCAAGGAATGGCTCCCGCAGCCAGGCAGCGCCCCAGAAGCCGGCTGTTCTTTAAGCGGCTTCACCAGCCCCGGCCCTCAGCTGCCTTTCCATGGTTCAAAGGTATCTTTAATTCTTAAACATCTGGAAGGCGCTGCCCGGGCCACTGAGAACGCTTTCCCCGGGACACTTCAGGGAGGAGGCACTGAGGGCTCGCGGGAGCCGGGGGCCGGGAGCCGGGGGCCGGGCCGGGCCGGGCCGGGCCGGGCCGGGCCGGGGCGGGGCGGGGCGGGGGGCTGGCGCTCACACACGATGCCGTAGGTCCCTTCTCCGATCCGGTTGAGCTTCTCGAACTCCTTGACGCTCCGGCACCTTCCCAGCTGAAAGGAGAGCCGGATGAGGGCCGTCTCCGCTGCCTGCGGGCTCCTGCGGGCCGGCCCTCGGCAGGGGGAGCAGGCCGCGCGGCCCTCCGCCGCCGGGCGCTCCGGCGGGGCAGCGAGGGGGTCCGCGCCGCGGCTGGGAAGCGAGCGCCTCGGCAGCTCCGGCCCGGGCGCAGGGCGACCCTTCGCGTCCGGGGGCAGCGCGGCGCCCCGCCCCTCAGCCCGGGGCCCGGCCGGGGCGCACGAGGCAGCGCAGCCACGCCCGGGCGGCCGACCCTCCCCGCGGGGACGGGGGCGCACTCCGCGGGCCGAGCGAGGCGACGCGACGCCCCCTTCCCCAAGCTGGCGCCCGGCAGGTGAACTCGGACTACACATCCCACCACGCCCGCGGAAAAGCGCGAAGGGCGCGCCGGGAGTTGGAGTCCGCTCACCCGGTGCGCGGCGGGCACCGCGAAGAAGCCGCCGTGCAGCCGCTTCAGGCGCAGGGGGTCCGGCTCTTGCTCCGCCATGGCCCCTCTCCGCCGCCGGCCGCTCCCGCGCAGGCGCACTCGGCTCCTCGCGCGGGGGTTCATGGGAGTTGTAGTCCCTTGCGGGTGGAAGCGGCGGGCTGAGAAAGAGGGCTCAGTCGCCCCTGCCCGGGCACCATCCCTGCTCCGCTGCCTTCCCGAGGCTCCTCCTGGGAGGAGATATATTAACAAGTATAGATAAAACAATGCGACCAATTTCTGTTGTTGTTTTATGCAGGTGTTGGGTGAAGGTGGAATTGCTGCAGTTAAAGCAGCGCTTCTCAACCTTGGCGACTTGAAGATGGGTGGACTTCAACTACCAGAATTCCCCAGCCAGCATGGGTGGCTGGGGAATTCTGGGAGTTGAAGTCCACCCATCTTCAATTCGCCAGGGTTGAGAAACACAGAGTTAAAGGCTCTGCTGTCATGAGGTCCTCAGTTACTATAAAAACCTGTTACTATTTCAAAGCATTTTGGGACAGGAGGGGAGGGAAAGAACAGTGGACTGTTCGCTTGCAGCTCTGCCTTTGGCCTCCAGAAGGTCAGCCTGTTCGAGTTTAAATGAACCCAAATTACAGTGCATTTTGGGGGGTGTAACTTCCATATATTTTTGCAGCTTTCGGATTATGTCAGTTTCATTTGGCAATGCCAACACCTGTGGATTTAGGGAATGGGCCTGTTAGGATGATCAGTTAACTAGCACTTTGGACCTTACAAACAACTGAGTTTTGTTTTGTTTTTTAATACACAAAGTAACAGAGGAAAGAGAAGGGAGGATGAACAAACTGGGAGAGAATAGGTGATTATTGTGGCCATAGGTAATTAAGAATACTTGTGGGGGGAGAGGGAACCACCGAGTCAGATCAAAGTTTCAGTGGCTTTACAGGATATTATTGTTAAGGCCTAGGGTTGTTCTCCTGTAGTTAAACCCCTCCAGGTATAAAGGCTACCAGCAGATGTCCCAAACCCTTAGCTGGAAGTTATTTATTCTATGCCGTATCCTGCCCAGCTAACAAAAATAACAAAATTACCTTCCTCAGCAGTCAGTTATAAACCCCAAATGTGTAAAACATAAAATTGACTCAAAGCCAAAACATTGCAAATAACAGTGCTTCTTCAGCGCCAAATGCTCAGTGAAAAAGGATCCACAGAGTGGCGGCCAAAGGCTCAATTGTTCATTCCGTCACTATTGAAAGACCTGCCCATCCCGTCCTGAAGGAGTGGAATTGCCATAAAATGCTGCTAGCCCCCAACCCTGCAGGTGATCCAGAAGGATCTCTGGGTTCATGGGATCAAATGCTAATAGGATCAGGAGGGGCATAATCCCTCCACCCAGTCCTGACGAGAGCGAGCATTGCAGTTTCTGTCCTGTGTCTGGGTCTGGCTGGAAGGGATCAGAATAACCTCCTTCATCCAGGATTCTCTGTAGTCGACGCCCCACCGTATTCTCCAAAAAGGGAAGATTGGAAACTGGGCAGAAGTTCCCCCGGTGCTGTTGGACTGAGAGATGGCTTCTCTTTCAGAGAGGGGCACCAGCGCCTCCTTCAGGGCAGGGGTCCTTCCCTAAGGAGCACTGACCATCTCTCGACCCTGGCCACGGCTGCCCCATCCCGGCTCCCTGCAGGAGCCAGCCCTCGCATGGGAAAGCAGTGCTGAGAAGAACCTTACCCACTTTAGGAAGTGAAGAAATTCTGTTTCTAGGATTGCACCTGAAATGTGGATTCCCAACGTCAGTTTGTCCATGCAGGTACAGATCTGTTATTGACTGGAAGTCTTGAGAGATTTAACAAACATATTTATTTGGAAGTGAACATACAGCTCCCTCATTTACATTTGACTAAGCGTTGCCACTCCTCCTCCTCTTCCCCCGCCTCCAAAGGTGACCATGGAGGTCAGGAAAGTGAAACCATGAAAGGATTCATTGCGGTGGATTCCCATTTATTGAGAGGGGCTCCGGGACCCGGCTGCCAGGCTCCTGACGGTCTCCATCCTCCCGAGCACCGTGGGCTCTCCAGTGGGCAGGACTCACTGCTCTTTGCTCATCCTATAGGCATCTACCGTGCTGGGCTTTGAGTGCACAGTAAACGGGGTGTAGTCGGACTCCCGGATGGTTTTCGTCTCGGGAAGCTCATCAGTAAAGCTGTTTATCAGTACTTCTTCGGAGGGGCCCGTGACGATGATCTTAGGGATCAGCTTTTTCTTCTTGCCAATTTTATCAGCAGACACTGCAAGGAAGGGAGGAAATATAAAAATGCCGCATCTGGGGAAACTAACAGCAGCTTCTTGCAACTGACTGTCAGTAGGAAGCTGGGAGAGTAAGAGTGAATGTGTGTACAGACCCGGAGGGGCTTCATTTTCAAACAGCTGCTAAAGCTGACACCTGCCTGAAGCTCTTGCATTCTGCATAAAGCCCTCCTCTAAGCCTGCAGATATCAGGAACGATTGTAGGAAATCAAGAGTTCCTTCATATATTTTGCAAAGTAAATAAAAGTAGAAACTTGCAGAATTATTTCTGGCATTTTGAGGAGCAAGCAAAGGTGGGGCTTGTGCAACCCCCCTCCACCCAAACTGCAAGTTTCAAAAGGATGAACAATTTGCAGATTTGAGGGCTGTGGGTGTATGAAAACGTCAATTCTCTTTCACATATCATCTGGAAATATAAAAAGTTGCAGCCTAATTCTTCATGTAGAGTCATTACCATTATGATGTAAAGTGATGCTCAGTGTCAGAGGAAAACACTTGCGCAGGCTCAGATGCATGAGAACAGGTTCCAGGAACATGGAAGAAAAGTCTGCCTCACATTAAGATCGGTCTGCAGAATGAATGAGTAGCCTTCTGTACAGTAATAATGGAAAATAATGATCCCTGGGACTTGGAGTCAAAAGGGTAGACGATGATGATGATGTGATGATGATAATGACGGTGACTTGAATTCCCATTTCAGATCTGGTTTTCCCAACACACTCTGCTTTTTTATCACACCTGGCAACACTTTCTATCAGTAAGTGTTTCAGCAACTCAATTAGGTTTGCCTCATTTCCAGTTGAAGAATCAAGAATCTGGATAAGGTGCTTCTAGACAAGCCTTTATTGTGCAACGCCCTGCTTTATGCACAGAGGCTCCAGATATTGCTCTCGCCCAGCCATAAACTGCCAGAAGGGTCATAGCAAATTTAATGAAATAAATAAATAAGAATAATACTTATAAGGAAGGAAAGATGGAATTGCTGTGGAGTGCCTAGTAATGATATGGCTGTCCAGCTGGAACAAAATGCACCGCTGCAGCCAGGGTTGCTCTGAGGCAGGAGAATAACATCCTTTTGCCCCACTGTCTGCCAGAGGCCTTAGCAGCTGTAGGAGAGTTGTATACAGGTTTTACTATCTATTTGCAGGGAGCCAGAGTACCTCCCACACCAAACAAGCAGCCCAGGTGCCAGTTGCCTTAAAGTAGCAGAACTGGGGACTTCCGGTGGGGACATGGTGGACTGAACAGCTGTGCCTGTGGGCTCAGCGGGCAGAACTGACAATGAGGCAGTTTTTTCGGGCTCAGGCAGGTTTTTCCTGAAGCCCTGGAGTGTTTTTCTGGAAAAAGGAAAACACCTGGAATCACCCCATCTGTCCTCTGGACGGCTGCTTGCAGCCAGAAGATCACAAACTGCATTTGCGCTCGACTGGTAAGAGCAGTGGGAGGCTGGGTCATCACCATTTTCCAAGCCGCGTTGTAGCCTTAAAAGGACACTGAAACTGGCCACCTGTTTCTAACTCACCCAATTTATATTTCTTTTAAGTACGCCAACCCTAAGAGAGGCTTTCTACAGCAAGAAGAAGCGGGTTCTCTTGGTGCTTATCGTTATTTTTGGAATTAATTTTTTTAAAAATTCTTTTAAAGTTTTGGTTTGTTTTCCATCCAAATATTAAGGAGGATTGAGAGTATTGTCTCCCTGTTACTATTTTTGTACTAAATTTGAAGGTATTAGCATTTTCCTAATACCTTCGGCTGTTTTGAACTTTGTTTTCTGCTTCTACTTTCCCTGGGGAACTGCCTCTTATCTCACTTTCACTTATGTAAACACATTCTTTCATAACTTTGGCTTTCGCCGGTTAGGCTCCTAGGGGGCAGCATAATCTACTGCTTGAGACATGGAGGAGTTTAAACAGACTTTCTCTGACTTCCATCAAGATTTCAAACAGATTCTTTCTGATTCCTACCAAGCTTTTATGCAAGGCATTCAGGACATTGTGGAAAACATGAGCTCTAAAATGTGTCACCTGGTTGGGGATGTCGTGGGTGAAATTGAGGAATTTATGTCTCTTCGACTTCTGTTGAAATGCTGGATGAAGAGTGGATAGCCGTGCTGAAGAAATTAAAGGCAGAGATCGAGTTGCAAGACATACGTGACATTGACCTTCTGATGGAACCGCATGGAAAAGAAGGGGTTATTATGTATGGGAGTCTTCTGAAGAGGAGCTGGAGCTTTTGAGGGGGGCAGTTGGGCTGCTTGATTTCTTTAAGAAAAAAGTTCTGTGCTCATTGTGGGATATGTAAATGCTCTGGTTTATTTTGAAGTGGGATAAGGGCTTAAGAATATTTATCTGGATTGCTTTTAGGGTTTGGCTGACTTCATTTGTCTTCAACAGTTTGGATTAAGAATATTATACCTTAATAACCTTAATCCAAATCGTTAAAGATAAATAATGTCTGGTTTTGGGTTTAATATGATTAAGATTATTAAAATTGTTGTATTATCAAGTATAATGGCAGACAGTGTATGTTTTTTTAGTTTGATCTTTATTATAGTAGACAGGAACGTAGAGAATAGTAGTAGGAAGGAAATAATTAAATACATGTTATCTCTGGGGTGAAGTTGGAGGTTTATATCCATATCTATCTATCTTTTAATATAAGGGGAGGGAGCAACTGTATTTAGTGATTTTTATAATGTGCCAATGGAATGATTTATAGAAATAATGTGATTTTGGTTTCATACAGAGTAAGGGATTGATTATGGAAAATTGTTGTATATCCTTGCTGTTAAAAGTTGGAAGTCACCTCTTTTTGTAATTAAAAAAAATTCTCTTGTGTTTTCACACTTTTTTAGGTTTTTTCTTTGTAGTTTGTTGTGTTTCTGTTCTTTTATCTTTGCTTGAAACTTAGTAAAATTCTTATAAAAAAAAGTAGCAGAAGTGGAACTGAGCCCTCTCTACCTTTATCCCTCTTTTTTTCATTTGCTTTAAAGGATTACCATGCATTGTAAACTGCCTCGAGACCTTTCATTTATTTTAGATAAACAAAAACTAAGCATTTTTTTCTATTTCTGTCCCCTGCTTATTGCTGTAAAGGTGAGAGAATGAGGCAGAAAATGAAGTAAACAAAAATGCTTTTTGGAGGCAACAGCGCATTTCATTCAATGTGCTGAGAAAGAGGCAGGTTAACAGCTCGCTGTATTCATGGTGTGCTGAGAACACGCCGCCTCCCTTACCTTCTACTTGCATCAGGTGAGGCGGCACCTTCTTCCCACCCTTGGAGGTCGAGGGCTGAATGCCTGAATCTTGAAACCTTGGATCTTGAAAGGCTTGCTTGGATTCCTTGATCCTGCTGTTGTCTACAGTTCGATGGGTGTGAGCTGCTGAGAGAAGACAAAAATAGAAAGGATAGAAAGGAAGAAAGCAGGAGGGAGCCTTTCCTTTGCACTATGGTAGCTTGTTCCAAAGGCCAGCAGCCAGTCAGAAAATAAAAGCATCTTGTTGGACCACACAGGATCTTGGAGTAAGGTGTTTCCTTCCCCATCTGGAGCCTTCCGGTTGTGCTGGGATGTCTGGCCTATCCTGGCTGGCCATTCTGGGGAAGGCGGGGTACCGGGCTAGAAAAGGCTGTTCTAATGAGAGGTTTTTCATCCAGCCACATTTTCAGGCCCGCTACAAGCAGCTTGGGGCAGTGTATGGTTTTCCCCACCTTCTTACACATTCCAACCATCCCAGAAGTGACTCTGCGAGTGGCTTAGATACACTGAACTACATTCATTTCTGAGCAGAGGTTGAACCTGCCTCTCATCCATGGGCTTAGATATTTCTAGGAAATCCATAACCAAAGAATGGAGGCAAATGTCTTCCCCTGTTCTGTGCCATCAACCTTTGCCATTCAGAAGCACACTTCTTATTATGCTTGCAAAGATCAGTAGACTTCTCCTGCACAGATGTGTTTCTTCGAACTCTGGTGTTCATTTCTAGCAGTGCTTTAAGAGAATACAGTTTGCTTTGAGTTCACAGAGTGAATGCTTTGTTCACGGAGATCTACCAGCCATATTCTAAATGCTATACGGAACCCACCAAACGCAGTTACTGTGGGCAAAACTGGAGGTCCTGAGATAGTTAGAAAATATCTATCTTCAAGGAACTCTTGAAGAAGTCCAGCAGTTACAGGTCAAAACACTAGTTTGTGAACTGGCAACCCAACATTCTACTGAGGAGGATGTTAAACTGTTCTCCTGGCATTATAAGCACCTGCCCCAACCCTGTTCTCATCTGTCTTTAACCCAAGGACTCTGCCACCTTCTACTGTGAGCTTCTCAAAGGCAGTGACCCACCAGAGGCCACCAGGTTGAAGAAGAAAGATGTCCTGATGAGAAATGATGGGAGGTTAAACTTTTCTGTGCAGTCTAGTATAAGGTCTCTCCTTGCCCCCATACTGAGGGGGGCAAGTATTAAACAGTGCTTTATATATTGTTTTAAAAAGTAAACGAATTTGGATTTGTTTAGTTGGGGAAATAACCTGTGTTAGCTTATTTCTGAAACAGAGACAGACAATGCTGATATCTGATCCTCATCATATTTATCAGAAAGCAAATGTCTACATTTGCAGGATGGACTGAAATGTGTGCCTGGCCAGCTGAAAGATCACTCGTTAATGTTTGTCATTAAACAAACGGATAGACCAATGGCTGTCCCCACAAATGGGGAAGTAACAGAGCAGGATAGGTGGGCACCTCTCTCCACTGTGTCCACACAGAGGGTCATTTAGAAACAGAATCACCTCCCTGCAGCTGAAAGGGCACATCCTTCATTCAACCTTATCTGCTCCTGTCTGTGCAGAGATCAAGCTACTGCACCGCCTCTAATCTGCACCCTTCCTGGGCATCATTCTTTAAAGAGGAAGAACACTTTACCTCCTGGCACTTCTTCATGTTTGCTGTGCGAGCGCCCCATAGATAAGCCAAAGTCCTCACGCCCCCTACCTGGCACAACTACATCCTAGCCTACACTGTCTAGGTCCTTTTGTGACTCAGCACCAGCCAAGCGCCATCATCAAAGAAGGAGGACCCCAGAGGCTCCCACCACAGGAGGGGCTTCAGTTCAGGGAAGAGCCTCTCTGTTGCAACACATTCTCTTCTCCTCCTCTGAGCTTAGAATCAGTGGCTGCCCCCCAAAGGCCCATAATAATGAGGTATGAGAGAGACTGAGGTGGGGAAGAATAAGGGGGTGATGGGTCTCCCACAGGATCTGTGCTGAGAAGCGATGTGGATCCTGCAAAAGAAGCAGAGGCCAGAATGAATGAATGAATGAATCTATCTGCCATTTCACTGCTGCAACTCTGGGCGGTTAAGAGTTAAAAACCAAAAAAAGCAATATAAAGACAACCACAAAAATCCTCATTATTTTGTGGGTGGCTGTGGGCTCCCACCCTTTCCCCCTTTTTCATTTTCCCCAAGCCGCTTCAGTCTCATGTGCTCAGCTCCTCAGAGCCTGTTTGGAAAGAATGACATAAGCATTGCAGAAATTAAAAAAAAAAAAAAAAAGGGAATGTAGGGGTAGGTGAGGGGGAAAGGGCAAAGCCAAAAAAGGCTCACTTCTAGGGTATTAAGAAAAATAGAGCTGACTTTATATTATTATAATTTGGATCCCATTTGAAGGGGATTTCAGTAATTCCATAGAACTCACCATTGGGGGGAGGCCTCTCATTTCAGCCAAATGCAGAAGGAGCTTTGCTTCTGACTCCTCCAAAGTTAGGTGCTGATTTTAGTTTTTTAATTTAATTTTGCTTCCATCACGTTTGCAGGTGCAAAAGCGACCAATGACCTCAATCTGAGGGGGTGAGAGTTCATCACCCAGCCTGCAGGCCCCCTCTGCTTCCCACGGAGGCGACCGGTATTGATGCTGCAGATACTTCCCCAGACACGCATTTCGGAGTCGCGTCTGAACGCACGGCCAACCCATGTTGGTGCGGCGTCAAGGCTACCCTCGCAAGTAGGGCCGCGTCGGGGGTGCGGAAAGCCCTGTGTGGCAGCCCGCCTGAGGCCGGGCCGGAGACTCCAGGGGGATCGGACTTCAAAACCCATTATCCCCAGCCAGCCAATTGTGCTGGCTGGGGATTGTGGCGCTGCAGTTCCAGCCTTACCCTTGGGGAAAGATGCTTTGCACTGCTCTACAATTAACCTTGTTAACTCGTAGAGGCGCCTCTTTAATAAAATAAAATAAAATAAAATCAGAATGGAAGCCGACACTGCCCCCAGCAGCATCCAGCTCTTCGTTGCCGCAGCAACCTCCATCGCCTCGAGCACCGCCCCCTGAGGCGGCACGTGACCGCCTCCGGTGCCCTTTCCTTTTGTTTCCCTCTCCCGCCTACGCAGGACAACGCATGCGCCGCCGGCCGAGGCCCCTCCTCGGCGAGGGACGGGCCTCTCGAGAGCGGAAGGAAGCCGGAAGGGAGCGGACCCGGAACCCGGAAGTCCTGGCAAGGAAAGGCGGCCGAGGAGTTCAGCCAGGATGGACGGTGAGAGTTCTCTCCCGGGGGCGTGGAAAGGGGCTGGGGTGTCGCCCGCAGGGAGGGGAGGGGGAGGCGGAGGGCGGTCGTTTTGGGGACGCCGGGGCCCATCATCTCGGGCAGCCTCGGCCCCTCCCGGCTGCGGCTGACTGGAGTTGTAGTCTGGCCCTTCTGGAGGCCTCGGTCTGGGATCTGCGGGTGACCGGGGGGGCTTCCTCGAGGGCAGCCCCCGCCTCCAGCGCCGTCCTGTCTTGAGTCCCATCTTTGGATCCAAGGCTTGAGGACGGATGCGCTGTGGGCGGCCGGCTTTCCAGCCGAGAGGGTGGACAGTGGGGGGGGGGGCTTCGCTCAGGGAGCGCGGGGGGGCATTTCCTCCTTCCCTCCTTTCGTCACACCGAGGAGAGACGAGGACGGGGCGAAGAGCTGCCAGGAAGGGGGGCTTGTCAGCTTGTGCCTCTGCTTCAAGGGTGTGATGGGAGGCAATGGAGCGTAGTGGTCAAGGGGTTGGGCTGGAGCGGGGAGGCCTGGTTCTAGCCTGCCCTCAGCTCCGAAAGATCCTTGGATGACTTTGCACCACTTTCTCTCAATCTGCGCCCCCCCCCCCCGCCACAGGAGGGCGTGCTGGGGAGGCCGCCTTGAGCCCCTGTAGAAAGGGCGAGATAAGGAGCAAGCGAACAAAGAACGAGCCCCCCGCACCCAGCAGTAGACTAAATCGGAAAGGGGAATGTATGGTTTGAATTATGCAGTGTAACGTACTCAGTCACAGTTTCTGCAAACTGCAGATGTCGTGGGGTCCTGTGCCACGGGAGTGGATGTCCTGGATTTACCTTTCATTTTCTGTAAATGGAAAACTGAGGCATTTGGTCTTGAATCAGTGGGATTTGCCGGTACAGATTCCATACTCCTGCTCAGTGCTTATAAATCACTGGATCTTCTGGGATTGCGTAATGTTTAGTTTGTAGATGCTGCGTGCGAAGTCCTACTCAGAAAGGGTAGTCGATATTCTTCTGACCCTTTGGAGATTCATTGGTCTTGTGGAAATCCTCAGGGAATGGGAGGCAGCGTTGTCCTCAGAAGTTGGCCCTTTAGCATGCTGAAATATATTTTTCCTATATCCCAGGAGAAATGTTCCTGCATGCCAGGCAGGTGACGTTGTGTTTAAGTTGCTTATCTGAGCATCTTCACTAGTGAATGTTTCTCCAGGAGAAACACTCCTCCTGTTCCTCAGAGGAGGAGGAGAAACACTGCTGCCACTTTTGGAATTGAATGTTGAGTCTGGAAAGAGAAAGTGCTGGAATTTTGTGGCCCACTTTTTTTTTTAAATTTGAAGAATTTATAGCTTACATTTGCTGTCTCCAAAACTGCTTCTGAAGAGTCTAGTCCTTAAAACTCATAAGCGGCCAAGGGGATAAGCCCCAAGGTATCGTAGTAACTCTGCAGTTGTAGAACTGGGAAAATAATACATTTTACAAATGTAAAAACATTAGGAATTATTTGCTTTCATATTCTTAGCCTCTAATAAAACATTTCTACATACTCTGCAGTTTTGTATATGGATTTTTAAAATCTGTGGAAACATTTTGCGGAGCACACCAAATTTGGGCAGAAGGAATGTTGTGAATGTGTTTCCTAAAATAAGTTCTTCCTACTGAAGCTTCCCTTTATGCTTAAATCTTCCAACTGCTCTCATCTTTCTCTTCACAGATACACTCTTCCAGTTAAAGGTGAGTGTTAGTGTTATCAAATGTGTTTTCCCTAGGGCTTAAAAATCAGAATTCTTGCAGCACAGTTAACCGAGATCTACACTTTTCTCAATAAACATTAGGCACCTGCTGTATTTGGTCGGGAAACACTGTCCTCCTTGGACAGAGAATGTCTGTTTTTCTAAGAGAACACTTCCTAGCCTGGTTTTGTTAAGGAATCTGGGAATGGCAGCTTCTCTGAAGCCACCTGGAGTGGTTTAGCTGAGCCAGAAAATGGCCTCATCGCTATCCATTATGCCTTTAGTGCATATCCCTCCATCTCTGTCTTTTAAAACATGATTGACCTTCTATGGGGCTGTGAGCTTCAGGTTACTGCGCTTAAATGAGGCATTAGATGAAGGGTTTCTGAGTATCCGCCAAACCAAATAATTGCTTGACATTTGTAGTTTAAGAATGGTTGATTATAGAGACTTCCGTCCTTTGTTTCCAGGGAAGGAGTACCCTGATACTGAATCAGTCCTTTGGGGAGCCCACAGACAGGCAATGGTGCACCGTTGCTGCCTCCTCATTTTTCCCAGTGCTGGGTATTCAGACAGCAGCTGTTTCTGAGTTTGGAGGCAGCAACATGTAATCATTGGGAAGACCCATTGGCTTTTGGGGTATCAGAGGGGAGGGGGAGACTGCCTCTTCACTTTGTATGCCATGAACAACTTTATTGGCTTCTGCCAGCCAAATTCTCTTTACTTTTTTCCTTGACTTTTTTCTAAATGATGAAGCCCCAAAGCTTGTAACCCTTCCATATGGAGAAGGCCTTGTTGGGGAACTGCTCTAGTTCCCTGTTTCCCTAGTTAGTTAATTTTCCAGCTTTGCGATGCTGTTTGTGGAGGTGTGGTGACCAGAAAGGTGTGTCATGCTGAATTAGACTTATGGTTGATGCCCCTCTGTTCTGAAGTTTCATGGTAGAATCTGCTTTTCTCTCTGTTACTCTTATAGCTGTGGTGTTTCATCTGGTACCCGGTTATGAGCCACTGGATCAAGTGGGTCATCATATTCCTCTGCTGTATCCAGAGCAAGCAGGAATTGGGGGGTGGGTCTTGCCTACAGGCCTGCTGAACCTCTGCTTCTCTCCAGTTTACAGCCAAGCAGCTGGAGAAGCTTGCCAAGAAGGCTGAAAAGGACTCCAAAACAGAACAAGCCAAAGTCAAGAAGGTGAGGGCCTGAATGCCGACACTAGGAGTAATGGATGGTGATGACTCTTGGCAACTGAGTTGTTTCTCTGCTACAAAGGCTGGGCTTCCATCTTTGCTGCCGTCAAGCTTTTGGGCTGCCACACTTTGGTTACCCATCAAACTTCTAATCTTTTGAGTCTTTGATGTTAAAGACTGTCTGCAGGTATTTCCTCTCTCTGCTTAGCACAAGCATATCTGCTTTGGATCCCTGTGTCTGTTTCCATCCTCCATGTCTTTCTCAGCTTGCGGAACCCCTGCTTTTCTTTTTCTTCCTCATTTCCGAAGCAGTTGAATTTGTAGAATACCCTCGGTTCAGTCTGCAACTATTGAAACCTGATCCCTTTTCTTTCCCTCCACTCTTGATTTTATTTGGGGAAATTGTGAAGCTTGGCTCTGAGGGGTCTTCCCTTTCTCGAATTCCAGGCCCTTCAGCAGAAGAATGTGGAATGCGCTCGTGTCTACGCAGAGAATGCCATCCGGAAGAAGAACGAAGGCTTGAACTGGCTCCGTATGGCTTCCCGTGTAGATGCGGTGGCCTCCAAGGTCCAGACAGCTGTGACCATGAAGGGGGTAAGGAGCTGTATTTTAATACATGGCCTTTCCTTGCTTCGTTTGAACGGGTAGAAGTTTTCCTTGTCCAAGGCTATAAAAGATAATCTACACTAAACTGGTGCCTTCTGGGTGGTGGACAGCTCCCTTAGTTCCCAACCAGCTGGGCTGCTCGGGGGCAATACTCTATTGACACATAAGCAGAAATTACCGATTGGGTTCCTACTAGGCCAGCCGGCCTCCTCTTGCCCCATCCACCCTTTGCCACTCTGCCTGAGTCTTTTTCAACCTGCAGCTCACAATAGATTCCAGCCGGAGCTGGACTTGGTGGCCATGAGTCTCTTCCTTCCTCAGGCCTTCCAGGATTTGGAGAGGATGGAACCATGCAGCTAGGACTCCTTGGGAAATTTTTGCTGACTGGCCGCTGCATGTTTTTCCGCTGGTCTTGATCTGGGCTGCTGTTCCCATGGTCACATGGGGCAGACGCTCTTCAGGACCGGCCCCAGCTTGGTGTGATTCTGCTAAGGTGGATACCCTTCCTGACTCTGTTGCAGGTAACCAAGAATATGGCCCAGGTGACCAAGGCCTTGGACAAAGCTCTCAGCTCCATGGACCTTCAGAAGGTTTCTGCTGTGATGGACAAGTTTGAGCAGCAGGTCCAGAACTTGGATGTTCACACTTCAGTAAGTGCTGCACGCTGACTCTGCAGAACAGGACGCTGAGCTTCAGAGCTGGGGGTTGGGAAGCCACATTCTCACATTCTCCTGCCAGCAAACCTGCTCCTGCTCTTCTCTAGCCTTTGCTGGCTTCTACGCATGCTTGTGGAAGTGTTTGGGTGTCTGTGGGAATTCCCCACTTAGCAGACATTATTCCAGACCCAGCGGGTGGCACCGATGATGAGCAAGCAGGCCTTGAAAGAAGGCTAAAGAGCGTCCAGTGTTAAATCTGCTAGCTGGTGCTTTGCTTAGTCACTGACAGCCCCTGTCACGTTTCACGTCGGTGGCACACGGAATGGAGCTTGTGGGAATACAGCACCATGTTCCACCCTTGTGCCACATGTTTGGCTGTTGAGCAGGAAGAGGCACCCTCATTTCCTGTTCCCCAACTGCTTGGACAAAGGAACTGGAGGTGGCCACACGCTTTTTGCTTGGAAAGAAGGCAAGGGAAGACAGTGGGATGATGGTTTAGGCCAGTGAGAGGACATCCCTCCCTAGCAAGAGGCGGGTGAATTCATTGAGCTTCAGCCCCGTCCTGGGATGCAGTTTGTTCAGGTGGTCTGTCTGTTGATCTCGGCGGCTGCTGCTGCTTGTATTGGTCAGTCTGTCACAGAGCTTCCCCACTTGGCTCCCCTCAGGTGATGGAGGACTCCATGAGCTCGGCCATGACCTTGACAACGCCCCAGGAGCAAGTGGACAGTCTGATCGTGCAGATTGCCGAGGAGAATGGCCTGGAGATTATGGACCAGCTGAACCAGCTGCCCGAGGGGGCCTCGGCTGTGGGCGAGACCTCTACGCGTTCGCAGGAGGATCAGCTGTCGCGGAGGTTGGTCTGCTTCCCCCTGTCTGCCCACAGGACGGGACCTCTGGCTGGATGCTGTCCATCTGGCAGCTCCTTTCATCCCATAGGTCTAGAACCTGCCAGACAGGTGGCGCTTTTCAGAAGGCGAACGATACAATGCGCTCAGCCGACAAAGGCACGAAAGGGTGGGACTGAAGAAGGAAGACAGCTGGCCTGCTGAGAGCCCCTCTCCCCAAGGTCTGCTGCTGCTTGGGGGCTGCATTGCCAGCTTTCCTTGCTTCTTGCCATGGTTAATCCTGGAAGATCTGCCTGGCTTGTGATGACTCCAGCGGTGCAGCCGGCCCAGTCATGTGGCAGGCGGTGGCAGCCTTCCGGAAGGAATCGCCGTTCCTTGCTTGTGCTCACAGGCTGCTAAAGATGCCTTTGAGCTGCATCTCTGTCAAGGGAATGGCTGCTTCTCCGCAATGCTCTTTTGGAGAAACATCCCAGGGTCTCGTGGTGGTACAAGTCAGTGATGCGTCTTGTGAAAAAAAAACTTTTTTCTATCTTGAAGGCATCTCATTTTTCCATGTCGCCGGGTGATATCCTCCACCCCCAGTCCTAATTCAAATTTTGTTGGAGAGGGGAAAAACACTTCTGTGCACGCCATTTATAATTTCACAAGCCCTTCCCCTTTTCTTCCTTACTCGTCTTTTCTCATTATGATACAGATGTATATTAGTAGCAAACCACAGCCCTGGATCAGAAGTAAAGCTAATCCATTGTTTTGTTTGTTTGTTCTTGGCTTGGTGTATTGTGAACTCATCCATTATGGTTTGGCATCATGTGTGGACCAGGCCGTTGCGGCTTGCGCAGGAAATTAGAGCTGAAAGACATCCTGGCTGAGCATTGCACATGAACACAGCCCAAACCTTAGTTAATCCTTAATTAGCTGAAATTACAGTGTGCGTTCACAAGAGCGAGGCAGACCAGAAGAAGTATTAAAAAACCTTTATGAGAACAAAAGGCTAAAGTTGAGAGGGAAGACCTCACAAGGTCTAAATATGCTGAAGGCTGCCGGATACTCTTTGTTTAGTGAATTGCTGGGCAGCCTTCAAGAAAGCCTGGAGGGCCGGAATTGAAGAGCCTTTGAATAGCTCTTTCTGGCACCTCTTCGGAGACTCACTTTTTGCGCGTTAATGGTCTTCCTCTCTCTCACCTTTCCAGATTGGCTGCCTTGCGGAATTAACTCTCCTGCAGCCTCACGGACTGTTGCTCCTGCCTTGCTCTCCTTGATTTGTGGGGGTTCCTGCCTGGGGCCCTGGCCTTCCAGCCCTCTGACCAGCCTCTCCAAGGGCCAGAAAGAAGACTGGCCTCTCTACTCCTTCAGGCCTGCTGTGTCCAGCGGTGCAGCTACTCCTCATCCACAATGATAGCTCCTTCCTAAAGAAGCGGTGGTGACAGCAAGGGTCTGCGTGAACGTGCCTGGTCCTTGGCGAAGGGCTCTCCAGGAGTGGGTGCCCTTTCTCCCCCAACCGCTCCTCCTTCCAGCCTACGCTTCCCACCCTCTTCCTCCTCCTCTTTGGTCTGACGAGAGGAACAGGAGCACGCAACACTTGCCCGTGGTGGAAGTGCGGCCCTTGCAGGAGTGAGGTCACGTGCGTTCCTGAGAGAGCCAGGAACTTCCCTGGTGCTACCTGCGTAGATTCCGATGTGCTGATTGTTCCTCCCCCATTCCCTATTCATGGCTTACGTGTGCGGGGAGAACAGGCCACCTGGAAGTAGGGGAGATGCTGCCAGGAAGATGGAGATGTCCCTTTTTCTGGCAGCTGTGGAACCTGCCTTGAATTTACACCATGAAGTGACCTTTGGAAACAGTGGCCCTGCTGCCCCTTGGCCTATATGCATGCAGCACCCCCCCCTCCCCCAAAGCTTGTCGTGTGCAGGTGAGGGAAATGGCCTTCCTGGTCTGGAGTACCCCTTTCCCCAAGAATGTCTCAGCTGCAGGAGAGGCTCCTCCTGAAGAGAGAAGGGCCTTTTCCCAATTGTGGTGTTTGAGCTGCCCCCCTCACTACTTACCTCCTTACAGTGGATGGAAAGAGCGGGGTGTCAATGAGAGTCAAGACTGTTTCCCCTCCTCCCTCAAGAACTCAGTCTTTCTATAAACCCCCCCCCAGAAGCTTGTAATGGCAAGCCAGTATTTCCCCTCTACTGCTTGCGATTAGAAGCGTGTTTCTCTTTTCCCTCCTTAGTCGTTCAAGGCAGAGGCCTTAAGCTGCCCTGCTGTCTGAGCTCTGGGCTGGGGAGGAAGAGAGATGATAATCATCCTTGCTGGAACGTTTTCTTTTGACAGAGCGGTGAATTCTCCAACCCTTGGAAAGATTGTCTGCCTTTTTTTCTTTTTGGTAAATATGAAAAGTGAATGTTGTCAGTTTAATGCTGGCTTAAATAAACAGACTCTCTCTGGAAAGCAGGAGCCACCTGGAGGCTGGCAAAGCGGGCTCTCTGAGTGTGTCAGCTGCGCTCCGAAAGGGAACGGCTGCTCCCTGAAGCGGCGTGGTGGGCTGAGATGCACGGAAGGCGCTGGGGCCGAGTTCCTGCTTTGGGGACAGGAGGGGAGAGGACCTTCTGCAGGAAGTGGCATCGCTCCTAGAGGGCTGCTTTTCCCTCAAAAGTGGTGCTGTTTCCTGTGGGAGATGGCACTAGGTCCATCTTCACCTGTATTGCTTACTGGAGAAGAGGTCTTGCAAGGCAGGGGCCCCTTGGACGACTCTCCCAGTGGGCATGGTACACAAGCCTAGTTAGATGGCCAGCTGTGTAGCAGCCACCTAGGTAGACCAGACCAGGAAATCCACTGCACAGGATAAAAAGGATAAATTGCTTTTTATTGGCATTAGCTATAATCACAGAATCTGGCAAGTTCTGCACTTCCTCTCCTTCTCATACCCCAGTGAATCAGGAAGGCCCTCCTTTCTCAGGGCTTAAAAGCCGTTTCAGTCCTCCTTGCCTAGGTACCACTCCCTGCTTATTTCGTTCAAGGTAGTAGTTGTAATTATACCAGTAGTCCTCGTTTACTGACAACTGGCACCAGCAACTCCGTTGGTAAGCGAAGCAGTTAAGTAGGAAATCACGGACCCTGACTGTACCTTTCTTTTCCCACTCCCCTGCCCTTTGGAATGCTCACCCCGCAGCGCTGGGATAGCCCGCCCCAAACTGACAAGATTAATCAGTTTCCCACCTTTGGTTTTGTTTGCCTCCTAACCACTCCACCCCAGGGCAGGGATAATTAACAAGAAGGGAACTGGTGTTGGTATTTACATTCATTGGAGAGGAAGGGATGACAAGAGAAGAAGCAGGCACAGAACGGGGAATACGCTGGGCTGTTTGCATAGTGCACTCGGGGCTGCTGGTGCCACCGCATTGCTTCTGATGTGTATTTCCCATTGTGTACCTTCTTACTCTCTTGTCGTCCCTTCCTCTCCAATCTCTCTGCTCTGCAAGGGGAGAAAAAAAAAACAGGTCAGGCACAGGACAACACATAACTGACTGACGGCGATCACAGGACTGAGGGACACTGCAAAGGTTGTAAATGTGGGCATTGGTGGTAAAGTGATTTTTTCAGCAGTCGTAACTTCAAATGGTCACTGAATGAGGCAGTTGGTAAGTGAGGACTACCTGTATTTTTATTTATTTATTTATTCAAATTTAATTATCCCTTACTGTCTACAATCCTTGATACAGGACCAGGCAAACCCAAGAAATACCCGAGTGATGCAAGGAGTCTCCCTGCAGGCTCCCCCACGCTCCTGTTATCTGCAGGGCAAGCCAGGTATCTTGAAGGGTTCAAAGCAGGATTTTTAGCTGCTTGGCTCTGATGTTCCCGTTGGGGAAGGAGGAGCTGTGGCTGAGGCCCTGGTGGTATTTTGGCCTCAAGAAACTGGCAGTAAGTTAATGGAGGCAATAAGAGTTAGATGTGCAAAGAATTGGGCAAAAGTGCCTCAACAAAATTTGGGGTGTGATAGGAGTGGGATGCAGGTGTGCCTTTCCTTCCCCAACCCAGCAGGATCCTCATGGTTGTCAAGGAAAGAGGTCCTGGGGCTTCTCTTAGGTCAGTGTGGAGGACAGCAGCAGCAGGAGCGCAGCAGGCAGAATGCCTGGACGGTGTCCTTGGCTGGGGTACCCGTAGGGCGTTCGGCACCCTCCTTCCAGTTCCTGGAGGGCAATGGGTGTGTCATCGGGAGCAACCCCCCTGAAAGCCATCTCATCCCGCACCTAAGGACAGAGAAGGGCTTTTTAGGTTCATCCACAGTTTCGTTTCTACTCTTCCTCCTGTCTTCTCCCCAACAGTCCCCTCAGGTGGGCTGGCCTGGGAAAGAAAATGACCGGTCTCAAGTCGCCTGTGAGCTTCCACGGCTGGAGGTGAACCAGCACCTGTGTCTTCACGGTCCTGGTCTAACACCCTAACCACTGCAACACACTGCTTCACCTGGATTTCTTGAGTCCAGTTGTCGTCTTGGCTGGGTGGAGGTTCTCCAGGGAGAAGCGGCCCAGACGGGAGGAGAAGCGGAAGATGGGCAAAAGGTGACAGCAAGAGCGATGCCGAGAGAAGGGCTTGGCCATGGCCAGTCTGGAGCAGAGGCGCCTCCGTGCCCAGGCCTCCGTGCCCGCCTCCAGCCGCAGAGGTCTCACCTGCTCCACCCGCTGAAGGACCCGCAAGAGATTGTTGGCCAGGGCAGCCTTCACTTCCTCCTCTGTCCATTTCCTCCTCAGCAGCTCTGCAATTAAGTCTGGGTATTTGGAGACATCCTCTAAGCCAAGGGGGACCCTGTGAGCCAAAACGCACCAAGATTGCAAGAAAGTAAGGTCAGGGTTTCATGCCTCACCCCCGCCCCAGTGCTCTCTTCTTATGCCAGTAGGAGGAAAGCAGCTTTCTCTCTGGTGCTGCGCCTACTCCAGGAGCCTGTCTGCATGCACACCCGTCTTAATCGGCCACAATTTGGTCAGAGTGCAGGAAGTCTAAGTGCCAGGAGGGCCTTCCCTCTCAGGATGCCTGTTCATTCAAGGTCATCAGCTGCCTACAGTCTTCAAGCAGTCATGTCGCTCCAGTCTCGGGGCTTACGTGAGGCCTTTAGACAGGTTTGTCCCATTGCAGGCCAGGCTTCCTTCAAGTCTGCTCTCGTCCCCGCCCCATTCTCCCACTGATACCTGGTTACCCCATCGTAGTCTCCTCCGATGCCGACAGCCTTTGCTCCAGCAACGCGCTTTATGTAGTCCATGTGGTCTGCAGGTGGGAAGAATGGAAGGTTGACCAGCTTTCTGTGGGCCTGAATTCCCCCTCCCCTGCCTCCTTATGTGCAGCCCTTATGTGCAGCCCCTGGGTTTACCTGCCACCTGGGCCAGAGTGGCCTTGCTGCTGCAAGAGACATAGTCGTTGTAGAAGTTGACCATTACAAGGCTATGCGTCTCACTCTGCAAGAAGAGGAGAGGGCAACATCAAGGGGGCACCTAGAAGCACAGCAAATGCCTCATTTTCTGTGCCACCTCCTTGCCCTGCTGCACCCAACAACGTGTCCTCCTGGTAGGTGGTTGGCCAGTCCCTCAGAAGAGGGCATGCTGAGCCAAGGAAGAACTTGGTGACAATCAAAAGCTTCCCATGGGATCTTAACGGACTCTGGTGGAAGCATGTGTTCCCACATTCACCAACACCCAGAGCCTTGCTCACCACTCGGCGGAGCACGTCATCTGGTACATTCCGTCTGCTTGAGCAAATTGCATAGGCCGAGGAGTGGCTGAATATCACCGGGGCCCTGGAGACATTTAAGGCAGCCTTCATCGTTTCCACAGAGACGTGGGACAAGTCAACCATCATGCCTAAGCGGTTCATCTCGTGGACCACACGCTGTGGAGCAAAGACACGGGAGAGAGAGGAGAGCTTCTGATTCCACCTTGGCAGTGTGAATTCATGAGCAGGTGAACTTGGGAGATGCTCTGAGTTCAAGAGGAAGAGCCTGGGAAGCTCTGGAGGACTCCAGGCTCTCTTCCTCAGGCACTCGTTTCCAATAAGCTGGCTCTAGCAAGGTGGGTTCTTCCTCTTTCAAGCCAATCCAGCTCCGAGATTTGCTCGTTCCCGCGGGTTGCTTGTGCAAACACGTTGCAGTGGAGAATAAAGCGCCTGTGAATCTGCTCCACTGCAGGCCAATGACAAAGCGTCTCTTCCATTACACGCATTAAATGCCCTGCTGGCGCAGGGGTGTGCAGCCCACTTCCCCCCTTCAAATCCTTCCGCGGAGCCTTCACCGACCTTCCCAAATTCCGTCAAACCGTTGTGAACTGGCTGCTCTTCAGCTGTATCTACCAGCCAGTTATCGGCCCTGCCAAGGGAAGTGGACACCGGATGAAGGGAGCGGAGAATCAGTGCTGCCTGGCAAAAGGCTTTGGGGTCGGGGGAGCGTGCTCGTGCCCATGCACGTTTCCTTCTCTGCACCCTCCTGCCCTCAAGGGTCTTTAGGCGGTCCCTTCTCTGTCCAAAAATGTGACTAGAGTACTGTTGAAATGAGATGATCCACGAGACTCTTCTGCCTTTCCCTACTTCAAACCTTGGAAGACTATGCAACAGCAATGAAATGTCACTTTACCCTTCTCGAGGGCGCTCAGTGGACAGAAGGCTCCAGAACCTCCCAGGCTTACCAGGGAGTGTTGCAACTGTGGGTGAGGGTCATGTAGCGCACGCCCAGCAGATAGAAGGTGCGCAGGACGGCCAAGCTGCTGTCCATGGAGTGTCCCCCCTCCACGCCAATCAGGCTGGCCACACGGCGAGTGCCAAAAGTCCTCCGGATACCTGCAAGAGAAGCGTTTCCACCCAGCTTCCAGGGTCTGGTGCTCATTTTCCAGGACAGTCGGCTGGGAATATGAGCTTGCTTGAAGCTGTAAGCCAGACCGTCTCCATTAAGACTAACTTGCCCTTCCCCGCCCCAATCCAGCTGGTGTTTTGTGTATTGAATAATGGAGAATTCTGACAGAGACCGAGTTCATGCATTGCACTAAGCCGGTTAAGTGTTCGTTTTGCACAGTGAACGCTGGCCTGGTTCACGTACCAACTAAGCTATAACTTGCTTAACTGTTGGCTTGTTGAATAAACTGCAGTCACCTGGGTTCACGCAGTGTAACAAGCCAAAATCAAACTAGGGTGAATGCTGTCATTGTGTGAACCCAGCCATGATGTTTGGTAATCCATGGGTTATGGGTCACATTTTGTGGTTTAGTCAGTGAACCATGGTTCTATAAACAATAGCGTGCATTACATGCAAATCCAGCTCCAGACAGTTTGTCCTGCCACAACAGGGACTTCAGAACTGGGATGGAAAAGTTGACAAGGATAAATTTAGCGCTGAGTTTTGGCTCTGATTCCAAAGCTGTTTGTTTGTTTGTTTGTTTTTCAAATTTCTATCACCGCCCATCTCTCCCGAAAAGGAGACTCAGTTGCTGATGGCCACAGCAAAGGAGTTCTCCCAGGAAGCATCTTATCACGAAGGGCCAGATGCTGGATTCAATAGGCCTGAGTGTTTGGATACCACTGGAACCACCTTGGACAGCCCACCTGCCTGGCCTGCTGCCTTTTCTCACTTGTTTTGTGCCATGTGCTAAGAATGAGAAGCACATGGTTGGGACCCTCCTTGGCCAGCCAAGAAGCAACCTCCAGCTGTACTACCTCCTCACTTACTTGCACTATCAGTGACACATTCAAAGTCGTCTGGATATTGGTGGCACATCCGGTGGATGACATCGATCTGCTCCAGGGTTCGCTTTACTGCATCTTTGTTTTGGGTATCGCAGGGAACATAGGCTGCCCAGAACTGCGCAAGGAAGGGAAATGTCTATTAAAGCTGCCTTGCTTATGCTTCCTGTGCAAACTCATTAGGAGGCCACAGAACATCAGCAGATAATCTAAGGTTGGGGTGCAAGTGGGAAGGACACTGGTGTGGTTTCTACAGGAAGGAAGTGGGCAGGCAGCAGAGCTTGGACCCCACTGAAGGTGTCTTGAAACACACGTATAAATTTGAAAAGCAGCCCAAAGGCTTAACCAATAATAAGTTTGGCTGGAAGTCTTGCCTGAAAACAAGCAGACTTGTAAGGTCAGCTACTTGCAACAGTCTGAATGATCAAACGATTCAGCAGGAAAGTTACTCTCTCCTATTTTGAGTTTAACAGTGTATGCTCCTGGCAAGTGCCTTTTGTTCCTCCTTTACCTGAGCTCCCACACGCCCAAGATGCAGCTTGCGAATATTGGTATGGGTGCCTTGCAGCTCATGCAAATTGGCTGACTTCAAAGATAGCTGGTTGTTGAATTTTTTCAGCAACTGCCAGGGTAGATCGTTGTGACTACAAAGGTGAAAGATAACATCTTATCAGTCCAAGTAGATGCTGGGTTATGATTCAAGAGGCTGATTAAAGCAGGTTAATTTGTAGAGTGATTGTCTTTGGAGAGCAAAGGCCAGAGGACACCGGTTACTCTTCCTTACATTGGATTAAAGGATGTGCCGTGTTGTTGTAAATCAGCGGCTGCAGATTGTTTGTAAAACTAAGACTGTAGCTTGAAGGGAAAGCAATTCATGGAACAACAACAAAAATCTGTTCCATATTTATTGGAATATTTCATCAGGGTTGGATAAAATAATTGCTGTAGGAGGTTTAGGGATTTAAAATTTAGGGATTCAAAATCACATGGATTGGTCTTGTCCCTTTCTTTCTTTCTTTCTTTCTTTCTTTCTCTTTCTTTCCTTTTTTTCACTTATTACTTTGCTTTTCTCTTTCAACATTGTATTCTTTAAAAATTTCTTTAATAAAAATTGTATTTAAAAAATGAAATTCACAGCACTGTCAACATGCTTCCTTCCATCTGCCTTGTTGTAGCTAGTGTTATAGGCAATACAGGTAGTCCTCGCTTAACAACTATTTGTTTAGTGATGGCTCGGACATACGATGGTGCTGAAAAGACCGACTTATGACTGATCCTCACACTTAGGACTGTCACAGCGTCCCCATGGTCACATAATCACAATTTGGGCACTTGGCAACCAGTTCACATTTATGACCGTTGCAGCGTCCCATGGTCATGTGATCACCATTTTCGACCTTCCCAGCCAGCTTCTGGCAAGCAAAATCAACAGGGAACTGAATGATTCACTTAACGACATGGTCTGCTTAACAGCTGCCATGAAAAGGTCAGATTCACTTAGTGACCACTTTGCTAAGCAACCAAAATTCCGGTTCCAATTGTCATTAAGTGAGGAATACCTGTAGACTACTAGGAATGATCTGGCCTCGTGCATTAATTGGGTGTGGGAAATGTGCTTTAGATTGGGTTTTGAGCAAAGAAACCCACGGTCTTGCCTCAGAGACTTAAAATTCTACCTCTGTACGATTAGAGCTAGTTTTACATTTCTGCAGTGGTGTGTTAGTGTCTCAAGTCTTCCTACTTAAACAAATCATTCCTGTGAAGTGAGAAAGAAAGAGCGAGAAAGGTGTAAATTGCAGATTTGGTTCTGTGGATGACAGGCTGCTGGCCTGAAGGACTCATAAGACAGCATTTGGTTGAAGTATGACGAGTTGGATCAGGAAGGATTTAAACTGAATCCTTGGGGGGCTGCTAAAGGTGACACCCCTGGAGTAAGGACCGCAAAGAAAAACCTGTGCACAGCACAAGAAGGTGAGAGAAGAGTGTTAATGGGGTGGGGCGCCTGACACCACTCAGTTAGAATCAGGCAGACTATTGCCTCTTAGCCTTTGCTGTCTGGGCATGAAGGCTAAACATGGAGCATTGTCATGAGCACCGTTGTGATGATTGTGTCAGCGCAACGGCTCACATAACAATACAAGGAAAAGGGGCCAAGGGATTAAAGGATAAGCAACTGACTAACAATAAAAAGCAACAGACACCGGCAACAAGGTAACGACTCCAGCGGGAAAGCCAATAGAAAGATACAAGGTTGCAAAGAGAGAAACTGACAATGCCTGAGCACGAGGCATGCCCGAAGCTGTCAAAACAATCACGGATATTATCACCCGGCTTAAACTCATCACCGGCCGGAGGAAGATGATTAAGACGCCCGGGGCACCAGCAGGGGCCCCGCGTCCCCTCATCCACCGGCAACAGGACACTCGGGGCTCGGGGCTCACTCAGAGCAAGGAGGGTGGAGTGCTGACCGGCGCGGGCTATTTAAATCCCGTCCCGGCACGCTCCATTCACTCTCAGCTTTTCAATAGGCATGCATCCTATACTCAAATAAAATCAGAACCTAACCTTCAAATTAGCATCTGCGTTTTATTGGGTAGCAGGCAGAGCCTGACAAGCATAAACAGAATGAACTTGAACTCTTGCTATTGGAAAGCAAATATGACTTAGTAAGTATAACAGGGACCTCCCATGATGGGCACGTGCCCATCAAAGGAAAGTATTTGCTCAAAAGAAAGAGAAGCAGCAACAAAAGAAGGATCGCGTAGTATGTTAAAAATACCCACATTTGTACAGAAATTCAAGGAAGTGAATTTGGTTCTGCTGTGGAAAGCCTCTGGGCGCAAAAGGAGAAGAAGAAGGAATTAAGTCAGTGGAGCCCAAGGGAGATATAGACGCACGTCTTCTCTTTGCAAACTGCAGGTCTTCCGAATAGGCATGGATTAAGCTCTGGTGGTTGTGTATCCCGACATCTGGTGGGGGCTGCTCTCAGGGAATTCCTGATGTGTCTTCTTGACGACTTTCTCATTTAGAACATGGGAGAACATGCAAGGCTTCCCACCATCCTTGACTGGATATTAGCCAACAGGGAGAACTTAGTCAGTGATGTGGAAGTTGCAGGAATATCGGGGGAAACGGCTATGTAAGGCTAGACTAACACGTCACTCCTCCGACTTCTGTTTCAGCCTGACTCTGTCTGCCATTGTTCTTTAAGCTTGCAGTGCTGCTTCCTGAAAGCTTATGTGACCCTGAATAGACCCCAGCTTGTGTGAACTGTTGTTTTTTTTGTAATGCAGAAAACTGACTAGCTTTATCCATAGTTACTATAACAGTTAATAACTCCTGGTTTTCAGAAGGGGAGCACAGCCAGCAGCCTTGCTGGATTTGCAGAAGCAAAGAGATCCAGCCCTTCTGACAACCGTATTTAACAGGAGATGAAAGCCTATTTTGTCAATTAATGCCTTGTAACTAAGCAGCTAAATTATTCAGTTACATTTAATTGAATTGGCAGATCAACCAAACCTCAACCTGGCATCTTTTCCCAGTATCTGAAGGACAAAAGGTCAGTTACAATTCAAAACAGCATAGCATTCAAGATCAAAGCCAGCTTTTTTTAAAATAATAGACCCAAGATCAGGCCTATTATTGTTTAAAACTTGCTTTGATGTTGAATGTTATTTTGTATTGAATTGTAACTTACTTCCCTGATTCTCAGAACCCCCCAGCCACTACCCAACTATATTTGTTAACATAAAATGGCTTGAATCCTCCTGGACTTCCCAAGATTGTCTGAAATTCATCCCTCTCCAGTCTTCCTTCCTAGAACTGGGCAAGGGGTGGCTGTAAGAGCCTTCACAGTTCTTCACCTACAGATTTTTTTTTAAAGAAACACACATACCTCCTGTCAACAGCTCACTTATGAATCATCCAACACACTGGCAACAAAGGAGGGAAAAGGCAAATCCTAATGGAGCTGTTGGCACCCATCAGCTGGAGCCTTGCCTGTGCCCCACCGATGTGCTCCTGCCCTGACCTGCAAAGCATTTGCTTCAATTACTGCAAGCAGGCTGGCAGAAGTTTTCAAATAAGTATCAGGCTTCCTTGTTTGGGTGGGGGAAAAATGACCTCAGTTTCATGGCATGAGACCTTTGGAGAGGATACGCAAGTTTCCCCAGAATCCAATTTGTCCAGCCAAGGAATGGAGACGCCGTGACAGGGAAGACATCCTTGGCAAATATTTTCCAGCTGGCTTTCCTTCTGGCCAAGAAATTGGGTTGCTTCTTCACCTTAATGGGCTTGCTGTACATAAGAGATGAAAGGGGCTCTTTGCACAGCTGGGCTAACCCGCTCACCCACCCCTGACACCCACGGCTCCAAACTCAGCGCAAAGGCATTTTGAAGGGGCATCCAAAAGGTGCAATCCAGATTCAGCCATGTGACTTGCCAGGGCTGACTGTGTGTGGTGACAGATGTCACAGCCAGATCTGCTGCTGTGCAAAAGCTGAGGCAACATTTTGGCTCATTCATGCAAGCATCTTCACCCTGTGCTTCTGCTGTTGAAGTGACCAGTCATTGTCTTCTCTCTGCTCCTCTGGGATTTCTGTGGTTTGCAAGGTTGGTTCCTAGGTCTTTGCACAATCAAAAGCACTGGAAGTGTGGCAGAACACACATTTTCCTCTTTCTTCCCTTCAAGGAGGAGTTTTGTACGGAGGGTTTAAAAAAAAACCCTCTTCAAACATCCCCTCCCCATTATGGCTCTCTGGGAAGGTCAGACTTGCTGCTCTCCATTGCAGTGCATCTAACATGGACAGTAGTGGAAATAATACTTCTCGGTGCCCTGTTCTGACTTGACTGGGGGCAAAGCACTGGCCTTCATTCTGGTATTTGGCTCTCTGCCTTCCTGAGGTTCAGAGGGACCCAGTGGAGGCTCCTGAGACTTGTCACCCTCCCTCTTCTCTGAGTTGGCAAGAGGCTGAGCCTTCGGTGCCTCCAAGGCTGGCAGGCTGTTGAACTTCTGCCGAGGCTTCCAGAACTTCCAAAGAGACGTCCAAGTTCAATTGGTCCTGAGGGCAATCACCCTCGTTGATTATTCACCAAGCAAACAGCTCCTTGGTCAAAGATCACAGCCCGTGTGGAGCTGGTGTGGAGCCTCTTCCTGTGCTCTGTCCTGAATCCCTTTGGCTTCTTGAGTTCTGAGAAGGAAAATCCTCACACCTTCTCCACACTTTGCATAATGGAATGCAAATTGCCTCCCCTCAGGTTTTCCTACTCCAAATAGCCCTGAGCATGGAAACCTTCCTTTACTGCGGTGTTGCCCCAGCCCTTAACTAATTTGGTCGCCTTTTCTGCCACCTCCATCTCCAAGTATCCTTCTGAGGTGGCCAGAATTCAGCAAGCTGCTTCAAGAAGGTCACACCATACTGTAAAGTCCCTGGCACTTTCCCCTGGAAAAGTGAACCTCCTCAAAGAATTCCCTTCTTGCAGGTGACACTGGGATGGGGGTGTTCTCATTCACTTCCTGCCTACCAAATGATTTATCTCAGCCTCAAGTCCTCAGGCCTTGTTGGTCACTTCTAGTTCAGGTGACACCAATGTATACTGCATTGCTTTATTTCCATCAAACGATCTTGGTCATTTTAACGTCCATTCCCCAATTTGCAGAGACTCCTTTGGAACTCTTTGTCGTCAGCTTTTATTGTGATAATCACCCACGAGGGGTTGTCCCTGGGAAAACCTACTACTTTCTAATATCTTCCTCCACTTCCTCTTTCCCAGCACTTCCTCATTTAGTGACTCTTAAAGCGGTTTGTCAGGAAGCCCTGGTGACAGACTTCTTCCTAGTCAGCCCTATATGCTTTGTTTTGTTCCATCTCTGGAAATCAGCCCAGTAATGTCGCAAGAACATTTTAAGGGCGTCTCACAGATGTGGTCGCCCCTGTTTGAAGAGCTCTTACGAGCACCGCCAGGGCAGTCCAGTGGAAGGTGGTCAGCCAGTGGAGTTCCCCGCAGGAGGGTCTGTAGGGCAGAAGGGCAACCCTTGCATCCACCCAGTCTTCCTTAGCTCCACCGACCCACCAAAGGGGAAAGAAAGTGTCTGGTCTTACCCATCTACCACAGGAGTGATGTTCATTATTCTGGCTGCCTCCAGCTGATGCACATCTGCCAAGCAGAGGGAAAGCTGGGCAAGCCAGAGGTAAGACACCAGCAGCAGCATCCTGGGCAGGGGGGGATCTGGACCGGCAGAGACTTCCTTGAGGCTCTCACGTCTTTCCTTCATGGGATCCTCTTATGCAAGGGAGGTGGCAGGGATCACTTGGGGAGTGCCCTGAGCAGGATCCACCCTCATACCGTGGCTCCTGAGTAAGAGTTGCTTGGGAGGAGCTAGAGAAGGCTTCGGCCAGCTGAGCACATCCTGCGCTTTGGGATCGAGGGAGGAAGGCACTGCGAGGGTCCCTCTGGATGAGGGCAGCCATGGAGGGTCTGGGGGCTGCAACCCTCCTTCCTATAACATCCTTTCCTGCTTCCTTTTGTGGACCTCCGGGCCCCTTCTGCAGGCTTCCCTGGCTTGACCCCAAGGGAAAGGCCTCCCCTGGAACGCAGAGCGGCCCCTCCCTGATAAGAAACCTTCTTGGTCCTGAACTCTCCTTCCCCTTCAGCTTTGCCTCTTGGGGGCTCCAAGTCCCCTCGGGCTCCTCTCTTGGAAACAATCAACCTGTGAAATCAGAATGAGGCAGCTGCAGTCGGGGTGGGGGTAAGCTGGACCAGGAGCTCTTCCTTGGAGCCACCTCCTTCAGGCTCAAGATGGAAGCCCGGTCGGGGATATTTATTTATGATGTAAGCAGAACCACCAACACTGTCTGGGTCACGTTTGTCCTCTGGGTGAAGACCGAACAGCTAGGCAAGGGGGCAGCAGATCCCAGGATGAAATCCAGCCTTCTCCAGAGATCGGGCCTCTCTCCTTGAGACATCAGATTTGCTGTCTGGGGCATCCCCAGAGCCAGCTCTGCTTTTACACAGCTGATTGGTAGCAATCTTGCTCCCAGTCAAGGGACACGGGTTGCCCCTTGGCCAGGGCTGGCCATGCTTCTGAGGCATCTGCAGTCTAAAGAGCTCCGTCCTTCCTGGCTGACAAAGGCTGCCAGTTACAGGCGGAGAAATTGCAGCTTGTTCAGACCGAGGGAGATGCCACACACATCGCTGTTGAGTCTGAGGCACATTTCCTCTGAAAGCTTCAAAAGGGTTTTTCCCCACATGCTGGGTGGATCATTGCATCCCTCTCTGCTTCGGCAGAGAGTCTGCAGCAATTGTCACTGGGGCTTGCTTTTGAAACCCTCTTTCCATGCAGACTAGTGAGGTTTTTATGCTTCTCCTCATAAAGGAGAAGTGGGGAGAGCAGCTGAAAGAAGCCTTTTCCCACACCCTACTGTTGAGTTGTGTTTTTTTCCATGTACATTTCTGAATATAATGCTGCGCACCCACTCTTTCCCAAGATTGCTTTCCTGGCCCAGTTTCTCTGCTCATAAGCCAACAATGCTGTGCACTTTCAAACCGTTTGTTTTTAAAATTAAGGTTAAGATTTGGAGAGAGGGATGGGGGGAGGCTGGCAGGGGTGGGGTAAAGCAGAAGGGACATCAAGCGCTGAAGTTGCATTTATGGCTGCATATATTTGTGCATTGCTGTTCTTGCTGCAAGCAGACTATCATAGCTAGACCCCTGGAAATTAAAAAGACATAAATTTGCATTTGGGAGGCGTGCAAGCTTCCTTAAGGACGGACTTCAGCATCAGATATGACACCCAATGATATTACGGTTAGCTTCCCTAATTTGTTGCGCTTTTTAGGTTACCTTAGGCATACATTTTTAATTAATCTCTCTATTATACATTTTGGACAAGTTCTTAAACAGTTCTCCTACTGTAAGAAACTGAGCAGGTTTTTCCATTCTTGTCTCAGTAACAATGTAGCTGAGAAAACAGAGCAAAAGCAAATACCAGCAACCCACAGGAAGCCTTTTCCCACACCTTACCATTCTGTTGTGCTATTTTCTGTGTACATTTATGAATAAACGCTGCACACCCACTCTTTCTCGAGATCGCTGTCCTGGCCCAGTTTCTCTGCTCATAAGCCAACAATGCTGTGCACTTTCAAACTGTTTGTTTTTAAAATTAAGGTTTAAGACTTGCTAGCTGTGTTCATAGTCACAGAGAGCAGAAATAGACCAGATGTGCACAGTTGCTTACTGATCTGCTTGCAACTCAGTGCATAATCTATCCTTTGTCCTGCCATTTACATTTTTAAAAAAGGTTCTGAAATAAAATAATCGGCCATGAAAACTTAGGAGGACAGCATATTGCAAATCATTCATTCAAAGCCTGTCTAAAAGATCACAAGCAGTTGGAAAGACCAAGCAAAAATTAGGAAATAATTGATTAATTTGCTCTGATTTTAAGGAAGGCCACCCTCTGTTTCCAGAGGCACAAAAATGCTACCCTGCTGAACCCACAGGCAGTTGTTGCTAACAACAATTTTGCCATCAAAACAGGAAGATTTTCGCTCATGGGGTGTGCAAGAAAAGCACAGTAGGTTTTGAGCAGCTCCTCCTTCCCCTGAGCCAAGCAGAAAGTGGGGAGGATCTCTTTGCCTCTTGTTGCCAGAGTGCAGAGAGGCCTTGCCGCCAGCGAAATGGCTCGGCTGGACGTAACGGAAGTCTTTGCCAACATACGGCTGCCTGGACATCTCCATACCCAGGAGTCTCTCCGCTTTGCCAGCAACTTTCAGTTTCACAGCTCAGATGTCCTTCTCGTCACCTACCCCAAATCAGGTAAAAAATGTGGTGGGGGGAGGCTAGGAGAGAAGGATGGTGCCTCCAGGATGAAAGTTGTTCTTTGTTTGCCAAGCGAGCTCTGCAGGCAAGACCTTTCTAACCAACTTGGTTGTGAGAGCAAAGAGCGAAGTGTGTTTACTCATAGTACCAGAGGAAGCCTCCTCTGAAGGTGCAAGCCTTTTGAAGTGGGTACTGGGCTGGCTCAGATGGACGGTTCCTTCTGCCCCAGGTCCTCTTCCCCTGCACTGAGGCAGCGCTGCTTGTTCCTCACTCATGTCCTGAGTGGTCCAAAGAGCTTTGTCTCCTGTGGCCAAATGGAATGGGTCATGCCTGAAAATCCTGCTTCCCTTCTCTCCCCCTTCCTGCCTGAGCTGTGGTCTCAGATGCTGCTCTCAGGGCTGGTCTGGAGCATTCAGAGGAAATACAAACCCCTCTCAACAGTGAGGGAAAGGCTGTGGTGTAGGCAGTGGATCTCAGGAGGGGAGGACTTGAATCCACACTCTCAAGTCACAACGTGGCATTGAGAGAGAGAGAGAGAGAGAGAGAATGTTTATTGAAGAAATGTTTAACAAAGTAAAAACCATAAAAGAAAATAAAGAAAAACATAAATAGTGAAGGAAGAAAATAGAAAATAAAAATGTATTATATTATAGTATAGTATAATAAAAAGTAAAAAAAGGGGTTTCCAATCTTCTTGACAGCAGTTATAAATACATAAATATAAATATAAAATATAAATATTTCATATTTCATATTTATAATTCATAAATATTTTGCCTTCTCTCTCTAAAGTTACATCATAATTTCCTTCTTTCCATAAGCTACACTTTCTAATCTTCAAACCCATAAATTGCAAATTCTTTTTTCAGCGAGAAATTCCATAAGGGGTTTCCAGTCACTGATAAATGTCGTTGTTGATCTTTCTCTAATCAAACGAGTTAATTTTGCTGTCTCTGCTAGTTCCGTCATCTTCACCAACCATTCCTCCGTTGTGGGAAAGTGGTATTTTCTTTCCACTTTTGAGCATATAATCGTCTTGCTGTAGTTGTCATATATAAAAACAAAGTTCCATGACTTTTTCTTAGTTGCTTGTCCATTAGTCCCAAAAGAAAAGTCCCTGGTTTCAGTTGTACGTTAACCTTTAAAATCTTCTGAATTAATGCATGTATCTGTATCCAAACTTCTTCGGCTTTTTTACATGTCCACCAAACATGATAGAATGTCCCTGCATGTTGTTCACATTTCCAGATTATAGTTTCCAAACACTGATAGGACTACCTTGTCTGGCTGCTGCAACAATAGATGTTCTATCTTGGCACAAATGGGAGCTGATGATCTTTGAAGTCTTTGAAATCTTTGAAATCTCAATGAGTGAGTTAATCATTGACTGCCATCTGAACTATTGCCTCAGTCTCAGTCCTCTCCTCCCAGCAAGACCCCTCCCAAGAAGCTTTGTAGGACCCCGATTCATCAATCAGATTGCCCCCCCACCCCCTGCCTAAAATCCAGGGAAGCCACGTGAGGTTCTGTCTGTCCTTTCAGGAAGTTTTTACCGTCTAACCCCTGAATCCCACGAATGTAGGCTGGATCTCTGGCTGAGGCGGCCCTCTGGGCAATGAACTGCTCTGAATGCTTTCGAGAAAAGAGGAGGTGGGCGAAGGAAAGATGGAGCCCCCTCATGCCTTCTTCCACACGATTCTTGAGTATGTGAGAGACTTTCCCCTGCCTTCAGTCCACCTGTGCTGAGGACCGCTGCCTATTTTATCAGGAATTCTGGGGAAGGAAAGAACCAAATGCCTGCTGCAGGAATGTGCATTCTTCCAGTCCTTGGGTCAGCAGACAAATATCCTGACATAACTGGTTCTGCCAGAAGGGTTGAGCTCTAATCCCTTTCGCTGAGGAGGCATGCATTTGTGACCATTGTATGTGTTTAATGGGCTGTCAATAAATCAGTCAGTTAACTGAGGGCTTTACTGCAGGTAGTTGAAAGACAGCGGCTGCAGATTTCTCTGGCTTTGTTCTCTCTCCCACTCTTGTCACCTGCCAGGAGAAAAAGCACCACCAGTCGCTTTCCTCAAAGTATGGCAGAGTGGGCCCGGGGAAATGTTGGGCGTGGGAGCCACCTTCCAAGTTGCCCAAGTGGCAGGTCACTAGTGCAGAGAAGCTCAGTCACCGGCCGCTTGGGCTGTCAGAATACACCTGTATTGGTCTCCTGGAAGACCAGGTGATGGGAAGTATGGCCAGGCTGCCTGCTGGCCTTCCGGAAGACTGGTAAGCTTCTGTTCTGAAGGTCAGCCGGGCTATTTTCTGGCAGAGGTTTCCCAGCCTTCCAGAATCCTGCTGGCTAGCTTGGCCGTTCTTCCTGTCGCTTGGACTGGAAAGGGAGATTGGCAGATTCACATCAGTTTCACTCCAGGGATCAGTAAGGGCAACAAGGCAGGGCAGTCAACCAGAAGGACCTGGAAACAACAGGGGGCGTGCAAAGTGCTGTTGAGTGGGCAAAACTGCACGCCCCCCTCCCCAAACGCTAGAAAGTGCGGCCATACTCAAGCCCTCGCTGGCAGCAGCAGCAGCAGGTCTTTGGGGCAGCCCTTTGGAACAGGGGGAGCAGCGCGTCTCTTTGCGGTTTAAACCAACCAGCAGTGCTCCCTGGGGCTGGGGGGGTAGAGCCTCTCCCCGCCAGTGGCTCAAGCACGCCCAGTGGACTTCCACGGAGAGGCAAGCGCCAGACCAGAGGGTTGTAGGAGGGGAGGCCTGGATCTGCCCCTCTGACTCCTGTGGGGCAAAGACTGCTGGGTGTTGCTGGAGCTCAGCCCTGAGGGTGGGGGCGTCTCCTACTGGGCAATGGGGCGTTCTGGACTTGGGGGCTTTGAGCTGCAGAGCAGCTTCTCCACAGCTCTCCTCAGGGCTGGGAAAACCAGGGGCTTGATCAGAATCTAGGAATGTTGACTTGAGGTGTTTGGGATTGGAAGCGCAGATTTGTTGCGAGAGACCCCTGGGGAGGCAGTGCTATCGTACAATTCTAGGCTTCGGGCTACAAGACAGTCATGGTACAGTTTATGCTCTGCTGGACTTGTGGAGATTGCAGCATCTATGTGCCTGCAACCAAGGGCTAATTTATGCTTCTGTTCTCTGAATCCATTCTTCTGAATGAGTGAATCCAAGTTCTCTATCATCCTTCTTTCGTGAGCAAATGATCCTTTTCCCAACAAGAACCTCTGTAGTTCTTGCAGTCAAGAAGCCTGTAGTTCCATTGGCTGTCATGGCCAATGCCAATCTTCTTATCTTGCCCTCCAGGCACCACATGGATGCAAGAAATCTTGACCTTGATCTACAGCAATGGCGACCTCAAACCCGTAAAGACTCTTCCCAACTGGGCTCGGGTTCCCTGGTTGGAGCACATCTATTTCCAGGAGCAACTTCAGCACATTGGACATCCTCGCCTCTTCACCACCCACCTGCCCCAGCCAGTGCTGGCACCTGCCCTGAAGAAAGCTAAGCCCAAGGTGCGTCTTGTGCAGAGAGTCCAGGGCTTTCTTTCAGAGTTAGGATGTACAAGAGCTGAGGCAAAGCCTTCAGACGGGGCTATCGTGGGCCCTCCTAGTCCCAAAGAGTGTTTCACAGGTATTTAACCATAATGCCGCATATCTGGCTTCAGCTTAGCATGATGTGAGCCCAGCCATGATGCGTTATGTGAAGCTATTCAAGGAAACTGCAGCAAGGAGAGACCCAAGGGTGGGATGGCAGGAGCAGGGGGTGAAAACAGGAAGACCTATGGGGGGGGGGGTCAGCTTGTCCTTTCTTCGCTGCTCCAGGTGATCTATGCGACCAGGAACCCGAAAGATGTTGTTGTGTCCTACTACCATTTCCAGAGAATGGCCAACTTCTTCCCTGACCCAACCTCCTTTGAGGACTTCCTTCATGAGTTCCTGGCTGGCACAGGTGTGTAGAAGCCCTCTGAAGGATCTTGCTGTTTGCTTTCCCACAAGGTGCCCACAAGAGCACAGACATTCAGTTCAGCGTCGTCATTATTTACATTTATTGAGTAAATCTATACCTCTGCTTGCCAACATGGGGTGGCTCATGTCATTATGCTTACAAAATCGGTGCACAGTTCAGTCAGGGGTGATGGTGGTGGAACCGGATGGTGGTTTCAATCACCGTCTCCAGTTTCACTGCAAGCTCCATTGCTGGTGTTTGCTGCTTTTCACAGTCCTCACAGTCTGCTCTCATCTTACGTTTTGCACGGTAATTGCAAATCCGGGGGTCATCAGGGTTGCATATTTGTTGTAACCAGACAAGGATGGTGTTTTAGCTTAAAGTACTGTGAGTGCTTTGGCAACGGCTGTTTTCAATTAGCCCCCAGAAACAGCGGTGCCATAATTGTAGACAGAAGGCTGCTGGGATCCTCCCACAATCTTCTGACCTCCAGATGTGGTAGAGAATAGTTTTGCTCAGGCTGACTGGGAATTCTGGGGGTTGTGGTTCAGCGCGTCTGGAGGGCACCAGGTGGTCGATAACTTTTTCAGATGGTGCTGGAGATGGTGAATGTGTTGCCTTTGCATCATGACGCGTTGACATATTGAATTTCATCCTTAATTTTCTTTAAGAAAACATTTGGGAAGGTCCCTTTTCTATTTTTAAGCACTGTTTAAAAATAACCATTGTCATGCCTATGTGGAGCTTCATTAAAAACATTGCTGCTCTTGAATGCAGACCAGTGCTTCCTAGGAGGCCAAAGGCATTTGTTTGGAGGGCTTTCCAACTGCTTTAGATTCCACCCTTTAGGTTAGTGGCTTTCCTAGAAATGCTGCAGGAATTCTTGGTCCCATCTTTCTCAGCCTTAATTCCAGCACAGTTCAACACAGCTTGCCAAGACCTGGGGCAGTTACCTTTACCGTAGCTGGTGATCATACTGAAAAGAAAATCTCTACAGCAGTGTTTCTCATCCTTGGGTCTTTAAGATGGGTGGACTTCAACTCCCAGAATTCCCCAGCCAGCCGTGCTGGCTGGGGAATTCTGGGAGTTGAAGTCCACCCATCTTAAAGTTGCCCAGGTTGAGAAACACTGCTCTACAGGCTTGAAGGTGGATGAGGAGCTCTTCTTTAAAGCAGACAGATGTGGAGGTGGCATTTCTAGGGGAGAGAAAAGGCAATTCCTCCACCTAAGGACTTCCTGCCTCACAGGACAGATTTCAAAAACACACCCGGGGGGTTCTTTTGGGTAAAGCGAGCAGCTGCTTTGCCAGGACCCTGCTGGTGGTACTTCCGCCACCCGTCCGCTCCGTCAAGTCCTGCCTGTCTTTGGCAACGGGCCGGGAGATGGACAGAGGCTGCTTGGGAACATTTTGTGCCTTGACTTCATTCAGATGAGTCCTGAGCATAGTTTAAGGGACAGCCAACCAGCCGAGATGCGGCCATGACGGGGATGTGGGAGGCAGCGTGGTGTCTTTCCCCCCCTGAACCTGGTCTTCCCCCTGCTTTGAAACAGTGCACTTCGGTTCCTGGTTTGAGCACGTCCAAGGCTGGCTCCGCTGCCCAGAAGAGTTGGGCGTTTTCTGCATCACCTATGAGGAGCTGCATCAAGTGAGTTTGCCCACAGATGAGTGCAAGAGATGGCGGTGGAGGAGATAATCTGTGACCGGAGCTGGCAAGAAAGCAGCAGACAATCTTGCATTTGGCTGGGCGGATGGCTGCAGTTTTTAGCCTGGAAAAAATATGAGTTCTGACTTTTCCTTATCCTCTGGTGGGGGATACAGGGCCTGCCTTGTTTCACCTCTCCTCCTCCCCTCCCCACCCTAGGACCTGAAAAGCTGTGTGGAGCAGCTGAGTGCCTTCCTGGACCACCCAGTTCAGCCAGATCAGATTGACTGCATACAGGAACACTGCAGCTTTGCTGTCATGAAAGAGAACGACATGGTGAATGGCAGGCTTATCCCTCCTGGGATTATGGATTTCCAGAAAAGCCAGTTCATGAGGAAAGGTCAGTGAGCGCAACAGGGACACATGGGCTGGGGAAGGTCGGTGCCGTGCTGCCCTCCCCAGGTTCACCTCGCCCCTCAGGAAGCCACGAGCTTTCCTTGCAAGATGACTGCGCACTCTGCTGCCGAAGGCTATAAACATGGTGCACTGAACGAGCAGATTCAGCAAGGTCTTCCTTCTGCCCTTCTAGGTACTGTCGGTGACTGGAGGAACCACTTCTCCCCAAAACAGAGCATGCTCTTCAATGAGAAATACCAGCAGGAAATGGGAGACCACTCCTGGCCCTTCCGGTGGGACATGGCCTGACCGCAGCTGCCCCAAGACCATTGCTGGTCTTCACAAGTGGGCATCAGGACCAGCTTGTCTCAGGACGGCAGCTACAGCGTGGGACTTCCTAAGGCTGTCTCCCACTGGGAAGAGGGTATGGGAAGTAGCCCAGAGAAGTGGCCACACAGGTCTGTGGCTGTGAGTCATGAAAAACAGCATGGTAGCCTATTGGATGATTGCAAAACAGAGGGAGCCAATCCAGCCAATCAAAAGAAGGGGCCAAAAAGCTTATTAAGAAGGGTGGGAGACAAAATGCAAGAGGGTTTGAACACTGTTTCTATGGATAGAGTTGAGGGCTTGTTCTCAATTCACACCAGTTGCTGGAAATCTTTGATTACTGCTTCTCACTTTCTTCAATAAGTCTGACTTATTTGCAGTGTCCTAGTGGTTCACTCCCCACCTGCTTGTGGGGAGAAGCCTGAAAATAGCCCACCATGACCAGAACGTCTCTCCTCTCAGCCATTGTCCTGTTTGAGAAGAGCAGGTGAATCTGCAATTCTGTGGAGATGTTCTACTAAAAGGAGACACTCAAGTTACCATCTGGCCTTCCCCATCCTCTGGACCTTCCTCCAGATATGCTGAACAGCCCACCTCTGTCCTGTCATCGTGTCCTCAGGTGATGGGAACTCTTGCTGAATGCGCCTGGAAGAGAACATCAGGCGGGGAAGGGGACATCATCATATGTACTTCACGCCCAGTAGAGTCATACAGAAGGGACCCGTGCCCATGGGTGAAGAGGGCAGTATAGTTTCCTTGTCCGGCACTGCAGATCAGTCAGATGTATTGAAGACAGTAGGAAGCTTCATAATCTTTGATTATGACAATTTTCTGCCTAAATCTAGCGGTGGGAGTTATTTGTCTCCCCTTCTGTCCATCAGGATGTTGTTGTGGCAGAGGAACAAGATCATCAGTGGCACCTTCCTCCAGGCAACTCAAATTATTGGTTAATAACTCCTCCCCCTCTGCCCCCTCACCAAGGTTTTCTTCATCTTAGCAGCAAATGGTAGCAGGAAAACAATTAAATCAAAAACACCTTTTTATTTAATACATTTAAATGTCATCTTAAATATTTTTTATCCAAGAAACTACAGTACAATAATTCAATAAAGGCAAGACAAAAAAGGATGTTCACAGAATATTTCAAACCATCGACTTTTTTAAAAGGAAAAGGGAAAAAAAAGCAGCAGCTTTGGACTGTGATAAAAGGTATTTCCCATAAATCCCGCCCATAACAATCATGGCTGGGAAAGACACCCAGACAACAGGAGGACAGAAAGAGTACTGGGGGGGGGGGAGGGAGGGAGGGAGGGAGGGGGGGGCAAAGAAAAGCTGTGCAAGAGAAAAAAGGACAGGATTCTGACATGCCACCATGAGACAGCCTGTTCTCCAAAGAGAAACCCTGCCGAGATGCTGGTCCAGCCCCTTCAACCCAGTGTCCCCCTGCCACATTGGACAAAACACTCACCTTCTCTACCCAGCGTGATGAACGTGCTAGCGGGGGGCGGTGGGGATGGCACCACCGCACAACCAAGGGGCACTGCTTTGGGGAAGGCCGACTGGCTGATTCGTTCTCACAGCAGAATAATTGCCTAAAAAGGTAGCGCCCCTGCCTGCATTTGCAGGGTGTGCTCCAAAAGTCAAGACGGTGGCCAGAAAGGCGTGATCGAAGCAACACCTATTGCGACACACGTAAAAATGGGAGGATCTTCATTCACACTGTCGTGGTCACCATCTTGATTTTTTTTACCCTGAGGACACCCACGCTGCATTTTTCCGCACTCTGCCCCAGCACACAAAACAAACCATTACTCTTGTTGGGGGCTGGGAAAACAAACCTAGATTTTGATCTCTTCCAACGAGTTCTCTGCTCTCAGCCTGAGTCATTAAAAGTTTACTATATAAAAATTAAGGAAAGAGAAGGAACTGCAGGGAAAGGACAGGTAACCAGAAACCGGGTGTTCAAGACAGCTAAAGAGGAAACAGGCCTGAGCCAGAAGAAAGGGTGCCTGGGCTAGGAAGGTACAACATTGTGAAAGGCTGCTGGTGATATGGGCCAAATTGAAGCAGCTCAGTGGCCTCGTAACATATTCCTGCTAATCTTGCGAAAGGTGCGACGTAGTCTGAGATAATGATAAGCAATGAGGGAGGACCCAACCAAGATGATGTTCTAAAAAACTACTGAGGAAGTCAGATCAGGTTCACAGCATCCTGACTTTTTTTTTTTCTTTCAGGACCATTGGGTAATACGTTAATCAACAAAAGACATAGATGCATCACAGGGCATGGCTAAGGAACCCCCCCCCCCTCAGTGGAATGAGGAACCCCTCTGCTCAACCATGTGTGGCCAAGTCCATGGACTGAGCTAAAACCTTCTCTTAAGTCTCAAGTGAATAGCAAAGTCTAGCCACTAAAAACAGGGAATTAAAACCTAGCCATGTTATCTTACAAATCACGGCCCTGGTTTTCATCTTTTCGGGATACTGCAAAACAAGTTGGTTCCCAAAGTATGGGAAGGCAGAGAGTAAAAGGCTAAGATGTGCTGAAGTTGTCCTGTTAGGTCTCTGGGGTCAGCAGTGCTCACTTGCCTATTTTATTCCAAAGGCTCTGAGATTTTTGTCAGGGATTGGTTTCCTCACATTCCCCTGGAGAGGCCTTGTACACAAACTGACTTCTTCAGACAGCTGCTTCACCATCACCCATCACTGATCTGCACTGCTGTCTGCATCCCGGGACTGCCCTGGAGAAGCACGTCTGCAGAGTTAGACAGCAGGCCAGCCAGGGGAGGTGGGCAGAGCCTCCACTTCTCCTTGGCATTTCTGGCCCCAGGTAACGAAGCAGTCAAGTTTTTGGCACAGCTGACTTGATATATCCATTTCCTGAAGTATCTTCAAGGGCCCAGGGCCTTCCAAGTGACAAATATTTCTCCAGCTGTACAAAGACAATGGGCTTGAGGGTCCATTAAAAGTTACAAACCCACACAATGAAAGATGACTGGATCGGATTCCTGAGGCTATCAGCCATCCTGAAGAAGAGGAAGGCCATTGCTGGAGAGGGACACACTGAAGGAGCAACGTGGGGAAAGGCCCGGCTGCTCACGATCCTGCTTCACATTAGCAGAGATGGTATGGAGGTGCTGTGGCCACAGTTCCTGCTCTGTGGGACAGCAGGGCAAGCAGACTTTTTGACCAATCTTCTGGAATTTGTGCCGGAAGTTCCTGTTCACCCAAAAGTAGACAAAGCAGTTGAGGAAGCCACTGCCAATGGGGAGCCACAAAGCAATGAATTCCACCCATTCATGGACTCTTTCTTGCGTGATTGCTGGGAAGAGAGAGAAGACGGGTGTGAGTAAGTTTTTATAGGGCACGTTTTATCTGCATGTCTTGGCTCCTTCATCTTGCCTTAGGCCAGGTCAAGCCTTTTATCGTTTGCACCAGCCTGAGGCCTTCCAGGCACAGTAGTGTTGCAGCAACCAGAGTTCTCAGGAAACATGTTCTTTGAGGATTTGGGGACTCGTAGCATATCTGGAGGAGGTCAGATTGAGGAAAGCTGGTCTACACAGATTAAAACATTGGGATGTGCACGTTTAGACAAAAGACGTTTGTTTTGCAAAAGGCCTGCTAAATTTACTGACAAGCACATCAATCAAAGAATTAGATGTTCTGCACACAACCCCGATTACGTCCTTCTCTCTCTGTGGCAGAAACTAAGACAGCACCCATGCTCACTTGTCCTCAGGACTCTGCTAATCCCTTCTCACTCTCAGACGACGAACACCTAGTCTGTAGCTCTGGAGACTCTCAGCAACTTCCAGCCTTTTGATCTAAATGGCAACACTTAATCTCATCAACCACACAAATTATACATCAGACTTTGGCCCCCTGGTATTTTTCAAATGTGTAGAACCCAACCTCCCTGTCGGTGAGAGATAATTGGAACTGCACAGAGACAGGCCTCTGGAGGTCACCAGACTGGGGAAGGCTGATTACAACGTAATTACACATTACAGCTGCCAATATCTATATTTTAAACCGCGGAGAGCCAATCGCACAGCCCCGCGTTCCCTCCCCTGCACCCCTGACGGTACACACGGTTTCCACGGACCGCGGCACGTACGACTCGGGAGCAGGCCAAGGCGAACTGCCCGGGCGGAAAGAAGCGGCCCGGGGGCGAGACCGCGGGGGGTCTCGGCCGCTGCCTGCGCCTCCGCCCGGGAAAGGAGCGGCGCCACCCGCTGCCCCGGGGCACTTACAGTTGTACACGACAGTGCCGATGCACGGGGCCCAGCAGGCGAAGAAGGCAACGACCACCGGGAGCAGGACGCGGGCGGCGGCGTCCAGCTGGGGCAGCCGAAGCCTCCTGGCCGCCCCCGCCTGCCCCCTTCCGCGCCGGCGCTGGGAGCGGGCCGCTCGCCAGAGGCGCACGTTGGTGAAGGCGACGGTCCCGGCGGCCGGACAGAAGATGGTGCCGGCGATCCAGAGCGAGTAGAGGGCGTTGGAGCCGTAGTCCGGCTCACACAGCAGGGCGGCGGCCGAGAAGCGGACCCGGAGCACAGCCGCGGGGGCCGGGATGGCCAGCGGCGCCAGCAGCACTGCCGGCAGCAGCCAGGCGACCGCGATGAGCAGAGCCACCCGCCGGCGGCTCAGGAGGCGGCCGTAGCGGAGCGGGCAGAAGACGGCCACGTAGCGCTCCAGGGAGACCCCGGCCAGCGAGTAGAGGGAGGCGCCGAAGAGGCTGCAGTTGATGAAGGCCACGGCCCGGCAGTAGGCGTAGGGGCCCTCTTCCCCGGCGGCGGCGGCCTCCTCCTCCTCCTCGGGCGCTGCCGGCCCCAGCTCCAGGCCCCGGTACAGGTTGAGGGGCACCACCAGCAGGGCCAGGGCGGCGTCCGACGCGGCCAGCGAGAGCAGAGCGAGGCGGCTGCTGCGGCTCCAGCCGGAGACCGAGGAGGCCAGCACCGCGATGGCCAACCCGTTGCCCCCCATGACCAGCAGCCCCAGGACGCCCAGGAGGCCCACTTTCACCCTCCAGCTCTGGTAGTGCCGCCGCAGGCCGTTGTTGTCAGGCGGGCACAGGCTGGGTAGCCTGGGTTGCTCGGTCTTGCCCTGGGGATGCTGCACCATCACCTGGCCCTTCCTGGAGCCCTTGGGCACCCTTGTCCCCTTGCTGGTGTGGGGGGCTCCCTCCAGACTCGGGATGGGCCCACCCCCCCTGCCCTTGCTCCTTCCTTGCTCGCCCAGAAACGTCTCCTGCCCAGGCACTAGTAGCTTGGGCCCTCTGGTCAGAGGGATTCTGGCCTCTGCCCAGCTCTCGTCCTCAAGAGTAAAGGCCAGGAGCAGCAGGAAGATGCAATAGCAGGGGCTGCCTGAGGACATGATAGTTACGAGGATGAGGATGATGATGGCTGCTGCAGCTGCCCACACACTGTCCAGGAAAGAGTTTTGACCTGAGCCTCTGGGAGCAGGGCCTTATATGGCTTGGCCTCTGCCTGAGAAGGCAACATTGCCCCTCAGGCTGCCCAACAGAGGAGTCCTCAGCCAACAAGCTGAGAGAGAGAGAATCAAAGGGCGTCACCTGACGTTTGTTCCCAGCCTTGATTCTTTAACACCTCCAGGTGAGCAGCCCAGCCTGATGTTTTCCAGGTGTGTTGGTGCTGCTGACCATGAGAACTGTAGTCCAACAGCTCTGGATGTGCTCTGCTTGGGGAGAGGTAGAGCAGATCTTTCGCTGGAGTTCCACCGATGATGAGAGAACCCTGAATTTTGGACCCTGTTAGGATGGAGATGTGAAAATTTGCCCATTTTCCTTTCTAGTTACATATAGGACCATTTTCTGGGCTACACCACCAGTTGTCGTTTTCCAGTTAGGTCTGTAATGTTCCCTTTTTGCTGTGCTTTTATGAGATAGTTTCCAAGCAGGAATTCTTTCCTTTCCATCCTCAGAAGCTCCCGTTTGGGCTGAGCTGCTGACTGGCGGAGTGAGGAACGGGTCAGATGTGAGCTACATTAGAGTTTGGATCCCAGGAAGCCACACCTTCTCAACTAAAAAGTACTTCACATTCACATCAGCATTGGGCTACAGATTGTTCACCTACCTGGAGTATTTGCAGAATTAGAGCCTCTGTTTTTAAAACTGTCTGGAAACAAGGCAAACGTGGTGAAAATGAGATCAAGAGGGATGTGATGATCATTTCTGTTGACTAATTTGTGGGGGAGAGATGGGCTGGGTCAAGCCAAAGTGCTAAAAAAGAATCTTGCATCCTTTTATTGCAAAATGAGCCATAAGTGTGACAGTGAGTATCATTTTCATCTAACTTGCAAGGCACAAACTCAGTGGCCTGTTAGGGCAGGGCGGCTACCAGCACCTGACTGGAAAGGGGTCAGAATGGAACTTGGAGGGCCATAAGTTTTGCTGAGATCAGCTGTTGTCTTGAGGCCTCCCCCATCTCATCTCATCTCATCTGGCTTTGCTGGAGTGCTGCAGCTCCTCAGGGTGGAACCGCAAGGCAGGGTGGTGGTGGTGGGGAGGGCTGCCTGCAGTTGGGGGTGAGCAAGGCAGAAAGGCTGGAACCTGGTTCCAGAGAACAGGAGAAATGGTCATTTGTCAGTCTAGCTTAAAGGGAAAGGGAGCCAACTATAGCAAGTCTCTTTCAAATGTCCCTGAAGCTTCTCCTTTCCCTCTGAAACTTCTTAAAGAACAACTGAACTTCACACACTTTCTGACCTCATCCAAACACCAGGTCTAGCTGGTTGGCAGAGGTGGGGCTGCTGAAAAGGATCCCCAGGAAATTAAGGCAGCATCGCCAACCTCACCAGCCGCCACAAGGGGGCAGCAGAGTCCTATTAAGGGGACCTTAAGATTGGATGGAGCAAAGTGGGCAGCTGTCTCCCCCGCCCCCAGTCTTCAGGCATTTCTGAGCAGTTGAAGAAGGGGAGTCGTCAGCGAGGCTGAATAAATATACTCGCCCCCATCACATCTCTGCCAAGGACCTGGGCTGGGACGGAATGGGGCCTCCGTGAGATTGTACAGGGGGCCTAAAAGCCAACCCGAAGCCTTGCATTTTGGCCACAAGGGAGGAGCAGAAGGAAGAGGAGGAGGGGGGAGTTGCAAAGGATAAAAGCAAGTTGGCTGGGATGCTGCCGAGAAGGTGGAGCAATCTGGACAGGATTGTGCAAGTGTCTCTGTGCGCATCGGTCAGCCTTCCCAGGTAAACCAGACAGGAAACACGGTGAGATTAGCTGCTTCTACTTTATTGTAAGGTGACATTAATGGAATCTTGCAAGTCTGGAGTACAAATCCCCCCCCATTTACCGCCAGAGTCATTAGGGTGGGCCCTTCCTAAGTTTCTTCCTCTGGCCGTTGCTCTCTTCCGGGCTCCCTTCTCTTTTATCTGATTGTTCCCTAGGCGGCATCTCTCCCCACACCCCCCAGCATCTTCCAAGGCCACCCTCACATTCCTTCACAGCCTCTCAGTCTGCTGTCTTTGTTTGCCATCTTTGTCCATGGATGTGTGAAGAATTCTTTGCCCGAATGGGGGCTGGCCCTAAGAAAGGATCGTGAGGAAGCGCACGCGGGGCTAATGTTTCACCCCTGTGATCGAATTAAATATTCACACGTTGCTTAAGGGGGACAAAAGGCTTAGGGCTTCTCCTCTGTCTTGGGGGCGGGGTGTTCTTCATCTGCCCAGCTCCATCTCAGTCAATTTGAGTGGGCTTGTGGAAGGACTCCTTCCCTAGTACTGTCCCCCCGGGGGGTGGTGTGGCGCAGGAGAGCCTTGAGATGGGGATGCAGCGCCCTCACCCAGCACCTTGACTGAACTAGAGAGCCCCTCCAGCTCTTTCTTGGATTTCAGAGGCACCTTCTCCTGCCAGGCGCTCCAAGGTTGCTGCTGCCAATGAGTGTGGAGTGAAGCCTTACAGGACCTGCTCCAGTAGCTCATTTTGTTTGATTTTATTTCACTACAGCTAACAAAACGTAAGAACCAGGAAAGGCAATATAAAATCACACTGATTTCAAGGATGGCTAGGGCAGCCAACCCCCCACCCCTCTTGCAAAGCTAGGAAAGGTCTTGCTGGTGGAGTCAGAGAAGCATGAAAAGCAAAGCCCCCCTCCTGCCTCCCAGCCTGACTCCGCACGGACTCCTGTCTCTCTGCTTCCTGGCCCAGCAAGCCACTTTGGAGAAGGAGTCGGGGGGGCGGGAGACACTGCAAAAAGGCCCTGCCCCTTGCCACTCAGGCCAAGAAGAGCGCCCCCCATCCCACCCCAGAAGTCTTGTTAACAGGAGAGAGGTGCTTGTACAGGAAGATGCAGCATTTTCCGCAAATCAGCTCTGGAACGTGAGAGCGATATTTTGAATTGTGTCTGAGGCTGGTGCAGATCCCTTGGGTTATTTGTCTGTCTGTCTATCGTCTATCTATCCATCCATCCATCCTCTCTCTCTCTCATCTGTCTATAATCGGTCTATCTACCTGTATGATCCTTAATCCCAACATGATTCTACAATAGGATTAAGACAGCAAGTAAAAATATCTAATAGCAGCAAAACAGAACCAGCAAAGTGTATACAGCACGCATTGCAGGGGATGACTAACGCAAACATATTCCCCACCAAATGCCACCAGGGAGATCAGCGCGCCACCCTACCCCGGGTCTGATGGAAAAGGCGGGTCTGTCTGGCTTTACAGAAGCCCAGCAGGTCCAGGCCATGCTGACCTTGGAGGAACACCATTCCGCAGCTACTGAGACAGCAGGTCTGCAGGGTCCTACAAGATGTTGGTATTTTACAGCTGGATCCTGGAGTGTGCCAACTGATCCAAATCTTACTGATCGGCCAGCAATGATGGTCCTATAGGTTGCCGGGTCCTGAGCCATGAAGGGCTTTATAGGTGATAACCAACAGTTTGAATCTCACCTGGAAGTCGCCAGGTGCATGCACCTTGCAGAGCAGTGATGTTACCAGTTGCTTGTTTGGGAGCGCCTCTGACTTGGGCCTCAGTTCCCTGTTCTCCCGGGAGGCGTTGGGGCACACTGAGCAGTTGAGCTGAGGTGTGGAGCTCTTGCTTTCTCCATCTTTGGAGGAAGTCCAAAAGTGGAAGGAGCCTCCATGCAGGAGGCAGGAAAGTCATTCCTAGCCCAGAAGTTCACATCCAGGACATGAAGAACCATCTGCTGCTATAATGGCTGTTTAGAGATGATGTGCTGGCTACCAGCTTGGCTGGCTTCAAAAAGGGGCTGGCTCAATTCATGGAAGTCATGAGGATCAACAGCCCTTAGCCTTAATGGCATGGGACCCTTCTGAAGGCCATCTGCTGGGAGACGTCAGAGGGGTCCCGCGCCATCAAGGCTGAGAGCCGGTGGGCTTCCTTGGGCAGTTGGTTGGCCACTGGGAGAACAGGCTGCTGGGCTAGATGGGCCAGGGGCCTGATCCAGCAGGAGCACAGCTGAAGTTCTCAAGTTCTTAATCTGGTTTTCAACCTTCCATCTGAATGGAGAACACCAAAGGCCCACGGCCAGGTTTTTGACCGGACTAAAGCAGATAAAGGTGTCTCTCCATGCCAACAGCTGCAAACATTAATAGGCATAACAATTCCTAGTGAAGGAACTTCCTAGTGATTCGCAAAAGAGCCACACCAGGTCCTTCCACAAGCCAAATAGCACAGCAGGAGGGTGTAGAGCATTGGGGGGGGGCACCACAAAGGAGTCAGGTGCACACATTCTGTCAGGTGCAGTGGAGAGACCACTCCCCTGTTTCCACTGGTCATACCATCCCAAGCTTTTAGTGATCTGGGGATGTGGCCAAGCACAGCCTGCTTAGTTCTGGAAGATGGGCATTTGCGCAACTGTGTTTTGTGCATGCCAAAAGGAAGAATGGACAGACAGGGTTCATATTGTAGAAAAACTCTGTGATTGAATGATTTCCAGTGTCTGGAGGGAGGGAGGTTGGGGAGCTGCTGGACAGGCACGTGCACATCCCTTTGCACCCTGTAATCATTCCCACTCCCTGCCTCAATCACCCCCTGCAATTAGCCGTGGTTTGTGTGTCTCCAAGTGCAGCTGGCATCTGTGTGCTGTGGCTGGACAGCTGGTGCTGCCCCCACCCCCTCCAAGCCATGCCAGGGAGCTCCTGTGCCCAGCTAGCTTTGATTTCCTAGGGCTGTTTTGCGCAGCTGGGGCAGCATCTTTCCCAGCCTTGTGGGGCAGCTGACTGATCCTGTGGCTGGAGATCTCATGGCACAGTGGGCAGAGGCTCCTGGGTTCAACCCCAGACATGTCCACCTAAAAAGCCAATTGTGACACCAGATCTTGGGTATGGGCTCGGCAATGGCCACAGTAGGACTTGGTCTTCAAGATGAGCCAAATTCCGATCCCCAGGATCTCCTGGATGCCTCCAGGGTGTCATTGAAGCAATGACTCCTCCCAACTTAACTTCCAGTGACTCCTCCATTCCAAACCCAGGTGGTTTCCTTGGCCACCACGTGGAACCCTTGTGGGGTTCTCTTGACCTCCCCTTCCCACCTCCAGCCTGAGATTTTCAGTGGGTTCCCATCAAGGGCTAATCTAGATCTTCATTTCCTCCCTCAAGACTCACTTCTTGCTGGGCTGTGAAGGAAGTTTCAGGGCTTTGATTTTCAGCTTCAGAGAGCTGGTTCTGGGACTCGCTTCCTTCTGGCAGGAGGCCATCCCCATCCCCACTCGCCATGAGCAATCCGAGTATGGGGTGCTGCCTCTGGGCCCTCTTGTCTCTTCGACTGTGCTCACCCGAGGGCTCAGTGCATTACTAAACCCATTTTCTGTGTGTATCTGATACAACTGAAGAGTAAACCAACATATAGGCTGGATTCACACTGTCTCCCCTCACCCCCCCCCCCAAGTTTAAAAAATGCCAGCACAGTGTGCACATGCAGCTGTGAGGTTTTTAAGTGACCTGCTTAAGTGTGTCATGCAAACGCCGTGGCTGTGCGTTCATATGTAGGAGAGCACTGATTGCCCATGAGAGCGTAGGGAGGCCATGAACCCAGGACTGAACACCTTTCTGCAGGGTCATTATGGCTAATGGCCATGGCTACAGAGACTAGACTGCAGGGCAATCATGGCAGTGAAATCCAGCTGAGCTTGGAATCAGAAAAAGAGCATCCACAGATCCCTTCCTTTTTTCCTTCTCTGGATCCCAGATTGACCTGGTCACTTTGTTATCTCTCTGCAGCTTTGTGTCCAGCAATTGGAGGCTAGAGCTGTGGACGTGGGGCTTGCCTCTTCCCTCCGTAGCACATGGAGTCAGGAGTTATTCTCCCAAGGTGACTTTTCCGCAGCCTGCTTTCCTTGAACCAGAGAGGCGCCGACCCCACTTAGCCACCGGTCTCGCTGCGCTGAAGGGCAGCCTCAAGCGCTTCTTCCCTGGGCTGAGCCAACCCACAGGCACTTGAGCGCCAGGCCACAGAGAGCACCTTTTTGTGCCGAGATGAGGCCTTCTGCAAAGAGCCAGCCTCGGTTTGCCGCAGTGCAGACTTTCCAAAATTGCACCTTCGGTTCTCCTCTTCCATCACATTGTGGTCAGGGCAGTCTAGTGAGTTTCCTAGGAGAATTCTCATGATTTCCACTCAATTCAGCAAAGAGTGGCTCCCTCCTTCCCCAATTATTGAATCATTGATCTTTTCGCTTCCTTTTAGAACTTGAGCCTGCATGCTTTTCCGGGGGAGATCAGCCAACACTGTGGAGGCCTGGGGCACAGCTGGAAGGTCTTACGTTCTTGGAGAGAAATCAAATAGACGAACATGGGTGAGGGATGCACGAGGGGCAGGAGCAGCAGTGAAGACGGACAAATACGTGTGGCAAGAACAACAACTGGGGAATCATTTGGCTCATGGGGTCTGACTATTGTTTGCAACCGAGGAAAGGCCCATCCCTTATTATGATATTTTAGAAGTTTATTCTCTTTACCTTCAGCCCCAGGGAGTCCCTAAGCAGGGCGGGAAGTTAAATGCGGCCTCCTCGTTGCTAACCTAATATTCTGGGCAATGCCCTGATCTTCCACAACCTCATCAAGAGAAGAGAAGCAAATGGTCACGTCCTTGTCCAAGACGATATGAGTTTGCGGCATGAAACTTCCCTTCATTAGCACCTGGTGCAATGTATTTCAGTAATGGGGACAGGCATTTCTGTAAGGTTTCCTCCGTTTACGGACAACTACATCGAACGGAAGAAAGAAGGCGCTCTGCATTTGTTCCACGGGTCTCTGCTTAGTGCTCGCCTTGTTTAGGATGAGGAATGGGAGCCCAAGGTTAGCAGCTGTCACACTAGACTGCGCCAGACATGGATCGTCTTGCTGCGGCAGAAGAGGGAGCTGGCTCTTCCCCACCAAGGTGGCCTGCCCGGCCACGACAGAAGCACGCGGGGAGGCCTCCAGTTCCTCCCCCTCCAAGAAACATCTGCTCTCAGCAGAGGGAGGGGCTCCAGCATGAATCTTATCAGGCACAGGAGTTACTATGGTGACATCTATTATCCCTCTTTATACTGAGATGAATCAGGAGCTATAAATAAGAAATCTGTGGCAGATTGATCAGTGGGGGTGGGGGAGGTAAGCAGCTGGGGCAAAATGGATGGGGAGGGTATCGGGGCATCTGGAACAGTCAGCCCTGGATCCCTCTCCAAGTTAGCAAGAGCTGAAGGGGCAGGTGGGTGGGTCTCTTTGCCTGGAGCCAGTGGGGACATCGAAACCAGGTTGCATTTGCTCCCGCGGAGGAAGAGATTAGCAGGTCCGGAGTCACCTGAAAGACATGCCTTACCTCCCTCTCGCACCTACTTCACGGGCAGCCCTTCTTCCCTTACAAGCGTGTTCTTCTTAAAAGGCTAGGGCCAAAAATGCCAAGACCTAATAAAGGCAGGATATTAAATTAATCAATCAATCAATTAAAAAAACATGGAGGCTTTTTGGGGAAATGAGACTCCAGTGGAGCCAGGCTGGCTTTCAGAAACCAGCCAGCAAGCAGGACAACCAAGGGGGCTTTCGAACAATTCAAAACAGGGACGCAGAAATTGCAGCCTCCAGCAGTTTTGCCAGACTCTGGGGTTCATGCAAGCCCATTTGCTACAGCAGGTGCTTTCCCATCAAACTTCATCCCTGTCAGCATGAATACATCTCGCTTCAAAGCCCCATTTATTGCGAGAACAATTTGAGCAATTATCCTGACAGTCAGAAATAATCACTTTGTCTCTGTTGAATAGAGCTGTTTCATGGTTAGAGCCTGGCTCCTTTTGTTGGGGAGGGGTCAGGTGGGAGACAGCCGCAGTGGCGCTGATGCTTTTGAATGCCCCAGCATTATGGCAGGCTTGAGGGATGCTCAAACCTGCTTTGGAGGGGTGGGGTGCGCGCACGTGTATGAGGGGAACATATTAAATTATCGCATTGTGTTACGTGATTACATTTTACAAATCTGTGTCCAAATGTAAGGAAGGCTGCATCGGAGAACATAACCTTGTATTAAACTGGTTGCGAAAAAGGGAGTCCATCTTCTCAACATTAGAGAGTCTTCCTCGGTCTGCTGCTGTCCCGATGAAGCACAACTCCCAGAATTTTCAACCAAGGTGAACAAAGACCAGAATATCTCAAAGAAGGCAGGTTGGAGCAACTGGCACAGGGAGCTTATTTCAGTAAGATAGAGGATCGTCATGCTTAAAGGGGACTATCCATGATGGAGGCAAGAATTTTTTTAATTATGAGTCTTAGCTCCATGCTGGAGAACTGGAACCCCTGCCATTGACATTGTCATCGTCATTGTCATCATCATCATCATCATCATCATCAATTTGATTTGTACGGCCACCCGCCTCATCTAAGCAACTCCGGGAGGCTCACAACAGGTAAAAACAATCTGTTAAAAACACGGTAAAAACCAATATACAAACATATAAGAACTATCCATAATCAATTTAAAAAGCAGAAAATTATGACCAGTGGCAGAATTCATCCTACATCAGCTCAACACAGAGCTTCCCACCATTACCAGACCCCCAGACCCAGTGACAGAGCCATGTCTTCAGGGCCTTCCTAAAGGCTGGGAGGGTCAAGGACAATCTCAGGTCCAGAGGGATGATGTTCCACAGTGGGGGGAGCCATGGCAGAAAAGGCTCTCTCCCTGGGTCCTACCAGATGACACTCTTTCATAGATGGGACCCATAACATGCCTTTCCTGTTGGTTAAAACTTACTAAATCTTAAACCAATTAAAAAAAAAACCTAAAAACCAATCAATGGCTACATAACACAACAGGGAAATAGAAAAATGGATGGTTTTGTTGGCTCTTTTTCTGGAAACCCAACATTTGTTATTTTGGAAACTGGCCATAGAAACTCTTCTTCTGTCCATGGTACTGAAGCACCACAAACCCAGATCTGGAGTCACACATCACACCTTGGCTTGGCTGGTGCTGTCCAAGTGCTGAAAGAGCATGGCAACCACTTGCCAAGAATGTTGGCATGGGTCTCCCCACCCCAACCCCTCTTTCTCTCACGTGCACACCCATTCTTATTTTTAATTTTATTTCCATAGGACACAGTGGCCTTGATGATGCTTCATTCCAATCTTCATTCAATTCCCCTTGAGCCTCAGAGCTCCCAGGACTTGGCATTTTATTCATTGTGAACGGTATGAAGCAGCAGTTAATCACATGGAACTGCTGACTGCATTGGAATCTCTTCTTGCTGTGCTCCTGGGCAGGGTGTCCGGGTGACTGTGATCAAAAGCAGGAATGTACAAGGAAATCTGTGCACCATTTGCTGGCTGACATGGCTCACATCAAGACTAGTCATGAGATGGAAATTGGAAGGCCCCCTGTTGAAGGTGTTTCTTGGAGCAGGCATAAGCAGTGGTGGCAAGGAACAAAAGCAGCAGACAAGCCGAAAGGCAGAATCTTTAAGGCCCACACTTTGAAACTCTCTTTTCCGTCTGATTAACTGCATAAGAGATCCAGTGAATGGTGCTTCCCCCCTTCCTCCCCCAGCCTTGCAGTTAAATTAGCTTTCTCTCCTGAATATGGCAGCCTACCAGCAGGGGAACATGTCACCCTCCCAGGATAGTTACGGCTGCTATTCTTGAACAAAGAAGTTCAAAGAGAAGCTGTCATGTTAAGCACTGAATTTTAATTTATCGAGCAGCTCTTTTTGTCGAGGATGGTCTGGATCACGATAATGAGTTTTGATCACATTGCATGTGTAAATGAGTCTAGCAAAGCTGGGATGTGTGTACATGAATGGTGGCCACTAAAGTTCTATGGAATGGCCTGAGCTTCCTGCCTCTCAACTTCCTCCTCCTCCTCCTCCTCGTTTACAATCCCAACCCATGTGCATTTATTCCTCTGATCTGGGATAATATTTGATAACATAAGACTCTCAAATTCCACAGATGTTGACGTTGCACAGCGTTTTACTTTGCATGGTGCCACAAGTCTCTCGGCTGTTTCTTGCTGCAGTGAGATTAACACAAGACCATTAAGAGGTGTTACAATCGTGCCCTGGCAGAGTTTGGAGAGCTGTCACTGAGGGAGCAGCTCAGCCATTCCTTGCTCTTGTGGGAGGACATGACCCAGTGGGTTGAAAGCACCCACATGTTCCACTGTGTTGCCTTCTGGCCTCCTTTAGTGCTTTGTTTTTGGAGGCAAAGCCTCTGCCTTCAGCCCCCACTGCAATTTGCTTTTGGCTAATTGGCATCCATTCTCCAAACCAGACAGTTCGGTCAGAGAACAGGCATCCTGTGTCTTCAAACAATGCAAAACCCTGGAAAGGGTTTTAAGGAGAGAAGAATGTGATGAGATTTGGAACGTCACAGCTGCAGAAAGAGGAGCTGCGGGTGAAGGGGACTGGGCATAATCCTGCACGCGCGTGGAAGGCTTGTTTTTCACAGTGGCATTTGTACCTGGGGTGACTACCTAGAATCTCCGTCCTCCATACCCTTTTGCCAGTTAAATAAGGTGTGGCCAGTTCTTAAATTCAACGAAACACCCTTTGTAAGGCTAAACCACCTGAAGTCTGGCTGTGCTCATACATGCAGCTTGTTGCTACAGATTTGGCCACTAAGCACCTAAGTACCCCTCCTGTGACCATGGCCATGACATAAACCAAGTGGTGCCACAGCCCATTTTGGGCCATGCGATGCATTTGTCTCCAGCCAGAAACGGTGTTATGCATAACATGGGCTCAAGCATGCAGCCCCACTATTGTTTCAGGATGTTTACAGGGTCATTTTTGCCCTCCCCCATCAAAAAGGTGGAGTGCCGAGGAAACGTACTCTCTTCTTTTATTGGGCTGTCTTCCTTGGTACAGCTAGAATTTCTCATGCAACCACCAGGAAATGACAACATCACAGCAAAAGACAACCATGTAGCACAGGGGAGGAAAGGGGGCCCGGACCCGAATGCTTCGTGCACAGAGCAAGGCCGTGCAGTGGACGGGAGTGCTTCCGCAACATGGCTGCGTCCCCTTGCCGTGCAGAGGGGGAAGCCTTGCCCCCATCCGAGCCCTTTCTGCGCCCCAGAGGGAGGGGGAGGGTCCCACCGCGGCACCTCCATTGACAGGCCAAGGATCCCACCACCGAGCCCCCGCTTTTCCGAGGTCCTGGTGCGGGAAGCACTGGCACTGCCACAGGTCTGTTCACTCAAGCCAAAAACCGTCCATCAGATGCTCCATCTGCAGGATGCAGGCTGGTGACTCCCTCAGGTGCCCATCCCGGGGGCACGTCAGCCCCACTCTGCGAAGGTCAGACTGTTGGGGGTGCCCCTCTGCTCCACCCACTCCCCAGAACACCCCTGCTTTATTTACCCCTCCATTTCTTGGGGGGGGTCCCATTGCAAAGAGAAGGGGAGCTGCTGATCCCTTCAGCAGATGCACTGAGGGGGAGGCTGCAAAACATAGGGAAGCTTATCCTCAGGCCTGTGAGGGACCAAAGTCAAGGTCAAGAGGACCCACACCCCTTTTTTCGCCCTCATGGGTGTATCTGAACGACCGTGACTGCGGGCAAAGGGCGCTGCACGCCTGTTCCCTTTCTGCCTCTTTGTTCCTCTCTTCACAGTCTCTCACTTTTTGGGCAATCATGGCGGCTTTTTGGCATTGCCCAGCTGGGGGGCACTGCTGCCCAGGGCAATTCTTTCTACCCCTTCTGTTGTGGGGGGTGCCCTCCCTTGTAACAGGGCCTTTCCTGGACTTGCTGGCTCAGATACCAGGCTCTTGCGCAACATTGCCACTGTTGTGCCCGAATGGCAAGGGGAGCCGAGAACATGTCCTGCTCTGCGTGGGGAGTTGGGGGAGGCCTTGCTTTCCTGGGGAGGGAGCACGGGGAGGGGAGACAGACGCGGTGGCCCAGGCCGGCGGGTTCACTGAGGCGAGTTCAAAGCGGAGTCCGGGGCGCTGCCTTTGGGGCAACTTTGGGGGGGTAAGGCCTTGGAGCTGTAGTATTCCACCAGCTGCTTGGGCACCTCCGCCAGCACACACTTGGCCAGGGCAGTAGGGGAAGCCTGGAAGGCAAAGGGGGTCAAAAAGTTAGCTGGCACGTTCCATCCAATGCTGACCTCTCCGTGCCGCTTGGCATTCATTTTAGCGGCATCCTTTAGGCAGGCTACAAACACACTGGAAGAATACGAAGAGGTTTAAGCTGCCAATCAAAACAGGAAATGAAGGCCAAGGAGAAACCCCGCCTGTCTGACAGTTGCAATCCCAGAATATACAGGCATGAAGAAGCACAACCGAGTTGCGAGGACATCCCTTTCCTGCCAGTCAGGGGCATGGGCAGCAGCTCCCCTGCTGGAAAAACTCTTGAGAGCCATTCAGACACCCCACGTTTTCCTAGTCCCACTTGACAAGCAGAGCCAAATTCTGCCTAAAGCGAAGGAGGGGCCCCGCTGTGCTTTCTGGATCACATTAGCCTGAGATCCCATGTTGTTTGCCATGTGTCCAGGGATGACCGAGCTCATCAGGGGGGTCCTGCTCTGCTCTGCTCGGGAGACACTGGTCCTTGCCAAGGTTGGATGGATGGTGGAAAGGGCAGGCTGGGAGTCAGTGTTCCTTGGCAATATCTGGGCAGCCCCAGGAGAGAAGGGGAGAAAAGCTTCTGGGAACAAAGCTGTTCCCAAATGGATCCCCAGGGGAACCCACAGCTAAGCTGGAGGGAAGGAAAGATGACTGACCTCATGCTGGAAGAAATGGGGGCCAACCAGCTGGGGGGGATTAGCTGTCCTGCATTGGGGGGCGACTTACGTTCTTGAACTCTCGGAAGGGGACGAACTGCACGATGTCCCGCATGACGGGCTCGCCTTTGGGGGAACGAAGGATCCCATCGTCCCCGTCCAAAATCTGCATGTCGGTGAAGTCGGCATTGCCCACCCCCACAATGATGATAGACATGGGCAAGTAGGAGGCACGGACTATGGCTTCCCGCGTGTCCGCCATGTCGGTCACAACCCCATCGGTCAGGATCAGCAGGATGAAGTATTGCTGCGGAAAGATGTGCCAAGTCAGGAGAGGCTTGTGAAAGAAGAAGGACGAAGACAGGAGAGATCCTGGAGGGTTGCAGAGGTTGTAGGCAAATCTCCTCCGGCAGCTCTTCCCTAAGCCAACAGCCATCCACAGATCTTGCTGCCACACATCAAAGGCATTAAGCGAAAGCCAGAAGCCATTCAGGGTCATCTTGGAACACGAGAGATGACTTGGGATGCCAGTGAGGAGAGACCAGGCTCCATCGTAACCCACCAAGGCATCAACCCATCCCCTTAGGGCTCCATTCTTGAAAAACAGGGGGCGGAGGAGGGGTGAACTGCCAGAGACAGGCACCTCCTGTGTTCTTGGCAAATGACAAGTGTGTGTGTGTGTGTGTGTGTTTCTGAGCTGCAGGGCTCCTGTGCATATATCAAGTGGTACAACTTCCATGGCAGCCAGGACTGGGAGCAGCAGAGGCACCCCCCCCCCCCAGTTAGCACAAGCCAGAGTGGGTGGTGGGCCTGACACTGGAGATATTGTCCTCCACAGGGGCTCTGCCAAGGCCTGAGGGGTTGCTGATGACACCCAGCAGGTTGCAGAGCCCGGAGTTTGGGGGCGTGGCACTAGTTCCCACGGAAGGCCCCTGCAAGGCTGAATGAAGCTTCAATTCTGAGATTCCACGGGAAGGCAATTCCTCCCAGTTCCGAAATCAGATCAATGCATCAAAACAAATTGTCAAATTAGATGCCTCTGAATTGATCAGGCCATTCGTTTGCTGCTGTTGCTGTTAAGCTGAATTGCTTTCCTTAATCAAATTGGCCTGATTCAAAATGTCAAACCGAATTGACAGGTCCAATAAGGTTGGGGCAGATTCACGTTCCCCGAGCCCTTCTGCCTCCCCATCGCCCCAATCTCGCTCCCCAGCCTTTGTTCCCTGCTCTGACAAGCCGGGGATGATGATCTGCATCCCTCCCTCCTCACACCCACTCACACCCCAGGCCTGTAACGGTGCATTAGCCACTGTCCTTAATTGATAAGACCGGCAGCAAAGCTTTCAGTGAGCCAAGAGCTGAGAGGAGAGAAAAGTCACGTGTGGCCCTCAGTCCTTGCCTGCTTGGCACGTGTCGACAGTGGAGGAAGAAGTTTGCTGAAGCCCCCCAGCCTGTCCAGCACTTCCACGTATGTCGGCAAGGGGCCCAGTCCACAACAATGGCCCTCCCCCCTCCCTGTTCCACAGTTTTCCATCAAGCAGAGGGAGAGCTTGCCTGCTGGAAGTCTGGCAGCAGGGCTTCAGGTCCAGCAGATGTGGAAGCCCCAAGGTCTGGGGAGTCTCAGCCCCCAACCCATCTGCCCAGAAGTTTTCTGCTGATTCCCACACACTCACCGAAGCTTCCTGGGTCTTCTCTTCATTAGCGGCTACCATGGCCACTTTGGAGATGATGGGTGCCACGTTGGTTGGCCCGTAGAGCTGTATCTTGGGCAAGCAATTTTGGTAGGACTCCACCACCCCCTGGATCCCTAACAAGGAGAGGGGAGAGATCCAGTGGTGCTCCTTTGTGGGGGACAGCAGCACAGCGGGGGGGGGGGCTTTCCAAGTTAAGGGGAAGTTTGAACTTAAGCCAGGAGCAGAGAACCCCACCCCCCTGCCCTCAAGAAGCCTCTGGGCAGCAACCACAGGCATTTCTGCGTGCTCCTTTTCTCCTCTGAATCCGGAATGGGTTTTAGCTGTTCCAGGGGAAAACGTGTTGTACAGACAAGCTAGAGCGAAGGCGTGCTAATCCAGCCAGAGGCTCCAGCAGTTTTACTGGCCTGGCAGGGGCAGGAAAAGCATAGGTGACCGTGCCAATCAGAAAAGCAGATGGAACAGAAGCCATCCAGACCATGCCCTTACCTTCACACTCATCGTTCTCTGGGTTGAAGTTAATGGCAAAATCATGGGAGACCTGCATGAGGGAGGGAGGGAGGCTTGTATAAGGAGGATTCTCCTTGCCGCCTTCTCTCACTTGGACCCGCATCAGCTCAAGCATGCTGCTTGGCTTCCCCAATTGAGCTGCTCCCCCCACCCCCAAATGCATGCATGGCATGTTCAAGAGTCATTAATCCCGGAGCCTCCTCCAGCCCCTGCTTTAGAGGCTGCCTGCTGGGCCTTGTGCTGTGGATGGAAGCCGTGGCAGCTGCTTCATTATCCTGGAGGGTTCAGAGCTGACAAAGTGCCAGGGGGATCCTACGTCTCAGCAGGTTGGCAGGAGAGGGTGGAGGGAGGTCCAGAGGGCAGCAGGGGCAGGGACTGGGTGCAGAGGTGGCACAAGTGCCGTTCACCCATTTCAGCAGCTGCCAGAGCATGACAGGCACACCAACATCCAGAAAGCCCGGGCAGCAAGGTCCCAAGTTAGTGGCAGCCAGGCAGCCGAGAGGCTTGTGGGACCCTGAGGCTGAACAGCTTGACTGAGGCAGAACCCTAACTGCCCAGAATTCCTCTGATGGGAGGAGCTGGCTGGGGATAAATTTAATAAACAAACAAATAAACAAATAAACCTTCGAGAGCCAGCTTGCTCCGAGCCCCTGAAACATGCCAGTCAACAAGATGCTACAAAACTTCTGGTGTTCTTATAAAGGACAGATGAGAGGAAATGCCAGGGGTGGTCAAAACAGTCAAGGGGGCAGCCACGGCAGTGCAACCAAAGCCCATGTAGCTGGCGGATCCAGCCTCCCACAGAAACTGTGACCAGCCTCCTGCCTCGGAGACCAGGACGCACCTCTACCAACCCCGTCCCAGCCTCGCCTCTCGGTCTCCACACCTTGTTTCATGCCTGTCCCTTGACTTACTTCATAGTTGGGGGGGATCCTGGCCCCAAAGCCCAGGGCAGAGAATTTCTTATCACTGTGGAGAAGCAGGAATTGGGTCACTCCAGCTGCAGAGGGCTGGGAAGCCAGTCGCCCAAGTCCCGCCCCAAGACCCCCGGCTTTCCCCCAAGACCCCCGGCTTCAGCCCGGTGGGGAGACTTTCCGGAGTGGCTGTTTCCCTGCTGGGATGAAGGCTCCAGCCAGCCAGGGTGGGAGCCGCTGCTCTGTGACACCCCCGTCAGGGCAGCAGCCACCCTCAGGGACAGAGGGAAGGCCCTGGGGGTCCTGCGCAGCTTCATCCCCTCCCGGCCTGCTGCTCTCACAGACAGAAAGCAGCTTGGCAGGATTTGGTGGCGGACTTTCCCCAGGCCCCCAACCCTGCAGCAGCCAAGGAGGGGTTCAGTCCCTCCTCTGTGCCCCACTGAACTGTCACCCCTCCCAGCTGCTCTCTCTGTGTGCATGTGTGTGCGTGCGTGCGTGTGTGTGTCTTCAGAGGGGCACCTTCTGTGCAAAGGCACCAGATCACATCTACAATGACCAAGAGGTACATCTATCAGGGCCACAACGACTTAGGTGTGCCACAGATCCTGAGAAAGGCTTTATAGAGCCTACTCTCTCTGCCCCTCCCCCATCCAGGCGGGCATGGCGCCCGAAGGGTGGAGGAAGGGGCCGAACCCACAGGGCTGGGCCTGGGCCTGGCAGCAGCGAGCCCCCCTCAGTCACCTGTCATAGTCTTGGCAAATCTCCCCCACGGCCACCAGAGCCTTCAGGTATTCGTTGGGCTGGTAGGGGTTGATGTAGTGAAGGGAGCAGCTGTTTCGGGGGTCCCCGTTAGAGGCTGTGAAGTCGATGGCCACCTGGGGGGAAGGCGGATGGGGAAGAGGTCAGAGCCTGGGAGCCAGGAGGGGGCCCAGCTCCAAAGGTGAGTCTCCCCGGCTTTTAGGCTAAATCAAGGAGGGCAGACCCAGCCCTCCCCATCGTTTGTCATGGGGCCTGGGGATGATGGGCACCGAAATCAGCCACAGTTGAGAGGCACAAGATTTGGAGAGAAGTAGCCTTGGGATCTTCTACATTTGCTACTCAAACTCTCCTGTGGGTTGGGGGTGTAAAGAAGCATCACCTGGCCTAGCCTGTTTTTTGCGATCAGCCCTGAACTTGGGATGATGCAAGAATTTCCGTCTCTCTCCCTCACGCCTCCCTCGCGCGCTCACACGCACCCTGAATGTGACGGGCTCCCATTCCTGGGACGCTGCCCATCTCATGCCCTAACGAGTAAAGTGGGCTGGGAGCCAGCAATCTGTTCCTCGCATGTTCTGGGAACTGACTCACTCCAGGAAGGAGATGCTCTTTCAAAACGCAATCTGCGTGCTTCTTGTTTTTAAGGAGAGAAATCTGTGCAGAGCTGTTAACCGGGCGCTCCAACAGGGATGGCGACAAGCTGAGGTGACCGAGGAGCTGGCATACAGCCAGCCCGCCTGGCGGCACAGCCAAAGTTCTAAAGCCCATGTTTGCAAAGCCCCCCACTGCCCCCCACTACACTTGACCTGCAAGGGACAACATCTCACTTGCCAAGGTGAGAACAGACAGTGTGCCCATATCTCCACAACTTGGCTGCGAGTGGAAAAGCAGGAATTGATAAACAAGCCCCCCACCCCCACCCCCCTGGAAAAGTGCCTGTGCACTTGGGCTGGAGCAGAAAGTGTCCTCCTGCCTGGCTCTGGCTGCCAGAGACCTTTGGCTCGCTGTGTACCAACTGAGGAGGCCGGGCACAGCTACTCACTGTGAAGTGGATCTGGCAGCCGCCCATGATGTAATCCAGGAAGGAGAAGACCCTGTGAATCTTCCAGAGAAACTGTGCATCAGCCAAAAGCAGAGGTGGGCGAAACCAGCTTCTTCCTGCCAGCCAAGCTCTGTGCCCAACTCAGGGCGACAGATCTGCAGCCCAGCAGGCAGGAGCCCAGTGGGGAGGGATAGAGAGAATTACGAGGAGGGGCCCGGCCTGCCGCAACCCGCCGAAGGGACAAGGGGGACAAGAGCCTGTTTGGCTGGGCTACAAAGGTTCAGAGCAGGCCAGTGCCCACCGCTGCTCAGATTCCCCTTTGCCGAGGCCCCTGCAGCCCCCGCGGAGACCCTGGACTCTCCATGCACCTTCAGGTCGAGGAGAATGACCACGCCAGAGTTCCGGTAGTTCCGCTTCTTCAGTTTGTACTTTGGATTCATGCAGTCCCACTGGATCTGGTTTGGGGAGGAGCGAACAAGGGTCCCATTTTACCCCTGCCGGGAAATTCAGCTCTCCGGGTACAGGGCAGCCCCCCCCCAGCCCCCGGGGATGGTTGTTTTTTCTCCAGGAAGCCCCCCAGCTTTGGGACTTCCTGGTGGGCTGCCGGGCCTGCTCCCTGCACACCAACCTTGTTGCCGCCTGTGGCTTTCTGCATCTCCTCAAACGTGGTGTAAAACTCTCCGATGAAGTCATGCTTGCCTCGGGAGTCGTAGTCGAAGACGACACACTGCACGCAAGGACGCGGCCCTTCAGGGCCCCGCGGGGAACGGGCCCCTTTCTGCTGAGGGTCCTGTCCCCTCATCCGGCCCCCCTCCCACGCCAGGATGCAGGCTGGACAGCCTCATCGCCCCAACACAGGGCGGCACGCGGCACGCAAGGCGGCATGCCGGGGGTCTCGGCACTGTGCGCAAGCCGCCAGTCTAGTGTCCCGGGGGCTCCGCTGAAGCTGCAGCTCAAGCAGCCAGGGCCGGCCCAGGGCACCAGCCAGTTGAGGGGGGCTCTCACCCCCCAGAAACTCACCCTCAGCTTCCGCTTCTCTTCACAGCTGCAGAGGGAGTTCAGGGACACTTTGAAGGGCTCCCAGATGGGGCTCAGGTTGTTCTTCACAAACTGCGGAGCACAGGCGCATGGTCACAAAGGCGGCCCTCTCTTCTGGGGGGTGGGGGCACCCTGTCGACACAGGCTGGAAGAGCTCCTAGTTGGGCCCCACCTTCAGGGCCCCCAACAAATGCCTCTCTGCTCTGTTCCCTGAGGGCCTCCGGCTGATCTGAATCGAGGGGGAGTAGAGCAACAGCAGGGCAGGGGGAGGCCTCAGAAGGAGGGCCCGGGAGTCCCAAGGGCCTTCCAGGGCCAGGGCTTCTGTGGGTATCACAGCAGTGGGCTGGAGCAGGCCTCTTGGCCAGGAGGGTGAGCAGACACTGGGGGCCCAGTTCCCCGGGCCCCTCTGCCCACTGCTCCCTTCCCCCCTCCCCCCTCCTCTTCCACCTGCGACCTTGCCATGCTGGGGGGGTGGATGGGCAAGGGAGCCCCTCTCACTGGGGGCTCTTCAGGGAGACCGCGGCCCTTGGGCAGCTGCCCCCCCAATGCCCCTGCCGTGAAGGTACTTGCTTCAGTCAGAAATGACATGTCTATTTCATGCGGTAGCTCTGAACACCTTAATTTTGCCCCTTTGCCTGGTCACTTTTCCTAAGTTTACTGAGTTTTAGATCTGTTTTTCTAGGGCGGCCGCCTGACTTCTTGGTCTCTTTTCTGTTGCCTTTCTTGCCATTTAAGGCTTTTCGCCCCTTTCCATCTTCTGGAAGGCACCTTCATGCACTTGGGTTTTGAGAAGCAGTGAGGGGGCTTCCAGGCGCTTCTCAGTTCCCTGAAGAGAGAAGGGAGGGAGGGATTCCCAGGCCTCCCTCTCACCATGAGGACCAGAAGCTTACAATGAGCAGCAGCAGCAATGCTCCTGAATCTGCTCCTCCCCTCCCTGGCCAGGGTATTGGGAATTGTGTCCTTTGGGACCTGGAGGGGACTCTTACCTCAGTGCGGTGCACCAGCTGCTCACTTCCATCATCATTGATCCGGTAGATCTCCAGAAAGGGATCTGATTTACTGAAAAGATCCTATGGGGAGATAGGGTTAACCTGCTATCAAGTGGCTGGCCCTCCAGCCTCTCTTTTCTAGGGTCTCGGGGAGGGGGTGGGTGGGCATGGGCAAATGACATGATGCCAGCGAGGCAACATATTGCAAAGCCCATCCTGTGTCCTTTGTGTGAAGGCACGAGGCTGCATGTGTCATTTTAGCGCCATTGCGGTTGGTTGCCAATGTCGCTGGCAACATGCAGGGGTGAGAGGGCTGTGCTAAACCTGGGGAGATTCTGCTTAATCCCACCCAGATCTGTTATCTGGTGGCCAACTGAAGGCCACTCCCCACCTCACTGGATGGTTGGGGAGATGAAGTGTGTGCATGGGTCCCCTGAACTTCACCTCCTGGAAGGAAAGGGGGGAATGCAAACCTGGTCCTACATGCAGGCTGGCTGGCGGAGAGGAGTGAGACTGAGCCACAGCCCCCCCGGGGGGGATGCAGAAGCCCCTTCCCCACTGACAGATCCTGTGCCAGCAAGTGTCTCCAGCACTCCTTCCGCCCGCTTTCTGCTCCATCTGTTCAACTTTTAAATATCCTTTTCTTATTTTTTAAAAAAGGCATTCATATTCAATTTCACAGCTTTGATGCTAGCCTGATTTATCTCTGTCACGTAAGATGACGAATTTGCATGGCTGGCTCTGATTACAGGCGTGCTCACGCACACACACACAGAGCCCATTTGCTAGATGTTCGCTGATGATGTCAGTTTTTCATTCCTAATAAAAACTGCCGCTGAAGCTGCACCTTCCCTTCAGCTCCTGAGCAGATGGTGCAGCGCAGAGCTCTTAGCAGCTGTTTGGGTCTCCTGCTCCAAATTGGGCCCTTCCTGCTCCACAGGGGCGGGGGGGGGGCTGTACCGGCAGAGTGGGGGTGTCCAGACCAATTATTCACCCCTCTCCTGCCTGGAAAAGCTTGCTTGGGAAGGTGATGACTGGGGAAGGCGACGCCAAACCACCCCGCCCTGTAGTCTGCCAAGAAAATGTCTGAAAGCGGCACCCCCTCAGAGGGCCGGACGTGACTCGGTGCTGGCATGGGGGGCCTTTCAGTTTCACTTTTTCACCTCCTGCCTGGATGGCCGTTTCTCTGGAGCCCTTCAGCATCGCAACGCTTCTCTCCCTTTGCTCGCCTCCCCCAAGCCAATGGTGGCCAGCGCTGACCCTCCCCAAGATGACCCTCCCCACAGAAGAGCACAGCCCTCCCCCCACCGTGCCCGCCAAGGCTACCTTGTCATCCAGCTTCTTTGCCCGAAAGAACAGCTCCACAAAGCCGTTGTCTCCAGAAATCTCTTCCGAGGTCACCTGTTAAAGGGGTCAAGCAGGGGGCCCTCAGAGGCCAGGCTGGTCAGCCTGGAGGGCCCCCCAGCCTCCGCTTCCAACCCGCCCAAGCTGCAGGGGTGGGGTGGGGGGGACTCACTGTGATGATGGACTTGCCGGCAGATTTCCCATACTTGAGAATGAGTGGCTTGCTCACCCGCTTTTGGGCCACGATCTACGAGGAGGAGCAGAAAGGTCGGCGAAGGCCCCCTTCTTGGGGCAGTGTGGCTTGGCCCATTTCTGGGAGCTCCCGGCTATCACGCCTGGCCCGCTGGCTGGCGGAGAGCTGTTCGTCCTAACCCTGACCCTATACCCTGGCCACCTTGCAGTGGGGGTAGGTGTAGGACTCCCTCATGCCGTTCTTCACCCCTGGGCAAGCCAACCTGCCCCGTGCCAGGATGCTCCTCCACTGGGGGTGAGCCCAGAGTCCTGCCCTCGCTGAGGCAGAAAGCTGTGGGGCAGCTGTGGGGCCTGGCATGTGGCGGGGTGCTCTTCCAAAGGGCTCTGGCCCCTGCAGATTGCCCCCCCCCCGCTGCCCCTAGCCGGACCCTGGGCCCCACCGGGCCTTTCCCTCCCCCCGCCTCACCTGGCCCACCGTGCACTCCATGCCCCCCAGGAAGTCGTCATCGTGGGTCCCGATGCCACCGTGCCCGTGGATGTCGTAGATCTCGAAGCGCAGCTTCTGCACCTCCTCGAAGTAGTAGTCCACCATGAACACCTTGGCGAAGACGGGGTTCAGGTTGCTCTTGATGACCTCGGATCGGTCCACCTGGGCGGCGCAGAGAGGGCGTCAGTCAGCGTGACCCGCCGGGGGCCTCCCACGCTGGGACTACGAAGCCCAGAAAGCTTAGCCCGCGCAAAGGGATGTGGGGAAACCGAGAGCCCCCCGGCTGCCCTTGGAATGGCGGGCTCAGGCCCGGCGCCCGGACGCCGCTCCCGCGCCCGAGGCGACCCGGGGCAGGCGGGCTGCGCGGAGCAGCCTCCTCGTCTGGCCGGTCCGGAAGGCCAGTGGGCCCAGCCGAGCTCGGGCAGGGGCGCTGGGCTGGGCTGGGCTGGGCTCGCCGGGGCCGGGGCAGAGACGGCGCCTCTCCCGGGGCCCAGGGGAGGTCCCGGCTGCACGTCAGGAGCGCTCCAGGGAACGCGGCTCCACAGCGCTACCCGCCGGACCCCTCGGGCGCTCCTGGGCCCCGCAGCCCGCCTGGCTCCAGAGCTCCACCCCGCGGCCGCTCCTTCCGCAGGCTGGCCGCGGGGCTCCCGCGGGGCCCCGCGGCTCCTGGCCGGTGTGCTGCCCGCTGATGCTCGAGAGAGACCCGGGCCTGCTGGGCTCCCACGCAAACAGACGAGCCTCGCCGTCCCTGCCTGGTGGGAAGTCAAAGGAAAGCTGCCCGGGGAGAAGCGAAGGAGGAGGCTGGGACGGAGTCCGCGGAAGCCTCGCTCGGCCCGGCGCCGCTGCGCCCCTCCGGGCGCGGCCTCACTTCGAGGACGAAGCGCTTTGGCGGGGTGTGGGGGGGACGCTCCTTGCCTTCGTGCGTGGAGGGGACGCCTCCGTTTTGGCTCCGGCACCTCGAGGTGAGGTCCCCATCGCACCTCTCCCTCCCGAGTGGGGGATCTCGCCCGCCCTCCCACGGCCCGACACGCTTATGGAAAAGGACAAAAACTTCGACGGAACCTTCGGGGCAGGGAGCGCGCCGTGAGCTTTGCCCCGGCACCGGTCCCAGCTTGGAAGGGAGGCTGGGGGGGAGCCAAGCGCGGGGCTGGCGGGGCCGCTCAGCAGAGGGCGCTGATAAGGCTCTTGCCCACCTTTCCATACCGCCGACTTGGCCGGGGGGCGGGCAGAAGATGAGGGCGCCCTCGGCCCCTGCTCTGGCCACAAGGCTCACCCGGCCAGCCGCCCTCTCCCTCGAGGCCCCGGTGCTGAAAAGGCTGACGCCGCCGCCGCTCGGATCTTCCGGCTCCGGCTGCCCTCTCCGGGGGCCTCCAGTGCCTCCCAGCGGCTCTGCTTGCACAAACCAACGGGACCCCAAGTCTGGGTGCTCTCGGGGGGCGGGAGTTGGTGCCTGCTCGGCACGGAGGGGCTCGGGGCAGGATTGGGCCTGCCTTGTAGGATGGGAGGGAGCAGAGGACAGCTGAGCCTCTGCCGGACTGCAGTCGGGGAAGCATCTAGCCCTGCTCCGAGCCAGGGATCCGCAGGGGCTGTTTGGGTCAGCCAGTGGATGCCCCCAGGAGCTTGGAAGTGCAGCTCCCCCAATGCCCTGGCCGTCAAATCCAGTCTGTGCCCCACCTTCCCAGCCCTCCGAACTCTGGCTCCGGACACCGTCAAGGCAGACCGTGGGCTGCCCAGGTGAGGAGGCGCCTCGCGTAGGGACCGAGCTTGGTCCTGGCTGAGGTAGAGCTTCTGCAAAAAAGCACATTCTCTTCCTGGAGGCCACAGTCTGAGCAGTGGCAGCAAATGCTGGTGCTGAACCTACCTCTCTGCTTTCCCCAAGAACCATCATCAGTCACACTGCCTTTCCGAAAGGAAATCAGATTATGTTTCTTATATAACTTCATGACGTTTGAATGCCTGGATCTGCCTGGTTCCCTATTTCCTCCCCATCTTTTGTATCATGTCTGCGAGATTGCCAGCCCCTGATCAGCACCCATGTCAGCTCTTTCAGCCCTGTAGGGTTCCTAGAAAACAGTCCACACCTCATCAGGTAATAAGTGTCCAAAAAGAAGAAATACAGAAACTACAAGGAGTCTTGCTGCATCTTAAGAACAAGCCAGTTTTTCCTGGCAGGAGACCCTCCGGCCCAACGCCACAAAGATTTTGGCTTTAAAAAAAAGTGTTAATTGTTAAGATGCTGAAGGACAAGGGGCCCTTTTGCTGCTAAAACCCTCTGTGGAAGCTGAGCAGGTAGAAGAATCTTTTCTCAAGGTACTGACTTGTCCAGGAATTAAAGAGGAGACATAGATTTCCAATTTGGATATATATTTATATCCAGAGAGAGTGTGTCCAATCTTCCCTTTTTCTTTCTTAGTGCAGCCAAAAACTGATCAGAAAAGTTAAGGACAAACAGGAGATGTCTTCTGGGTATTTCAGCCCGCTAATTCTGCTTTTCTTTCTACATCTGGGCAGCTTCCTTGGGCTAATGCAAAAGTTCTCTCTAGCCTGGTGATACCCATTTTCTTGGGGGGGGGGTCCTTCCAACACACACACACCCCTCACTCTTTATCTGCATCAGGCCGCAGGATGAGCCTAGCCAAGGCTTCCATTTCCCGTACCGATTACACTGCAGAGACTTCCATTTGCCCCTCCAAAGCCTGGTTTTATTTGGGTTTTGGCGAGCTGACCAGCGAGGGGGTCATGGCAGCGGATTCCCCTGAAGCCCCTTTCTCTGTCCCTCCCCAAATATCTTCTTCTCCCCAAGGAGTGGGAGGCTTATTAATTAGATACACTGCCAGAGATAATCTTCTCTAAATAAGCCGTGAAGCTCATCTTGAAGCGGAGGTTTAATCCATCTCATCATGACCCACATGTTGGATGCAGCAAATCTGCAATCACGGAAGGGACAGAGGCTGTCTCTGGAATCCTTCGGGAATGGAATGAAGGCCCAGACCGGAGAGGGGGCAGAGCAGCCTGTGTGGTGCGATCTTCAGGGACTGTGGGGCCCTGGAAAGACAATGGCCTGCCTTATGATTGTTGCAGGCATGGGGGCAGCAGGAAGGGAGGAAAGACGCCCCCTCGCTTGGCTGAGCCCCTGAGATGACTTCTCTGCCTGCAAAAACAGATGTTGGCAAAGTGACACAGTGACTTTTTGGCTGCATAAAGAAGGGGACCCATAAAGAAGAGGATCCCACAGGAGACCCTCCCTTCCCCAGCAGCTGGAAAAGGAGGAGGCCACAAATCTTTTCCATCTCGGGAGCAACCTGAATGCTAAGACAGCCACAGGCTGCATCAGTTTTCAGCGGCTCACAGAGGAAATTGGACATACTGCCCTGCCCTATCGCTCTACATTGTAATGATTTCTAAATAATGCCAAAGCACGAAACGGGCAACTTTATCAATGTCAGGGCCACGCAATCTTTCAGGACATCAGCCAAAGTGATTTTCCAGGCTGCTACATGGGCAAAGACAGCCGGGCTCCCTTGGAAATACAGCAGTATTTCGGTATTGATTTTTGCTGCTGTGCCACCTGAGCCTTATCTCTTTCATAAAACAGATGAGTTTTAAGCCAACCAGTCCACCTGCAACACAACCTGGATCTGCCCCTTGGGCAGGATGGCTTAAGTGGGGCCCTGCCCAGCCCCGAATGATCTCAGCCCAGCACACGTGGCCTCAAGCGAGGCCAGCCCGGCTGGGTGCTCCAGAGGGCTGCACTTGGAGGAGGTGGGCCTCTCCTCTGTTCTCTGCAGGCCAAGGGATGATGTGGCTCAAGGGATGCACAACTGCCCCCCCCCAGGCCCCTTTTGAAGGCCAGCCGTCTGTCTTGTTTTCAAGCATCCGGCCCTTCCTCAGCTTGATCTTGGCTTCACTGTGGTTCCCTAACAAAGCAACCGGCAATCAGCGCTTGCTTCAGAGGAGAGCTTGCTAGATGAAAGAGAAGAATCGGGCAAAGCCTTGCTGCCAATTAAATGGATACATTTTATACCTACTCAGCGGACTGAGGACCTGGTGTGACCTGTGATTTAGGAATGAGCACAGTCTGCGCATGGACCATTCTAAAGAAATACGAACCTCTTTTATTGAAACTTTTGTATGAAAGTCTGCAGACAGGCAGGAGATGCTCTTCCACATAATTGCTCTTTTCCTTTCTTGTTTCTGTGCTGCTGAATTCCAGAAATCCCCCCCCCCCCGACTCAGCTCTGGATGCAGAAGGGCTCAGCACTATTATCCAGCTTTCCTTTTGCACATGGAGGGATGCTCTGCTCCCTGGCCACAGCCCGAGGGGATGATTCTTAGATCATAAAAAAACTAAGACCAGTTACTAAGGTTTTACTAGTGGTAAGAGATTATATTTGTAAACTGATCTATATCTGTATTGGAGAAAGTCAGAAGTCACCTTTCCATTTCTGTTTTCTGTCTATTTGCACCTTTATAGTTCTTTCTTTTTTCTTTAGTTCTATACTCTAACTTTTCTATATTTTCTATTTTGTATTTTACTTATATTTGGAAAATTAATAAAGTTTTAAATACCAAAAAAAAAAACCCCAAAAACCCCAAGCCTAAGACCAGCAGAAATTGAACTAAATAAGAGAGCTGTGCAATAGCCTCTGAATTGCGGGGAGCGGGGGGGAGATCTCAAGGATCAAGAAAGTCAAGACGGGGCAATCAAATGCTGGGTTGTTTTTTTTTTATGAGCAACACATGCACAACGCAGATAAAATCGGGTGGAGCATTGATCGCGGCGTTGTGACCACCACCTTGACTTCTTGGAGCATGCATGGCCTGTGGACACCCCTGCCCCTGTTCCACAGAAGCATTCCCTCCAACAACTTCCTGCCGGCTGTCTTCAATGTTTCCACACTGCTGGGAGGCAGCTGAGTTTTCCATCCGCGACTTGTCAGACAGACGGGTTTGGCTAAACCCCAGCTTTGACCCTGTAGCCAGGTATGCGCTGCACAAAGCGGGACGGGGCCAGAGCCCCCTCAGCAGAAGCAAAGTTCCTGAGAGAGGGAGAAAGGCCCTGAACTCAGCCGGCTGACCAGCAGGGCGGTCTTGTGAATGGGGACACCGAGTTAGGAACCAGCTGCTCCAGAAGCACTGAAGCCTGCGTCTACCAGTCTTGTTTTAACAGAAGGAAAGCTCCCCTACGCACACACAGGCCTCACAAAGGTATCCGTGCTAGAAGGAGCCAGCCTAAGATGTTCCCAGCCCAAGGGAAGGCCTCCGCACGGGGAGGGGCCCTTTCAGGTCAGAGGGGAAGCTGCCATTTCCCCAGCAGAAACAAGAGGAAAGCCAACAGCTTTGCCGGCTGAGGAGCTGCGAGCTCAGGACCGAAGCCGGCAGCCGACTCGGGGGTCACGTCCCAGAGGGGAGCAAGGAACCGGGGGCCAGCGGTTCCAGCAGCTCCTCAGCCCCCACGTTCACCCGGGGCCTTGCTATCAATAGCTAAAAAATAAGGGTACTGTGATTAGCATTTTGTGCAGCCATTTTGGCTGTTCCCAGCAATTCACCTACATCACCGTACGTTTTATGACAACCTCGCAAAGGAAGGTGGCATTGGCATCACCTGTTGGCACTTCTGCCAGCTTCCAAAGGGACATGGGCAGGTTTGCTCTGCGGCTCTTCAATCTCAGTGCCACAGCAGCCACAGAGTTTCTAAAAGACTTTGCTTTTTGGTTCCCTCGCAGCGCATTTGAAAGTCCCTTTCCTTTCTCTGCCCCCCCACCAGTGACCAGTCAAGAGACGCGGCCCTCTGCTCCCCTATCAGGCACAGAGACCCCTGAGGGGAAGATAGTGGCGTCCCCCTCCCAAATGCAGGGAGCCAGCCTTGCCGAGGTGGTGGGCTGCCCTCGCCCAGCCTCTGCACCGCAGGAAGCCTCTTCCAGACCCCCGTTTTACAGGGGCCACAAGGACCGCTGCTGGCTGTGTGCTGCCCGGAGGGCTTGGGCACAGTGAGCCCAAGGGCCTTCTTGGTTAGCCTCTGCCCAAGCTCCTCCAGATGGGGAGCCAAGCTCCTGGTTCCACACTGAAAGGCCCTTGACAGACAGATGTGGGCTCGGAGGGCCCAGGGTATTTCCTGCTTGACTCCTGGCCCACCTGCCTGGGCTCAGATTGCCGGCCCCTGTTGTCTGGGAGCCTCACGCAGAGGAGGAGGAGGAAAATCTTCAGCGCCAGCATCTAACGAGCATCTGAAGCTGCAGGCAATTAACCCCAAAGCGCTTACAGAAGAGCCATATGCCGGAAAGCGAGAGGAGCATCGCATGCAGACGGGAGCAGCAAGGGCACCTGGCGGGCCCTTCCTGCCACTGCCACATGCAAAAAAGGCAGGGACGCTCTGGGCAGGATGGATCAGCAGCTCAGGGGGGTGGGGGAGAGGGGGGTCACCTGCATGTGCTCGGACTTAGGGGGTGACTGCCCTGGCTTGGGAGGCTCACTGCGGGGGCAGCAGCAACGCAGGCTGGGGACTGGAACAGCAGAGTCGCTGGATCAGACCACTTTGTGCCACGGACAGGAGTCCATCCATACTGACTGAATTTCAGGGGTTGATTTGGGGCTTCCCCCCTCCCGAAATTATTTAATACCAGAAGTAGCTTGGAGAGATAATGGGAATGATGCTTTTGCGCATAAGGGAATTTCTTTCAGCAAACTATAATGTACTTGTCATTAGGAAGCAGCATTTCAATTTCGGGAGAGGGAGGAAATGCCCCCTACTAGAAGCTGTATGGCACTTAGCGCACTACGCAGTGCACATATGTGTCTCTGGGCGTCGCTCGTTAAACTAGGATTTCAGTGGTGCCTAAGCCTCCTTTCCAGTGATTGCTTTGCTTACTTTGTCCTTGGATTATCTTTTCCGACTTGATGAGCTGAACGTGGATACCCGTGTAGAGATCTTGCAAACAAGCCAGGCTGCCAATATTCAGGAAATATTCTTCCTGCCAGAGGGCCCCAAGGCCAGGGAACCTGAAGTTCGAGCCAGAGCAAAATTTCCAGGCAAATTCAGCCATACTGGGTGACTTGGGGGGGGGGGGACGTCCGCAGCAGATGCTCTTGCCCTGTGCAAACCTTTGGGTTCACCTGGGTTGGCTTTGGCCCCACGCAGGTGATAAGAAAGCCAGGCCCAGGCAGAGAGTGAGCCCCTGAGGACCACGCCAATTGAGGGCACAACTCCAGGCCAGAAACAAATGGAAGTGATAGAGCCTCAGCTTGTGGCAAGCACATTTCCCACAACCCCTTATGTAGGAAACTGGACTTTACGGAGGATTCTCAAGCTTTTAGGAAGGAAATTTAGCAAGGGGGTTGGGATGGCCGCTCCATCCAGTTCACAGCCAGCAGTGGCAGAAACGAGAGTCCATTTCTCCTAAGTGCAGAGATGGAGCGATTCCAAGGAAGCCTTTGGCCCCATCAAGGAGGTTCTGCACCACTTCAATGCATTTCAGCTGGGGCCTGCTGCTTCTGGCTTTACAAAGGGCCAGACAGAACACCCTTGGCAGAGCGGCATCACTCCTAGCTGCAGGTCTGGGAGTAGAACTGGCTTCCACCATGGCTGGGAGGAACCACAGGACTGGAAGATGGAAAGCCACCAAGAGCTGATGCCCGGCCAGAGGGAACCATCTCTGTACCTGACGCCTTTAGGCTGCAGCCTCTGCATTCCAACCCGTCAAAACAGAAACAAGCCATGAGCAGCTAATCCCTCCAGGTGACCCCAAAAGGTGAGCCAAGCTACCTCCAGAGGGAAAGACAAAACTCTCAGAACAACCAGTAAAGCTGTAATGCTTGCTCAGTTTAGTCAACTGGCTTAGTCAGTTGACATGAGCAGATTCAGAACACCTCCAGTTAGTTGGGCAGTTCCTTTAAACACATGATTTTTTTATATATGTGCTAATTGTCTGAAGGTGTTGCGCATCATCCTGAGAGACATTCCACTTTGTTACCTCACAAAAGAGGGAACACATCTTTTCCTCTTTTAAAACAGAATTGGCATGTATCTCACCCACACTTAAATAGAGGCATCTCTAATAGCTAACTTCTAATCAATTAATAAATCATCAATTCATTCCAATTAAAAAGCTGATTCCTTCATCTGGAAAAGCAGAGGGCTCCCCCACCCCACCCTGGCAGTAGAAGCTGAGCCATCAGGCAGATGAACCACCTTAATGGCCATTTAACACCAAGACCACCCCTGGCCAGATCATTTCCTTGGGGAGAGGGAGAAAGGACCCATCCTTGTGCTTTACGGTGGAGGTGGACAGATGGTCTGTGCCCAGTTCTCCCTCTCTGCTCTTCTGGCCCTGGTCCTGTTCTTGCCCATAGGGCACCCACCTCCAGGCCCCTGAGATCCCCGAGTCCTACAGACACCCACCCCCAAGTCTTCCTTCAGAGGAAGAAGCAAGCATCCTCACACGCAAGCCCGGAGAGATCCAACTCAAGGTTCAGACAAGACAGCTGACTCCATTGGCTGGGCTTAAAAACCTGGTCCTAAAAAACAGACACCTAGAAACATCTCAGCTTATTCCTAGAAGATGCTTGGACTTTGGCCAGTCTCCTGCAGAGGACAAGCATCACAAATGCATTGTAAGGACACACACTTTTGCCCAGATGCATGGCCAGTAAATGGGAATGGAAGAAACTGTCCCTAATTTGTCCCTTGGTCCATGTGGAGAGAGAGGTTGATCTGGAGCAGCCGTTCCTGACCCCCCAAAGCATTGGGCACAGGTCCCATTGCCTGCGACCGGCTTGGAAAATGACTTTTCTCATTGTGGGTGATGAGAACTTCAATCCAGCAGGTCTGAAGGACCCTGGGCTGGGAAGCTCCTTTAAAGGACAGGCAAAAGATGCGCATCGGGCTGAGCTCAGCTGGGTAGAGAGCTGGCGGCAGAGGTCACTCCGTGTTCCTGAGACGCTTCCCTCAGGAACTGCTGCCCGGCTTGCTCTCCTCCTGGGCGCCAGCTCAAGCCCCCCGCCTTCCCCCTTCCCCCTGCAGCTTCTCCCCACCTACCTCTACCCACTGCCCTTGGGATTGCATGAGAAGGACGGCGCAGGGATCCGACTTGTTGAGCGTGTCCCGGTCAAGCAGGTGCTTGCAGCTGACGCGGAGCTCCACCTTGGAGACGCAGGTGGCTGAGACGACCCCCAGGTTGGCCTGGGACGCCGGGTCCAGGATTTCGTTCATTCTCGCTGGGGGCAGGAGCAGAGCCTGGGAGAGCTGCAAAGGCGGGAGGCTGAGGCCCAGCCTGTGCCCACAGGCAGAGCAAGCGGGGTGCTGGCAGTGGGCTGGATGACGCCAAGCGGCTGGCTGGTCAGAGCATTCCCGGGTGCCAAGCGCCCGCTTCCAGGCCTGGGCTGGTGCCTGCTGGGGAGCTGCCAAATGAAGCTAATTAAGAAGGCTCTCTCAGAGCAAATTAAACAGCAGTGGCTCTCCTTCCTTTCCTGATGTTGGTCCCACTCAGTGCCCTCGCTGCTGGCACTGCTTTCACCTGGGTGTAACTGTGCCCTGGCTCTCACCAGGAATTGGGGATGGGGGCGGAGATGCCTCGATCTTCCGGTCTCAGAAGAAGTGGCTCAAAGGCAGAGAAGAGCAGGGACTCCTTCACATCCCCAGCAGCAGAAGCCACCCTTGCCCGCAGGGCTTTCTGGACGTTGGCTGGCAAAGCTTTCCCGTCAGGGCCGATCCAGCAGAAGAGGTGCCTACTGGGCTGAGACACCCACAGGCGCTGCCTCTGGAGGCGAAGCAGCATCCCACGGAGCCTCCCTGCTCCTCTGCAGGAAGGTTTCCCTGGCCAGGAAGAGGGTGGCCTGCAGGTACCAGAAGAAACACAGGTGGGTGAGATGACAGGGCAGCCCCAGACGTCTCAGCCTGCCCTTTGGATGCGACCACCACGTTCTACCTCCTGCCAAACGCCGGGCACCGGGCAAAGGCAGCAGCCTCTGGAAGCCAGGGCAGGCTGGCTCGGGGCCCTGGCTGTTCCAGAGATGGTAGGACGGGTGTATCCGCTCCTTCTGATCTTAAACGGCTACTCGGCAAAAGCACTCTTAGGTCTGCCCTTTCTGCATCCTCTCTCTTACCTGGTTGAATTTTTATTCAACCAAGCAGAACTGGTCTGTTGTCTGAATATACAGCCACCCCAGATCCTGACAGACTCTACATCTCACAGGAATGACAAAACCAAAGGACTTTTGTGCTGCAGTTAATGCACAAGCCTTGCAGCCCCTCAATGCGCTGCTGGCCAGTAGCTCGGGAGGCAGTTTGCCCAGGGCAGGCAGACAGGAAGCCCTCCTTGGGGCGGGAGAGTCTGCTGGGGCTCCACCACCTTGTCTTGTAAAGGCTGAGGAGCAACTGCAGTGGTGGCAGCCTTTCTCTCGCTCGCTCGCACGCACGCACACTCTTTCCCCCCTTGTCACTGTACAGGATAATCTCACCCCAAGGAGGGAGGCAGGATGGCCCACGTGCCTTGCTGTTGAAGCAGAGGGCGGGTGGCTGCTGGAGGGAGGAACCTGGCGGGGAAACTGCTCATGATGGATGCCCACGGCTTGCCCTGGAAGGCCAGAAGCACCGGGCCCACCATGAGCAGCACTGGCCAGTCCAGCTAGGTTCTGCAACAACCCTGTCTTGACTCTGTGTCCACATTTCTCCATGTGGCACCAAAGCACCCCCGTTTTGCCGCTTGGCACGTTCCGATCAGGAGGATAAGGAGATCGGCCCCTCGTCCCTGGGACTTGTGGGCAATCCCTGCTCCTTCCCCTCCCAAATGGAGGGCTGCAAGGGGTCTGGCCTTGGACAGGTGGGAGGGAGGGAGACCCCACTGGCGAGAGGCCCTGAGCCTTCAGAGGGCATTTCTGCCAGAGCAAGCTTGGGAGGCACTCCAGGAAGTGGTAGGGGGTCCCCTGGGGTGAAAGGCAGGGCGGCTCTTCCAGGTGGACAGAAAAGTTAGACTGCCTCCCCATGTAGCCACTTTGCCCCTCAGCCCTCTTGGGAATTATGGGCACTGCATTTGACACATTTGAAAGGTATCCAGATGGGGAGAGCATCTTTTGCTGGATCCCACAATCCTGATGTCATCCATCGAATCTCCTGCCATGTAGCACATCCCCATATGTTGGGATTTTAATCTACCAAAAAGGACTAAGAGCAACATTGCCTACAACAGAGACAGATGCATCATGGAAGCAAGTTATAAGCTAAACTTTTGGGCTGAGTTTCCACAATACACTGGCTATGATCACTGGGTTAATTCAGGTTTGGTATTTACAGAGTATGCCAGCTTATTTTCTAAGCAAAGGGGCTGGGCTCAGCCAACACACTAAGGGCCCCAGCCAAGGTTAAAACTCAGCCAGCTTCGCCAGCTGAGTGCAGCCCCTTGCTCCCCTGGTACTGACCAGACTGGGCGGACCGCGGGGGTGCCGGCCTCCCCATCCGAGAGCCTTCAGAGGCTCTGTTCCCACCAGTCTCTCCCTCAGCAAGCGCTCTTCCACCCAACCCAGTACCATTCAGACAACCTCTGGGCCCACCTGCTCCCCAGGGCCACCCTGAGCGGCAGAGCAGCTGCCCTCTCCCAACCGCCCGGCCAGGCCTCTTTTCTGGGACGCCCCGCCCCCTCCGGACGGGCCGGGGGGCCGGGTACCAAGGCTGCTGTACCCCCACGGCTGCTGTATGCAACGCAGCAGGCCAGATCCGGCTGGCTTCGGTCTCGGGTCTGCTGGGCGCCCTGATCTGCCGCCTTCGGCCAGCCCAGCGATCCCGAGTTTAGGGCTCCCTGTGCGGGAGGCGCCCAGAAGGAACACTGCAGGCGCTACCAAGCCCAGGCGCTGCCAGCGCACAGCCCGCCCGGTGGCCTCGGATGGGCGCTGACGGCCGCCGCCGCCCGCCCGCCCAGGGCTCCCTACCTGCCCTCCTGCCGGCCGGCCAGGACCGAAGCGTTTGCGCGCCCGGCCGGAGCCTCTCCCGCCGCCGCCGCCCTGCTTCTCCCGGCAAGTGCCCGGGCGCCCCTTCGGTCCCTGCACCCGGCCGGGACGGGGAGCACAGCCCTCCTCCGCCCGCCGCCCAGCCCAGCAACTGGGGGCCAGGGAGGGTGTCGGACGCTCGCCCGCCGCCTCAAAGTTCCCGGCCGAGAGCTCGAGAAGCCCGCCCGCTTCCCCGACGCCCGCGCCGGGCTCACCGTTCTGCCGCCGGCCGGGGAGTCGGGCTCACGCGCGGAGCCGCCACCTCGCCAGCCCGGCTGCGCCCGAGACTCTCCGTTGCGCGGCGGCGGCGGTTAACCACTTCGGCGCCAGGCCCGCCGCGGAGGCGGGGGGCGGGGAAGGAGCCGGGCGCGCCGCCGCGCCTCCCCGGCTCGCTCCTAGACAGAGGACTGGGGGCAGCCAGCTTTCGCCCCGCCGCTTCCCACCACGCCTTTCCTCCCCGCGCAGAACCGAGCGCTCTCACCGGATCCAGCTGCCCGGGCTCGCCGACGCTCTGGGGTCCGTCCGTCCGCTCCGCACACGGGCTGGCCGCGTTAGGGAGTCGGGGCTCCGGGGTCGTGGGAACGGGCAGCCCGGGCTGGCGCGAGGGAGAGGCGGCTGCCTCGCGCTCCAGCCCCCGTTGCAGCGCTGCTTCTCCTCGACCGCGCGCGTTTCAGAAGGCGGAGCGGAGCGCTCCGGGCGACCCCCGCGCGCACCTTCGCGCCCTCCCGACGGCCGCCGGGCAGCTGGAGCGAAGAGGCGTTCAGGCAGGCAGGCAGGCAGGCAGGCAGGCAGGCGCCGCCCCTCCCGCGCAGCGCAGCGCCAGGGCAAAAGGCAAGGGCGCTGCCTGCCCGCCGCTTTCGGGTCTCCCCAGTCCCCCTGCTCGCGCCTCCCTCGCAGCCCCGGAGCCGCCCGGGGCCCGCGCCTGCCCAAGACCCCCGCCAAAGACGACGCGTTTCTCCCTCACTCTCCAGCTCTCCCTTTGGCAAGTCTCCTGGTGGAAGCCCGGCATTTGAGCTGCTCTTCTTGGGGCTCAGCTTCCAAGCAACCGTTTGACCCCAACGCCCCCGCCCCCCCAAGCTGCAAGCAGGAGTTCCTCTTTGAGGGGATCGGGGCCAGCCCTGCACCTGCCACGGCTGGGGTGGGTGGGAAACCTTGCCGGGCCAGCAATAGAAGGCTTGCCCCTGAGGTCACAAGTTAGGATAACCTGCACTTGACCATAACCTATAAATGGATTCTGTGGGCAATCAGGCCTCTCGCAATACCCTAACTTTGGGCAATCTGTTGGCACTCTTGAGATCTCCAGCATCTTCCAACCACCTTGGCTGGTGATGCCGTGAGAGGTGAGACCAGCCTCAGCTCCGCTGCCATTTTTAAAACTTTGGGAGAGCTAAAATTGATGATTAAGTTGAGTCCCCTGACAGTGCTGGGTGGCTCAGGGATGATGGAGACTCAGTCTAGCAGTGTTGGCAGTTCAGGTAGTGGCTCTCCAGGCATTCAACGCCTCCCCCCGCAGCCCCCTTTTGCAAGCAACATCCCCCCTTTATCACATAGCAAAGGCTCTTCAGAGAAGCAGACATTGGGGTTTTCACGAACTGAAAAGGCCCTGAAACCTGACCTCAGAAATGCTGCTGCTGCAACTGACAAGGAGGGAGCCGTTTCCAGCTAACAGATGTCAGAGTCAGCAGGCACTGCTAGCATTCCGGTCTTCCCCTCTCACCGCTGCTGGATTCTGAGAAGGGTGGGTGCCCTTTTCTTGGATGCCTTCAGGGGAGGGGCCGTTGCTCCCCAGGTGCAGAGCAGGGGCCTGGCGGCTGGGTTGGGCTGCAGCTCATCGCATCAGGGATACGGTCCTGTGGGCCAGTCAGTCGGTGAAAGGGAGAGGATTCTGCAGGTGCCCAGAGACTTCTCTTGCAATGGGGCAGGGGAATCCCAGCCAAGGCTGCAGGAAGTGGGATAAAAGTGGCTTCAGGGCTCTTGCCCCAAGGAGAGGAGGGGGGGAAGGGCAATAGTTTTAACCCCCGCCCCAGGGCCCTCCTGGAGCCATGGACACTGTGCTGCCTGTGCCCCTCCTAGGCGCTGCTGTGGCTGGCCGGAAAGAGCCCTCGTCCAGGGAAGCCTGTCTCTCGCTGTCTCTGTGCTGTCCTGCCTGAAGGGGGAGCGAGCATTCTTCAAGAGGCAAGCAAGCGCGAAGAATGATTTTCGCCTCCTTCCAGGATTCCACAGAAGGTCCCCAAGGCACACATGAGGGCCTCTGCCAGCCTTTGGTCTCTCCTTGTTTTCCCCAGGCAAGGCATCCTGTACCCCACCCCATCCCCTTACTACATTTTTGGGACAGCCACAAAAACATGGCTTTCCAAAGAGGCATTTTGGGACAAGGAAGATCGTGCTACCCCTGAATACTAGCACATTGTATTCATTGGTAATTGTATTGATTTTCATTTTTATTAGTGCCTTTGGCCATGGAGTAGCATAGCAGCTGTTGTAATAAATACACAATAAATAATAAATACATTTTATAGATGCCTACTTATAGGTGGAAATTTCCAGCTTCTGCTTGCAAGAAATCAAGGCACCTTTTGTCCATCCCATCTACAATAAGAGAAAGAATAATAATAATAATAATAATAATAATAATAATAATAGCAGCCAATCTTATAAAACCAAACAAGAAAAGGTTAATGCAGAGAAAGCCTTTTAAATGCTTCCAATCAGCACGTACGTGGTAAGTATCATTTTTATTGCAGGCATCGTTACTCTGTGGGCTTTGGGGCCTGGAGACTCCACGGCCTTCAGCTAGGCTTGACACATTCAGCTGCACAGCACCTGGCATCCCATCTATGGTAAACAGGCAGGAGTTTCACAGGCCAGGGTAGGAAACAACGGAGGTCAGAGAGAAGCAATTAAGACTGACCGACAAGCAAACAGATGCAAATGGAAGCTTCTGCAGCATTCTGCCCACCCAGAGGTTGGGTCCTTGTCCTCAGCCTCAGCCCTCTCCTGCAAGGCTTGCCACAGGATGCAGGTACCCCCACTGCCCCATGCCAGCCAGGGCAGCTGGTCTGGGAGGTGCAGCAGAAGAACGCCTGGCTACCCCTGGCCGGCCGGGGGTGAAGCCTCTGCCTGGCCAGGGGCAGTCTCCCCCTCTGCAGGGGCAGCGGCCTGAGATGGATGGGTTTCATTAACTGCCTTATTGCTCCATCCATCCTTCTTTGTGAGGTGAGGGAGGGGGCCACTGTTCTGAGGGTCTTTGGTGCTGGCTCACTGCTGATGGCCAATTTGCCATCCTCATTCAAGCTTCACCATTCCCAGGGGTGCAGCATCCTGAACTGACCCACCTGGCTTCCCAGAGCAAAATAAAAGCAATATTGTCATACACAGCAGCGTCCATGCCTTCCAACGCTTTTTTGTACTCCGCCTTTCAGCCCAGAGAGAGATGCTCTAAAAACAGCAACAATGCAACCCCACCCCCCACCCAGTGCTCCAATGTGTTCCCCACAAGCACCCCCTCGTAGGCCCTTCCTCTTCCTAGAAGGGGCTACTCCCCTCTAATTTAAAGGCGCAAGGAGCCAGATCTTGCCTCAAGAGGTTCATATTTTCCTGGAGTTTGCATTGTCCACAGTGAGGCTGAAGTTTTAATTTCAGGTTTGGGAAGAGGAAGAAGGAGAGCAGAGTCCTCATTTCAAAATGGGTCTGTAAAGCAGGAAGACCACCAAGGGATGCGTTAATAGGCACAAAAGAGTTAAAATGCATTGACAGTATAATCCGTTATTGGTTTTTGACACCCCCCCCAAAATCAGCAGACCCAAATCTGAACCATATTTTGAACTGAAACATTCCACTATTGAGAAATTTTAGCTCCAGACCTGAGTATTTTATCTGTTCAGTCACAGCAGATCACCGTGAGTCACTCCTCAACTCGGTTGCTTTTGTGTATGCTGCACATTATTTTTTTCCTTTCAGGAACAAAAACGGTATGATGCATAACGGAAGGTTTGTCAGTCTGCAACCTTGCTTTTCGCATTTACAGCCACGTGCTCCGTCATCTGAAGGTCATTCCTGAATTCACAAGTTATCCTGCCAACAGCCTGCATGGCAGCACCCCTGGCACAAACCCTTTTCCACCCCCTTCCACACCCACAATCCTTCCAGCACATAAGAGCATGGAAATACACTCCAATACAACCACAAGGTCATGCTTCAAGTAAGGGTGAGCATTCTGATGGCCGGACCTTGATCCTTACAACCTGGGAACTTGGATACCATCCCTGAGATGTAAAATGATGCACGCACAGGGCATTACATGGAGTGCTTTTATCTCATTAGACTTCCGGCCTTTCGCACGCACAGGCGCTCTTCAGTGACTCAACAGAGAGGTGCATGTTCGTTGCGTATCCCCAGAACCCTTGGAGGAAGGTGGATTGTGTTTGCATTGCCGAAGTAGAGGTTGGCCCATGGCACACCTGAAGCCCATGAGGCTGAGCATTTGCTCCTAAGAGGGTTATCGCTGGAGGTGATGACACCCCACCTTTTTTACACTACAGATGCGCCCCTCTCAAATTGCATTTCCCATCTCCTTTGCAGTTGCACAGAGCCCCAAAGCTGTGGTTACCCCTATCCAATCAGTTGTGTGAATCGGTCTATGACCTTGCCTAGGCAGGGGGAGCAGCTGGATGTCCCTCCTCAGATGCAACCAGTGATTTTTGGTGGGCTGTGGAACTCAACTCCACAGTTGAGATGGTGGCAGCAGCAGCAGCAGCAACAGCTGACCTTCTTGGGTTTGGCAGCTCAACAGGAGAAGGCCTGCCTGGTTAGGATGGGTGGGAGGCCACCAGGAAGTTCCCAGTTAGAAGACTAGACTGGGAAAATGAAAACCACCTTGGCAGAAGGAAAGGCAAACCACATCCACATGGCTGCTAAGAGAGCCACATCAATAGCTAGGGAGACACCTGGCATCGCACTCAGCATGAGGGCATCTTTGCCGTTCCAGGGAGCCCCAACAGCTTCTCATGCCACCATTGCAGGAAAGGCTGGGCTCCCAGGGCCAGTGCCAAGGAATTGCCAGGGCATGGGCCTAATTAATGCGCTCAATCAAAACACGTCATCTGCTGATTAAATGAGAGTTCTCAGATTCTCCTTGGCTCCAGAGAATTATTTGGGCTCTAAGGATCCTGCCCAAGCCCAGAAGAGCTCTGCTGTTGGCTCCATTTCAAAAGGAGCTGCTCAGTCTGCTTTTTCCCCACCGGAAAGTGTGTGTGTGTGGGGGGGGAGGAGAACCTGGGAGCTGGGTGCTTCCACTGCGTGCTGAGCTGCCCCACGGGGTGGGGTGGGGGATTTGGAGGTGGTCAGGATAGCAAGCCTCCCTCTTGAGAGGCAACACTGCTCCCACGGCTTCTCTGGCCTACAGAAAACGGGAGGAAGCTGTCAGCTTAACTGCAACGTTACAGTGGCTCTCTGAGAGTCCCTTCAAAGACTGTTGGTTTTGTTGTCTGCAACAATTAATACAATACAAGCCAAGCCAAGGGCTGGCCTGGTTCCATCTGTGTCCCAGGACTCCTCTGCTGAATTCAGCCCTCCCCAGAAGGGTCACAGAAGATGCAGGTGGACAGTGAAAGTACCAACATAGCCATGATGGCTTAAAAGACACCAGTCTTGGCCTCTCCTGGATGACATTTCGCTCTTTCATCCCTGCAGGTTGGCCATCACTGTTATCCACCTTCAGCTGAGGAAGTGAGGTCAGGAACATGAAGCCATGCAGAATCACCCATGAACTGAAGACCCAGGTCCAGCTCCAGGCCTACATCTTGGAAGACCGGTTCCCTCTGCCCAGCCTGTCCTCCTCTGGTCCTGGATACAGACCGGTTCCCACCTCAGCCCCCCGTAGATGAGCTTCTCTCTTGCACTTTGTCAGTCAGAAGATATACTTCCTGAACCAGCTGCAGATTGCTTTGATGTATTGATTGACAGGGCTTATAGTCCACTCCAATCCACTGACTCTGTATTGGATTTGCTCCTGAAAGCGAAGACACTTCCATTCGGATGCTGTCGAGGCATCCGAGCCCTGACCAATCCATGAGCTATAGTGGCTGTAGAGCTTTGCTTTGCCAGCTGCACACCCCCGCCCCCCGCATCCTCCTCCAGCTTGGGTGCCTTGAGCATCACCAGAAAGGTTGGCTTATTTCAGAAGGACTCCTCCATATTGCTAAATGACTCCGGTGACGTATCTTCACTGAATGCAATTACAGGAATCCTGCAAAACATCAGGAGTCTGATAGCCCCTTTTCTGACTAACCAATTTGATTAAAAGGTAGCAGCTTTCTGCAGCTGCAGCTTCTGCCTTTTAATCACATTGGTTAGTTGGAAAAGAAGCAACCCAAAATCCTTCTGGTTTTGGGCTACCAGAGACTGACATGGCTCTCCTCCTGCTAGGAATCCTGCAAGCAGCTCTGATCACCACATCTCAGAAAGCAGAGCCAAAACAGAGGGCTGAAAACAGAACCAAAGCCCTTAGAACAAACAGGAGCATTTGAGGACCTTCGCGTAGAAAGGACACTTCAGCTTGTGCCATGGAGAGGAACACTTTCCTCACAATTCTAGACCTGGGGCTCCTGGACCAAGCTGACCAGTGAAGGACAAAGTGACCACTGACAGAGGAAGCCACTATCAACATCCCCCAAACGGAAAGGTTTGCCCAGCAGGAGCGTCTTCCCATCAGATGTGCTGGGCTGAGAAGGGAGAGTTTGCACACATCCAAAGGTCTGCAGCTCACAGGAAGGTGTAACTGGAGTAGCCACTTTCCCATCTGCACTGACAGCCGGAGCAGCTGGTGCACGGAAATCTGGCTACTTTGCTCAGAGCCCATTAAGAGCACGCATGCAGCAGATCTCAGAGGAGGGAGAATGTCCTGTTTCTAATTAGAACAGTTGGCAGCGTTGACTGCTTCCTGGGGAAGGCTGGGAACACAGTTGTCTGCGCCAATTGCTACACAAGGCCTGCTGCTGATGTGCATCGTCCAACGGACGTCCGAAGAGTTCTCGTGTCCGAGGATTCTCCACAAAAGTTGAGTTGCTTCTAGCTCGAACGGGCCTAGCCAGTAAACCACAAAAAAAGGGACGAATGCAAAGGAACGTATCCCAAGATCAGGTGCCTGGGGACAGATTGCTCTGACCTATTCTGCCATCTGCCCGTTGAAATGGATCCTATACTCTGCGGTCACAACTGGCGGTCTCCTTCCCCCTGAAAGCTTTAAAAGATGAACCAGGAAGGTAATTGCTCTGCACTTCTCCGTAAGGATGTCTCTTGACGCCCTCTGAATGCATGGCAACTTGGCGTTTTTTGGAGGGCACTCAGTTGGGAGAGGCTGACGTGGAACACAGGGATGGTCTACTTTGCAGGTCCTGAAATTCCTACGATATATTATTGGCTAGTATGTTTCTGCACTGTAAATTCCAGGGTTGGGGAAACAGAGACCCCCCCTCCTTCTGCACCACAATCCTGTGGCCTGTATTGAATCTGGGAACCTCAGCAGAGCTTGAGCAATGCAGAATGAGGTGCCAAGGAGGAGCTGTAGCTCAGAACACAAATGCAGTGCCAACGGTCTGCTCCTCAGGTCTGGAGCTTCCACAGCCCTTCCAGGCAGTAGGGTGGCGGGTCTCCTTCAGAGTGTGGAGTGACTGCCCCGGAAGTCTCCAACTCGACAGCTTGCTGCCACCATGTGGAGACTGCTGCCTCTGCAATCAGAACTGAGGCAAAAGACTTCTTTCCCTGTTCTCGGCGACAGCCTGGACTAGTCCCTGCAGTTTTCTTGGCAAGGTTTTTCAGAAGTGGTTGCCATTGCCTCCTTCCTGGGGCTGAGAGAAAGTGAACGGCCCAGGGTCACCCAGCTGGCTTTGTGTCCAAGGCAAGATAGAATTCATGGGCTCCCGGTTTCTAGCCTGATGCCTTCACCACGACACCAAACTGGCTCTAGCATCTTCTTAAAACAGCAAATAACAGACCCAGCCTGGCTCCCCAACCTGGAACTGATCTGAATCCTAAATGTCATTCCCTTGGTTTACACCGTCAAGACCCACCTGGAGAAAACCATACTGCACGTGCCCCAATCAGCTGCCCACAGTAAGGGCCCCGTGTCGTTGAAAGGCGTTGGCAGGATTTCAAAGAGCAGACTCTAAGCCATCTGCCACCCCTGCGTCTACTGAGCAGCAGGCACACCTCGACTGGAGTGCTCAGGCATGCACAGAGCTGCCCTAGAGGCCCCAGCTCTGAGCAAGACGTCCTTCGTGTCCAAGGGCGTTTCCCAGGACCATCAGGCTACCGATTCTGCTCACCATTCCACCCGCGATGTAATGCACCCGAGGTAAACGCGGTGCACCTCAGGACAGTTAAAAACAAAAAAACCCACCACAAACACCAACAAAACACATTAGCTGCACATTCCCTTTGTGGCTGTCCAGATTTAGAAGACAAAACACAGGTATGGTAGGAAACACCTCCCCCCTCCCCAATTTTGCTAAGAAGCATCACTTGATCCCACTTGGAAAAACTACAGAAAGTCTGTGTTTATATTGTACAGCACTACCAAACCCAATGCGAATATGACTTTTCCTCTCCGGTCCCTTGCAGGCTTGAGTACCCTGAAAATCTTACGTGACCCACAAACCGCCCGTTCCTCCTCCTGTATCGCTTGCAACAAGTATGTCAGTGCTGGCAGCCTGCCCCTTCGTGCTCCCAACCGCCCAGATAACGAGGGCTCCAACCACCCTCAACTTCCCAGCTCAAAACCGACAGCAAACCAAATGCTAGGACGGCCACAGTCCCTGCCCAGCCACACGAGGCACAGCGAGCCCCTCGCTGCCAGGCGCTGCAGAGCATGGCAAAGGCACCCCGTTTCGGAGGCAACATTTCTATCCCCCCTTTCCACTGCTGCGTCCAAACACAGGAGGACACCACGCTGTTCCAAATCTCTCCTCTTTATTGAGCAACTCTGTCCAAGCAGTTTATTTCTTCTTTTCCACATCCTGCTCTGCTGCCTCCTTGGCTCGTTTAGCCCGGATGCCGAAGAGCCGGGCGTTTGCCCGGGCCATGCGCAAAGTGGCAAAGGCCTTGAAGTTCTTCTCTTCTTCTGAGATAACCCGGGCCTTCTCCTTTTTGTATACCTATGAAAGGGAAGAACGGAACAGTCACGCACAGCATATGCCATGCTTCTTTTCCGCTTTTGACAGGGCGTCACCGGCAGCTCAACCAGCATGCTGGGCCTTGTTCTATTAGCACAACTGCTCACACTCCCAGTAAGAAGTACCCAGTAGGATTTTCCAGGTTCAGTCATACTCAGCACTAAACCCCCCCCAAAATTATTTTTCTCTGCAACCCACATGCTTCTAATTATGATTTAAGAGATCGAAAAGAAGCTGGCCAGCTGACAAATACTTTACCCACAGAACTGTGTACAGTTCTGATTATCACATCTCAATTAAGAAATCAGAGCCATGAAAGGAGACCAAATAATTAAAGGGTTAGAATAGCAGCATGAGAGTCACTGTAAAAAATGTCTTTTTTAGGAAAATAATAATAATAAAAAAAGACAGGCAGAGAACGGGTGAAGGCAGGGCAGAGATCTACAGAACTAAACATGATGTGGAGAAGATTTATCTTCCAATGAATCAAACCCAGGGAAATTGCTTCTTCACATCAAGTATAATTTATGAATCTTAGTGCCACAATAAGACCTGGTGACATTGCCTTCTCAGACAGTTATCAAAAGTGATTTGACAAATTCAAGGAGAAAGAGCTGCCTGTTGACAGCTTTGAAGCTTGATAAGGCTGTCACTTTCACATCCTGCCACCAGAAAGATTTCACATTACAATGCAAAAAAAAAAAAACTTGGCAAGACTTGGGTCCCTTGAATTCAGCACCAGCATAATAATGGCCTGGGGGAGCAAAAGCAGGGCAGGCCCCCTCCACATCCATTCCCCAGTTGTTCAGATCTGTGGCACAAGGAGCGCTACGGAGAGCTGGAATTAATGACGCAGCAACTTGCACTTCCCAAGCTTCTGTGGACATTGCAATGCTAAGCTAACAAGCAAGAAGCCAACCGTGAATGGTCATTTGGACTGTCCACTCAGCTGCTTATCTGCAATTTCAAGGAATAAGTCTAAAGCACGTGGAAAACCCATCCTCTCCCCAAAACATCCAAGGCAAAACTTAAGCCCCCAGTTAAGAGCAGGAAACACCTACTGGTTAACACCAAACGTTTGAGGAAAGGTCCAACAAGTCCAAAGACTAGGTCACTTACGGTTTTGATGGGCATAACTGGTCCAGACAACTGTGTGGCCATCTTGAGTTCCTCTGCCTATAAGAAGGGAAAGGATTAACAATAAGAGGCTTTACTATTCTCACCTGGACTGCAGAGATGCAGTTCTGCGAGGAACGGCAGATGGTCTCCATAATGGGCACAATGGTTTTTTAGTTTTAAAGAAAAAAAATAGCCAGAAACGTGGGAAGTAGTCAAATCTCTTAAAATGTTTGTATTTGAAATCTCACAACCTTTTGGCACTGTTGTCCTAAATCTTACAAAATCTCAGACGAGAACACAAAAAGCAAGTGAGATTAGATTATTTCCCAAGAACTCAACTGCTTTACGTTAAAAATATATACACGTACATATACATACATATACATCGAACGTTGGAGTCCAAGGACAACTGGGGAGGATGGGCACTCGCTCGGATGTCTACAGGAAGCCAACTGCTCGCCTTTGGTTTACATGGTCTCTCAAAGGAGCTTCCGGTGATGATAAAGTAGCCCATACGGAAAAGAGGGTGGGATTCTTGGGACCTACCTTCAAACAGTCCGGCGCCAAATGAGGTAAATCCCCACTATAATTTACCGAACAAGCCACAGCAACCAATTTCATTAAGCCAAAAGTAAGCCAACGCATTACGGCTTAGTGTGTGAGTCCAGCTGGGGCGTCGCAAGGTTTCCAGCTTGGCAATTAAGGTTTTCCTTCAAAAGCATGCTTTGCTTTTCACCTTGGCGCCACCTCTTCTGCTCCAATACAGACCAACTCCAGCCTTTAGGGCGAGGAACTGATTACGAGGCAGTACCTACAAAGAGGTTTCTGCGCTCAAGCCCTGCACTCACCGTGCTGTCTCCTTTCTTGGGTGCAGAAGACTTCCGGGGAAAGAGGATGAGTTTGGAGCGGTATTCCTTTAGCCGCTGAACGTTGGCTTGCAAGGCTTCAGTAGACCGGTTGCGGCGCCTGGGGTCCACTGCGATACCAATTGTCCGGGCAAACTTCTTGTTGATGCCAGCCATCTAGGAAGAGTTATGTCGACAGAGGCCTCAGATACAAGCGAGCCCTGCATCGCTGCTCCTGCCCCCTCTGCGGAGGGAGGACAGTCACCAACTGGAAAAGGGCTCAAGGCACCGTCATCACAGAGGTTACAGGTATTCTGGGGCAAGCCTCATCACCTGACTGCAAACGGCTTACCAGGGCCAAGATGAGACAAACACCGGCAGGATCTTGCTGAGTTTATCAGAACCTGAAGCAAATTCTCTGAAAATATACACTGGCCCACCAAAAACACTGGCCAAATGACTTTCTAAAAAAAAAAAAAACCTCAGCGTGAAACACCTGATCCTCAAACAATATAGGCGAGGCAGCCCATTATGCCGTACCCCTCCCAGCATTTCCCACGCCTCCCCGTTTACTCACTCTCAGCTCTTCCAGGCTGAATCCTCTGCCAAAACGGACCTTGGTATGGTATCGCACAGTGGGGCACCTCACAATTGGTCTAACTGGCCCAGATACGGGGCGCGGAGCAATACGGCGGGCTTTTGCCTGGCGGGCTTTTCTCCTGAGAGGGAACAGCAACAGAAAGCACGGCGTCAAAGCTTGCTTTTCCTCTCTGAGATACGCTACAGCAAAATCAAACAAGGCACTCCACTTTTGGGGGGGGGGAGCTACAACCATCAGTTTTAGGGGTTCAAAGGATCATCAATGTAGTACAGCGATTCCGGAGAATTTTCATCATCTGGCTGCAGCAACGAAGCCCCAAAGGCCCGTCCTCTGTGTTACCCAGAGAGCCCCTGTGGTTTTGCTGGAAATCACAGAAGCTCAGCGGGCTCTCAGACCTCACCTGCGGATCTTCCTGGCAGGCTGGTTAAACCACGTGGCCACTCGTCTTTGCCAATCCTTATGGAAATGGGGCTTCAAGATCATGCCATTCCGGCTGGGCGCCATGCCTGCTCAGATCCCTGAAAATACAAAACTGGCCAGGTTACGCCAGACCCCCGCTGGATACCATTTCAGCAGTGACTTTGTTGCTGAAAACATATTTCACTTTTCCCCAGCAGCACCTCCAGCAACAGCTGGATGTACCACACAGCGCCTGGCATGGCTTCCGGCACATCAATGCTGCATCCTACCAGCCTAGGGAAGATTACTGAATTGAAACACACAGCCAGATACATCAAATCCCTTTCAATCGACGTCCTGCCCAGTTCTTAAGAAAAGCATCTCCCATCGTTTTATTTACACCTGCTGTTTTAAACGGCGTTTACAATGACGGGAAAGGAATGCACCCAGAGCTGGTTTCGTCCGCCTGGAGCAGCTTATAAGTCTCTTAAATTAAACAAATTGCCCTATCCGTCTGGTCCCTTTAACACCGCAGACTCAGCCCGCACAAAACCTCGTGGATCGTGGCGGCCCCTGGTGCCCAGGGGGCCTCGGCGAAGCCACAGAAGCCCCCGCGCGGCTTTAACGGGGCAGCGCGTTAAGATTAGGACCCGGGAAACGGGCAGGCGAGGGCGAGAGGAGCGCTGCGAAGGGGACGCCCGAATGCCAGCTCGTCCGGGAGGTCGCAGCCCCGCGCGAGGCTCCGGAACCCCCGAAGAGGCGCCCCTGTTACGGACTTTCTCCTCGCTCTCCCCCGGGCCGGCGCCCGAAAGGCCGGTCCAGGCTTGCCCACCCGGCCGCTGACTCCGGCGGGACCACCTACGGCTCCGCCCGGCCTGCTGCTTTGACGCGGACGGGCCTCCCGCCTCAGCTCGCACGCGCTCCGGAGGGCGCGGGACTTCCGCGGCCCGCCACCGAGACCCTCCAACGGGAGGCGCCGCCGGGCCAAGAGGCCCTTCGCTCCGGGCCACCGCTCCGCTTCTCGCCCTCCGAGCCGCCGGAGCTCAACCGCGAGGCCCTCCAGAGGCCGCCCGGCCGCCTCGGGAGTCGCCTCCGCAGCGCGGGAGGCGGATGAGGGCGGATGCGGTCCCGGGCGTCCCCCCAGCACGAGAACTCACCTCCCGGGAGCGAAAATGGCCGGCCGGAAAAAGAAAGAGGCGGCGCGACGGACGCCGGGATATGTTGCCGTCGCCGCGTCCAAGGCGCCCCGGAAGTGGCGCAAATTCACCCTGGCCAATCCGCGCAGCGGAATTGCCAATTCGTTTCCAGTCGCTTTGCCCCTCGCAAATATGGCGCCTAACTTAAAGGAGCCGTCCTCCTCACCCCATTGGTTTCCGTTGCCCCGCTTTTTATGCAGCCAAAATGCAGATCGGTTTTTTCCTAATCTGGTGCCTTCCAGATATATTGGAGTACCCCTCCATAGACTTAATGGATATGGTTGTTGAAGATGATGGGAGTTGTAGTGTGTAGTATCTGGACAGCATCTAATGCAGGAAGACTGGTATAGATACCCCAGAACTGGCCAGAGACCTTTGGTGCTCAACCACGTGTCAAAACATCCCCAATGAGCAATTATGACACTGGGCTCACGAATTTGTATTCCTACAACATTCCAAGGCTTTCAAATTTGCCTCTAGCAACAAATCACAACTGGTGCTGTTCATGGGTCAAGGACAGGAGGATCAGAGGGCTGGTCCTAAGAAACTGGCTTCTGCTGTTGATCAGAAGCCAGGCCACCCTGACCTCTGCCTGTTAAACCAAAGGTCTGCAGCTTTATCAAGCCTCCATATGGAAAGAAGGCAGGTCAGCCACATCAACGTTTTAGAAAACCCTGCAAGATCGTTTGCAAAAAGGCATTTTCTATCACACCAAGTCCAGGAGAAATGCCCTCACTAGCATTAGGAGGAAAATGCATTATCTTGAACTCCACAGTATTTAAGGTAACATTAAACCCTTGTTGCCACAACAAGCAATCGTTTCAGGTGGCTGCACCATATCAACAGAAACAACCAGTCATGCTGAAGCAGCAATGGAAATAGGCAACGAAGGCTAAACTAGGTGCTTTTTGAATTTAGTAAAAAAGCATTTTTTAAATAGTTGGACAACGTGGAGTGCTTGCAGATGTTTCATTATCCAACTAGGTAACATCTTCAGTGCTGGTGAGTGTGGGTTTTTCTCCGTTTATATCCAGTGGCTTGCCCTGCCAGCATTGGTGGGGGTGAGGTTTCCTCCTTGGTAGTTCCAGATTAGGGTATTGTTTTCTGCTTGTCTGTCTGTTGTTGTTCCCTCTGAATTTGGGTGTTGGCTGCTGGAGAGGATGCGCTCAGGTCTTTTTTGTTTCCTTCTTAGCTTTTCTAGTCTCTTTTGAACGGTGTGTAAATATTGGACAACATGCAATTGTTTGGAAAGATGATCATATAGCACAAAATCATGGTTTCACAAATGGAACAAATACATTTTTGGTGGAAGATTCTAGAAAAAGAAAGAAACCTTCACCATATCCCACATCCTGAAATCTGAGGACAACACTGTTCAGAACAGGGAATAGAAAATAACGGTTTTCCTAGTTAAGCCCCCTTAAGTTTCAACAATACTCAGTTCTGCGGCCTTTATTAAATCTTTATTGAAATACAGCAGCCCGTTGAAAACAAAACACAAGCCTCTCCAGTGTAAGAAAAGGCAAACACGTTGTATGTGCCCTAATATTACACTTCATTTATGTTGCTGTTCTTGAATTTCTTTAACAAAGGGATTTTCGTGAAGACGTTGCTAGGCTGCAGACTTGGATGGCGTAGGGAGCTTGCGGCCTCCTTTTAGATACTGCTGAGCCTCAATTCTCAGAACCTTTTGCTGTCAGCTGGAACAGCTGGATTGTACCTCACCAAGAACCATTCAATGTGCTGAATATGAATCAGGTGCCTCTTGGAAACTGGCCATCAGTCAGGAACTGCTTGGCTTGACCTCTTAGTTCTCCACTGGAGCAAATTGTGGTGCAGCTTCCTCAGCAGACACCAGGTGGCAGACACGGATCATAGGAGGGAGCTCGGCCTTGCAGAACGAGACGCATAGCCGCTTTTCTCAATTCTGCAACGCAACGGCCTGTTTTGAAACTCTACAAAATCCCTCTCCATGCCCAGGTAGCTCAGGATGCGCTGCACGAGTACAAGCCAGAGTACCCGTCCTGTCCAAGTGCATGGGAAGGTGCTTCAGAGAGGAACCCAGGCGTTACTAGGGAAAGGTGGCCAGGAAGAACCCACGAGAAGGGCTGTTCAGGGCCACTCACAGTAGGTGAGATGGAAGCAGGACGATGCTGCACGTGGCACACGCTGCTTCGGACAGAGGTGAACAAGTGCCCTCCCCGGGAACTATCATCTCCTAAAGCTGATTCAAATTAACTGCAGGGAGACCCACCAGCCAAAGCTGTGCCTGCCCTCCTCCTCCTCCTCTCTGTGAGCAGCGCCCAGAACTGTGGATAAAGTTCGAGTCCCTCCAGTTTCTACATCCTGGCACCATGCACAGAGAGACTGGAGGAAAGCCCGTGCGTCCAACATACAGGGTTGGCTCAGGCTGCTGGGCACCCTAATCCTTGCTGGTGGGTGAATGAAGGGTTCTGGTGAGGACCGCTAAGCAGGAGACCCAGGCAGAGAACTGTGTTTGTTCCACGAAGGGCGGGTCGCTCAGAGCAGCTCTGAGCCAAAATCAAAGGGGCCTCAGAAATGGTGCTTCTGGCCCCATTCGCTGCGTGGCCACCTCACAGCCCATCTCCAAACCAGGCTGGACAGACGGCACAGAGGCCAGGCTCCCCTTGGTGCCTCTCGGTGTGCAGAGGAAGCCCGAATCCGGCCTGAGCTGGCTTCAGACGGAGCTCAGGTGGGGCTCCCGCTCCTCCTCCTTGCAGGGGGGCAGCTGTGGGGGCGGGGGCTCTTCGTCTCCGACGTCCTGCTTGTCCCTCTCGGCGTCAATCCAGCTCTGGGGGGAGATCATTTTCTTGGGCCCGTGGGGGGGAGGGCCAAGAAGGGCCTCAATGTCATCGTAGTTGACAACTTCTTTCTCCAGGAGGGCGTCTGCCAGCTGGAGAGGAAGAAGTTGGCAGGCGGTGAATGTGCCTAACTAGAAGCTTCCACATTTGCCGCAGGAGTCTGAAACTGGAACGGGGATGCGATGCCCTGCAGTTGCCTTCAGGTGTCTGAACCAAGGGCCCCTGGTAACAGGGAGCAACTGGCCCCTGCAAGCACTCTGAAAATGCAGAGCTTTGGGGAAAGGTTTTAGCCCCTTCACCCCCTTGGAATCTCCCAATGCCGGACGCAGTCTCAGGTGACCCGCAAAACGTTTTGCGCCAAGGTGATCTGGCTCCAGAACATCCTCCCCCCCCCTGAAAGAGGCTGACCCAAGCAGTGCAGGCGAGGTTGCCCAATGCCATAGACTACTCTGTCAGTGGGAAAACTGAAAGGTGGTAAACCTGCCACTTTTTTTTTGTTTTTGAAAACGAAGCATATCTGGAACATCACAAATTGCCTTTACTTTTGCCTGATCTACACCCAGATATTCCAGAATCAAATCTCAGATCGGCCTGCTCTGGAAGAAAAACAGGATGTTCCGGAGACATACTGCATCACACCAGCGTGAAATGTTTTGCACACCCTTGGCAATCTCTTAGCTTCTGGCCCTCCCCAGGTAAGTGATAGCAGACAGGGAACAGTTGGCAAGATGTGGAAAGAATTCATCCTCTGACATGCCGCTCTTTCCCTACGACAGATTCCGCTAGTCCAGAAAAGATAAAGGGGTGAGAATGTACGCCATGCACAAATACAATGTTGTACAACTAGGTATAAGCAGGAGGCAGAAGCTTCCAGCTTCTCAAGAGACCAGCTGGTCCACTGAAAGCACAGAAAGCCTCTCTCTGTTTCTTTGGCCTTCCAAAGCCTGGATATACTCCCCAACTGCTTGGCCCCAAGGGCACAAAAGGGGACACCTGTCGCAAACGTGTAGCCTTTAGCGTGCTGCAGCAGGGTCTGACCTCTTTGTTAGTTTCAAGCAGGGCTGTTACCATTCTTTTAATGCCACACTTGCTCTGAGATTCACTTTCGCCTCACAGGAGAAGCTGGAAGGGAGCAACTTGTTCACGGTTAGGTGCTGAGCCCCACCTGCTGATCCTCTGACAGCCTTTCACCCTCCCCATGCCACCCCAGCCCTCCCAAAATGCATCAGGGCCTTACCATCCTCAGTTTGTCCCGGTTATCCATCAGCAGCTTCTCTGTGTGCCTATAAGCTTGGGCTATCAGCATCTTCGCTTCCTAGAGAAGATACAAAAAGGTCACTGTGGAATGAATTGGAACAGTAAGGCTGGCTAAACCCACCGACCACAACTCATGCCCTTCCCATGAAAGCTCCCAGCCAGGAGAAGAGGCGGCTTAGAATTAAGAGTCCTGGCCCTGACTGCCCGTCAGGTAGGATCCTGCCGCTCACTTCCTGCCCAGTAAGCTGCAAATGTCTAGCTTCAGGAGCCCTGCGACTAGAAACGAGCCAGTGCCCCATCCCCTCTGCAGCTTTGCCTCCAAGGTGAAAGCTTACGTGGTCCATCATTTGCTGGAGCCCTTGGCTGAAGGGGCGCCGTCCAATCCCCAGGCCACTTTCAGTCTCCGGGAATGACAGATGGCCGATACTGGGCATCATTCCATATTGTTTCACCATCGAATAGGCTATCCTGGTGACCTTCCTGAGGTCATCTTGGGCCCCTGGAGCAAGGGAAGGAGGATAAAACAAAGGCAATACCAGATAAGTTTTAAAGCGCTGCCAAAAGGCTTTTGTACTTCATCAGAAGGGAGGCATCTTACGAGGACGTGGCACCCGGCTGCCCCATGGGAGGCCAAGGCAAACCAGCAGGTTCCTGCCCCTCTTCCGTGCAAGGCAGACTGTCCTCACCTGTCGTCACTTTGTTAAAGGTGATGGCTTCCGCGACTCTGCCCCCCAGGGCCATGCATATCCGCTCAAAGAGCTGGTCCTTGGTCAGGAGGTACTGGTCCTTTGGCAGGATCTGGGCAAAGCCCAGCGCAGCATTTGTGCGGGGAGCTATGGACACCTGTGGCAGGAAACGAGGAGGAGCAGCCGTGAGCTGACCTGCCGCGCTCTGCAAATCTAACTTCAGGGCAGGGAGCTGGCCTACCTTTATCACTGCTTCGGTGTGCTCCAGCAGCCAGCCCACCAGGGCATGGCCTGATTCATGGAAGGCCACCACCCTCCGCTCCTCCTGCGAAAGGATCTTGCTTCTTTTGGCAGCTCCTACAAAGGGGTGGGGGAGAGAGCCCTCTGTTTCCCAGGCTGTGTTTCTAGCATCAGAAGGAGGGAGACCCTCTGCCCCTTCCTTCAAGCTCTCAAAAAAGCTCTTGCAGGCCTTGAGTCATGAGGAGGCCAAGGAAGCAGGGAACCACACTTGCTCGGAGGGAGGGTCACAAATGGATCGTTGGCCATCAACGCAAGTCCACAATCTCACGCCTGAGACTTACAGACCCGTTCCTAGTTTTAACTGCCATTAAACTTTGCCTCACAGAAAGATATCCTTGCAGCAAAGCAACATCCATGAGTAAAAGCAATGCCTGTGGCCAGAACCATACAAGGTTCTTTTCCAGAAGAACTGGCGGGTCAGGTGAGAGTGTTTCCCACCAGAAGACCTCTACTAGCATTGCTCTGCAACTTGTCTCCTACAAATCCCAGCACGCGTGGTTACTCTAGGCCAGCAGCTCTGGAGATTCCCCCAGCTGAGAAAAGGCTGAACTAGGGTCTGCTTCCATCAGAAGATCCTTGCTGCACAAAAATGCAAACAAACCACCCCCCAACCTTTCCCCGCGGTCTGGACGCTTACACCCATCCAACTGCGTCCAGAGAGCTCCAGTCAAGGCCAAGGCATGCCCTGCACGTTCTTCTCCAAGCGCAGTGTGATCGGAGATGACGGCCACGTGGAACAGCCCTGCGGTCCACGCCAGGTCCTACATTAACTGGAACCGAGACCCGACGCGCTTTGCTCGGCCAATGGCCTCTCAGGTGGCTTGCTTGGGTGAAACCAGCTCTTCTGGCAGAGCGCTCCCCACCAGCCTGGGCTGAAGAACACTAGCGTTCCCGCCACGCACACGCCAGAAAAAACCCTCACCTGCAATTACTCTCTCCACAGCGCACTCAAAATTGAGCGTGTCGATGGATTTATAACCCTCTCTCGCAGCATGGAGAGCAGCCTCATTACAGATGTTGGCAATATCAGCGCCTGCAGAGAGAACACAACGCCGGCTTGGCTTTCAGGGAGTCAGCTGGCCGGAAGACAGCAGGGCACTCTTAGGCCGAGACAGGAACCTCAGGGGGGCAGCCCACATCGTCTGGCATAGCACAGTGTAAGAAGAGATGTGGAGGGCTAGCAGCAACCCCAACGAGGTGGGCACAGCCTTGGCTCCACTCCTCACGTGCCAGCCCAACCTGGAAGGAAGAGCCAGGCAGCCAGTCCCCCTCCTGAGCAGGAGGTAGCCCGCTTCTCCCAGCCCTCCAAATGGTTTCAGCCAGTGTTTCCCTGGCTGCTGCTTTCCTTACCTGCAAAAATAGTGGCTGTGCAGTCTGCCCTTGCCGGATCTGGTGGATCTACTCACTGCTCCATTGAGCTTCACCTCTCGTATCTAACATGCAAAAACCTTCAACCTGGACTGTGTTTTATCCATCCCATTTTTAATCTTTCTTCTGCCAGCTTCCCCCCTGCCCCCATGAAATTTGGTCCTGTCCAGGTTTTGGAGGGTCATCCTGCTGATGGGCAGACACTCCGGGAGTTAGCTCCCAGCACCTTTATAGAATTTCTTTCCAATATTTTATGATGCCGGAAAGAATAAAAATGATTGTTAAGAACACTTGTGCCTCATTTACAAGGATGCATCTTTGGGAATATGGTTGGTTTTCATTCCTTACAGCCCACTTTTCCTCCAGGAACACAAGGCCACGCGCATGCCTTCCTTGGAGGCTGAGAATGGTGACCAGTCCAAAAACACTGAGGGGCTTCACAGGTGGGAATTTGTATCTGGGTCTCCCCCATCCTGGTCCAACATTCTACCCTCTACGGCTGATGGATTCCACAGGGTCTTTACACTGCAGCTCACACAACATCTGCCCTTTTATCCCCCTCCACCCTTGGAAGATATTTATTGTCTTCCCCACTTCAACAGTCTTTTTATCTGGTTTTCTTTCTCTATTTAATCCTCATTCATTACTAGCATCTAGGAATTCTTTTCTAAAAGCTCTTCCATCAGCTGTGGCATTTTGCTTGGTTTAAAAAACTTAGAAAATAAAGAGTTCAGCAAAAGAAAAGAAAACCAAGCATGCTGGAGTGGGAATTCGGAAGTGGGCTGGAAAAGGGTTTCTGCAAATGAGAAACAGGCTTTCCGGGGAGGGAGCAGACAGCCTGGGCTGCTGATTGTGCTGTTTAAGCAGGATTCAAACTACAAGCCGGGCTTGGCTGCCCTGATGGAGGTGCTTCACCAGGGCAGCAAGGAGTTAATCAGGCCCCGCCACAGGGTGCTCCCAGGGGAACCTGGCTTGGCAAACCTGGCTTGGCACGGCCCTGGGGCTCCTCTGATGGTGGCTGCAGAGTTTGCTGGGGAAGAGGAGGAACATCTGTTCCGAGTTGGGGTGTGTGGGCGGAGTGGGCAGAGGCAAGGGTGGGGGCTGGGCAGGAGAGGGAACGCACGAAGGGGATGCTGCTCTCCCTGCACAAACAGGAAACTGGGATCAAGAGTCCAGTTTGAAGTTTGAAGTAGAAGGGCTCTGGAAGCAGGCAGGTCTCCTTTCTGCCCCTCTTCATTCAACCCTGGCTAAATGCTGTTGTGACTGTGAAATCTCCTTCTTCCCCATTCACTGCACTGATCTCTGAAAGCCAAATTGCCAGCAGGAGAGCCGGAGTCTGCGCTCCCATTCCGCAGAAACTGGAGCCACGCATACGTGCAAGCCCCACCGATGGGGCTCTGGCCCCCTCTTGGCTCAGGGGGCTGGGCCTGGGGAAGCCGGACCGCACCACTGACACGTACCGCTGAAGCCCGGGGTGAGCTCGGCCAACCGCCGGGAGTAGCAGCTGCTGGGCTGGGACAGCTTCAGACCCTTCAGGTGGTGCTCGAAGATCTCCTTCCTCTCCTAGAAAGAGCAGAGCAGGTGCTCTGGGACCAGCGGCAGCAGCTGCTGCTGAAGGCACGCATGGGACAGGCCGGCCAGCAGGCAGGCAGGCAGGCAGGGCGCTCCCAGAAGGGGTGGGACTCTCAGGAATTGGGCAAAGGAGGGCAGACCCTCAGCCACCCCCAAAGGCCCTCCTACAGGCTGTGCAGCAGCTTGGCCGGGGCTGGCTGACCTCAAGAGCCAGGGCTCAAGCGTCCAGAGCGCCCGTCTGGCTACTCGGACTGAACCAGACGGCCCTCGCTCTCCACAGCAGGATGCCAGCAGAAGGAACAGGCACTGAGCCAAGGGTGCCTGGCCCTGGCCGGGACTTCTCCAGGCACAGCCACCAAGCCCCGTTCTCCCTGGCTGGGACAGTCCAGCCGCGACTTCGTTCAACAGCGGGGCAAAGCGAAGAGGCTGCTGCGATGGCTGGCCCCTCTTTTCTCATCATTCCGCTTTCTGAGAATTTGCTTCACCCCCAAATACTTTCGCCATCACACCACTTGCACCAGGACGGGGAATCCAGACTCGCACATGCTTCCCATTCCTCAACGCATGAATGAAGGGAAGGAAATGGGGGTGGGCAGATCAGGCTGGCCCAGTGCCAGAATGTGACTCATCTGGCTGGTTACAATAGCCCTGATCAGAGCAGCCGGCCCAGCCGCCAGGATTTCCTGATCCTTCTTCCTTCAGGGCAGTTGTGTGGCTCGCGCTCCCAGTGCCAGACCAGATCAGGCATTTGAGGAATTTTATGCCAAAACAGGGAGCGACCAGAGCAGGGCAGCTTGGCCAGAAAAGGAAAGAGGAAAGGCTGCTGTCCTCGAAACAGAGGCGTCTGTCTCTGCCCAGCAGAGGCCACTGCACAGAGCGAGAAGCCCAGCTGGGGTCCTCTCTCCGTGGGGGTTCCCCTTCTCTCTGAGGTCAGTGCTCACCCTCTGGAGAGCAGAGAAGGCTCCAGCTCTTTTGCGGACCCATCTTCCTCGGCCACAAGGACATGGCAGCAAACTCCATGCTTTAGCTGGATTTAAACCAACATCTGGACCACGCAGATCCAGACTGAATGACAGTAACAAAAGTAGGGCACTCAAGGCGAGTCGAAGAGCCCAGGTTCAAGAGCCCAGACGTGCACTCCTGCACCTACCTACCAGCCTTCCCCCGGCTGCCCTCTTAGATGGCGGAGACCAACTCCTGTTATAATACCTGCAGAGTGGGCAGATCGATAAAAATGTGGCGATCCAGCCTCCCGGGTCTCATGAGAGCATTATCCAGGATATCAGCTCGGTTGGTGGATGCCAACACAATGACGTGGTCCGTGGTCCCCATACCTGCAGAAGGGAAAATTGGAACCAGAGAAACAACTCGGATGGGCAAGAGAGGCCAGAGAGGCCCTTCTCTGTGCAATGGGACAATCCAGAGTGGTATGCTGGGCCACCGCTAAGAGGAGGGAAGCTAAGGGGGGAGGTGTTCATAAACCTTTGTGGGGGGAAAAGCCCGAGTCACACAATTATACATTTCCCAGGCTCTGGGCTGTTTCTTAAAACCACCTGTTGCCCTCTTTGACTGAAAACATAATTCAGACATGGGGTACGATCGGGAAAACATTATCCAGTCTTTGCAGACAGCTCCAACTGACCCCTTCTGGACCCCACATTACCATACTTAGACCACAATTTCCCCAGCCACTTAGCACTGGCTGGCATTTCAAGCCATACTGTTTGCCAGAAGCCTGCCGCTTTTCAATGGAAGGTCCAGCTCATCCCGATCCATGCAAAACAGCCCTGCAAACTCTTTCCACATCTTGAAACACACATGGTGACAGAGCAATGTTGGTACTGCTGGCAGAAGGATCCTGTCTTTACGGTCACTTTGCTCAGCACCAGCCCAGCCAAGGATTTCTCCTTGTGAGACGTCTCTAGACAAGTCTCAAGACACTGGAGAGGCACGTTCTATGCCGGAGAAGCTACCATCCAGTTCCTCACTCCACTTTGCAGCGTAGTAAGCAAGGATAAGGAAGGGGAGCAGCTGGGAGGCCCTTGGGTTGGCTCAGTAACTTTATTCAAGCTGTCGATTCACACAGCACTGCTGTCTTCCAGGGGCCACGAACCCACTGATGTCAGCCTGTGGAACTTAATTCTGCAGGCCAGGCCTTTACAGTTCCAAGACCTGACACCAATCCTCAATCAACCGTTTTCAGCTTCTGCTTGGAAATGTAAGTCACCAGCATACACAATGCCTCCAACGTAACTTCTTCCTTCCAGGCACCCTATCATTTTGTTCTCTTCCAGATATGCACCAGACTGTCAATGCCTGGAACTGGATGCAGTACTCTAAGTGGGTCTGGCCAATGCAGAACAGGGTGGAATGATTTTTTTTTTTAATCATGACACTGCAACTCAGTCGATGAAGAGCTGTTCAACCAGCTTTATAATCATCTAATGGTCCAGCCCACGTTTTGCCACCTTCTCTGTTAGGAAAGGTGAATGCCAAATTTAATTGAGGAGACAGCAATGTAAGAGGGCTACCTGCTTGCATGCATTTGTCTGGAAACAGGGGCTTCCTGGCCATCACAAGGTTTGCTCTTATAAAAGACACTAACAATATTTCAAAGCAAGGTTCAAATCTAAGGCAGAAGAACCTACAGGGGCTTGAGGAACAGAGACCAGCTAAACACACTCCGAGAAGGGAATTAGAAAGTTGACTCAGCATTCACACGCCAACATCTGAACTTGACTCATTCTCAACCAGTCTAAGCAGAAATCCTTCTAAAAGTAGGGAAATTCATTTGCTTAAGCCCTATGAATCAGGTTCTACAGCTGCGTCGATCAGATGGCCAAGCAGACCGTGGCTGGTGCTGCCACCTCTAAAGCGTATCAGACCGGACTTTTGCTCAATCCAAGCAATGCTGCTTCTAGGCAGGCCTCCCCCATTGTTGGCCACTAGCTGGAGGGAAGGCCGGCCACCTCCCCAGCACTACTATGTGCCTCCCTTCCCTGAAGGGACAGCCTTTAAAAAGGATCCCCAGACAGCGTGGAGGGCGGGCCTTCTTCCTGCCTGAGCAAGGGAACTATCTGGTTGAAGCTCCAGAGGAAGAGAATCAGCGCAGAGGAACTCCCAGAATTGCTCTGCTTCCCTGGGAGAGACACGAACTCCCCGCCTTGGACTGCACGTTCCACTGTCATCTCGGTGGCCAGCAGTGTCAAATTAGCCTGTGCTGATGCTTGTCCTCCCTTCTTGCCAACAGAGAGCAGCCCGTCAAAGGAGAAGGAGCAGAGAAAAACACCCAACCTGGCAATTAAGGGAAGCCCAGACTTCCAGACCTAAGGAAACAGGCAGCAGCTTAGGAAAACGACCCAAAAATTGAGCAGGGAGGGAAGAGGCGTACTTGAGGTTAAAGGCCATCCTCAGGAGAGGGGACGAGCTGTCCTTCTTGGGGGGGGGGAGAGAAAAGACCCTGGACTTCAAAACCAAACTCTTTGCCATGAAAAACTGACCGTCCATTTCTACCAGCAGCTGGTTCAGAGTTTGCTCCTCTTCCGTGTTGGAGAAGCCAGACATGTTTGTCGAACGCCTCTTCCCCACTGCGTCTATTTCGTCTATGTAGACAATGCACGGAGCACGTGCCCGGGCTTCCTTGAAGAGACTCCGCACCCGGGCAGCACCCAGACCTACGGAGAGGCAAAGCGGGAGTCGTTCTCAGTTCTGACCGAGGGCTTTTCTAAGTCGCGTCAAAGCAAGGGAAATTTGGCCCTCAAGAGCTTCTCCTCCAGCTGGTGAGGGACCTTGACCACTCTCAGCCCAAGAAAGCCATAGGCTGCTGTGTCCATTTCTAGCAGGGTTGGTTTTCTGCCAGTGCCCGAAGCGAGCAAAGGAGCACCAAGGAAGCAACTGGAACCCAGGAAGCTTGTCCAGCAAAAGTCCCAATGCTGGGGTCTGGGAAGCCTCTTGAGAGAGGTATTCTCTACAGAGCCACCCAACCCACCAGAAAGAACTTGGGGCTTCAGCGCAAGCTTTCTAAGGTCAGAGATGGTGGAGTATAAATAAGTGGGAGGCGGGTAGGAAGGGGCAGCAGCAAGTCAGGAGCAACCCACACAGGTCTTTATGGGAAAGCTTTATGGGTTCCTAACAGCTAAGTGCTCTTTCCCTGCAGAATGAAATACCTGAAAAACCACTTTCAGGAGAGACTCTGAAGTGACTCACTGAATATTTCTTCCAGCCCTCAGGCCTTTGGATCAGCCAAGGGGAGGATGCTCCAATGAAGACACTCTCCCCAGAGGTACTCAAGCCTTGCCACTCGCCACACTGCCCCACCCCAAGGAGATGCCTGGAAACTGGCTCAAGCCCCTTTCTGGTGGGCCAGGAGCCTTGAGCCAATTTCTGCGCTGCATCAAGAGCCAGAGACCTTTGGAAAGTGTCTCCTCCCACTGGATGGCTCCGAGACACCGCCCAATAACCGAGGAGGAGGACTCACCACCAATCACTTCCACAAATTCGGAGCCAGCCATCGCCAGGAAGGGGACTTGTGCCTCCGTAGCTACTGCTTTTGCCAACAAGGTCTTGCCACAGCCGGGCGGCCCGAGCAAGAGGGCACCTCTGGGCACTTTGGCACCCAGCTGGAGGTAGCGCTCCGGACTCTAGAATCAAAAGGAAGGGATGGAGCAGACAACACTAGAGGAACACTTCTCAAAGGTCCTCTTTGCAGCAAGAGGCTAAAAATATTTTGCAGCCTCTCCTACAGACTCTTTCATCTGAAAGCATCTTGGGATGAGTGTTTCTGAGCTCTTGGAAACCAGAGGAAAAAGTCCTGCCACCTTCCTAAATGAGACAAAAACTTGTTTGCCATTTCCCCCAGTGATTCCCCGTCCTTGGCTTTTCTACTTGCCGAGGGAAGTTATGGTTTTTACCTTCAGATAATCCACAAATTCCTTGACTTCCGTCTTGGCTTCATGCAGGCCTGCAACGTCCTTGAAACTGATACCTTTCCCAGATTTGCCATCCACAATTGTGAAGCGAGCCCTTTTCAGCTGGTTCTGCCACGGAGGGGGAGAAGCAAGTAAGCTCTAACACCCCAATTTGTTGTGGCGCTTGGTGGGAAGGAACGTTCAGATACTGACTGCAAGAAGTAGGTGGCCCCAGCGCAGCCCTTGTGTCAGTCTCCCCAGGACAAATCCTTGCTTCTCACTCTGGCTCTACTTCCCGCTTTCCATCTCAAGGGCTGGGGTGGTGTTGACTCAGCTGCTGCCTCGACTGAGGTCTGATCGGCTGCGAGCAAGCGGTGGGGAACCCTCTAACCACTGCAACTATCCTTCAGCCACACACATGCCCAGCAATCCAACATGGAGATGCCCCTCTGCACTTTGGAAGGGCCCCTGAACACAAGGATGCTTTAAACCAAAACGTGCAGCTCCCAGACTCCAGACGTGCTGCCTCCCCAAAGGATTCTAGGACTGGGGCAGAGGAACAGCTCCAAAAACAACCGGCATTACATTTGAGCCTCCTCTGAGCCAGTGACAGACAAAATAACAATTCACCTCAACAGCCACAACACAGCACACGACACACACAACTCTGCTGATCTTTCTACTCTGCTCCCAGATGGGCTCTGACAAAATGTGCAGGACATGCAGCCCCCGAGAGGAAGGGGAGCCAGTCTGGTGGGCTTCTGTAGCCACGAAGTCAGAGGAGAGGCTGGAAAAAGCTTCTTCACTCTGGCCCCTGCCCACCCCAAGGCGGTCTCCAGGCTTTAGGGGAGATCTTCCATGTCCCTGGATGGGCTGACTGAGGTGGCACAGTCCCAAAATCCTTGAAGGGGCACCCAGTTGGGGAAGGCCTGATTCTGAGTGCTTCCCCCAGAGAAGCGTATGCCTGGCTGAATTTCTTAATTAACCATGCACTCTGCCGCCACGCCCCAGGCAGAGGCCTGCAGACTTGCTCCAGCTAGTCTCCGAGCGGCCCTGACGGCCCCTGGAGCTCCGCCTTCCCACCTGAGAGGGGAACGGGCCCCCCTTTTGGCACACGCCCTGCACAGGCAGCCAAATGGCAGACAGGCGGGGCTGGGGAAGAGGAGCCCCGGACTGCCCAGTCCGACGACCCCCGGCCTGGAGGATGTCAACCCACCCCAAACGGCGAGGCTACTTACGAAGGCACTGAAGGCGCCTTCCCTTCCAGATGTGCCGGCCAGCCGAAATATGTACCACAGAATGCCAACGCTCACCACAGTCATTCCCAGGGTGTAGAGGGCACTGCCAAGACAGGGGCACATGAGGGTCAGGCCTCAGCAGCTAGATACAGGCCTGAGTTTGGGGAGCCAGATGTACAGGGGTTTGGAACAGTTTAAAGAAACTGGCTTTCTTAAAAAACAAACGAAACAGGGTGTGCTTTTTTTGGTCACCATAAATGCTCTGGGTGCACGTTTGCTTTCAGCCTCCAGGAGAGGAAAGGCAGGCCTCATGCAACTTCGGCTTGGTGGGTAAAACTCAGAGGAGAACCTAAGCCAGTTCAGTGCAACAAAGTGATGCTGCGTGTCTGAGTCACTCCGCAGGAGCCTCTGGTGCCCTGGCTGAGGGGCAGAGCTTTCTGCCAGGGCAGGAACACCCGGCCACTCCGGGCAGCAGGCCTCACAGTCAGCAAGGGAGGTGCCATCTGGTGGAGACTGCCCACTGGTCAGAAGGAGAACATGGAGAAAGGGTGTAGGAGGGGCAGATTACCAGAAAACTCCTTCAGAGCCTCCTCCTTCAGACCTTGGCTGTTGGGGCGGCCCAACCTAACCCATGCCACCGCAGCCCACTTCTGCCTCCCAGAAACTTTCACTGCTTCCTCTGAAAGCAACGCAGAGCCTTGGAATTTAGCCTTAGAGAACCCCCTCAGCCCTGAAGGACAAAATCCTTTCCTTCAGACTCCAAAAGTCCCTTCTGGCCAGCGTTATCACATGCAGAGGTATGCAGCAGCAGCCTAGGCCTTTTCAGAGAGGTTACCTACTCCCCACCCCACCCCCTTAGATTGGCCTTTCCCTCACAGCAGAAACCTTTCACCTCTGCCGAGCTGGGCTTCTGCAGAACAAAATCTGCACGCTTGATGAGACGGCCTGCCTTACGCTGACATTTGGGCCTTTCCTAAATCACAGAAAATACTGCCAGGGAGGCTTATTCGTGCCTCGATGCATTGTCTCCACTGAGCTCACCACTTTGTGGTCGTTAAGTCCGCTAAACCACCGGTGCGCTGGGAAGCCTGGCCATTGGACATTTCCACAAGAAACCCCTTTGCCTGGAGGCCCAAGGCCGGGGCTCCGGCTACCCACATCTGCAGCCTCCTGTGGAAGGCAGGTTCTCCAGTGTGAAGCTGGGCGGCTAAGCTGCGGGCCAGACAGTCCAGGCCAGTTGACGGCCAGAACCTGCCCCAGGCCCTCATCCTCAGGATGGGCCATCAGTGCCAGCTGCCCAGTGCAGCATCCCCACTCAGCCCCTTCTGGTTCTTGTGCACCCCGAGATCAAAATGCCAACAAACAAGTGTGAGGAAGGGAGAAAGGGGGGCAATGGAGGCGGCCGCAGCGGTGGTGGCTCAAGCCCTCCTCCTAAATGCTTCCTACTTCCCAAAGAAGCTGCTGCGCCTGTAGGAGACAGGGATCCGGTCGTTCAAGTCGATGTTCAGCTCCTCCTCGGCCGCTCGCAGCTTCTCCTCGAACTTGTCGATGTTGGCCACCTTCATTACGTAGGTCAGGTTCAACTTCTGCAAGACACAAAGAAAAGCAGCGTTCCTGTGGGGAGCCTTGGAAAGGATGGCCCGCGGCGGGGAAAGGGAGGGGCGGCCGTGCCCGTGGAGCGGCCAGGGAGCAACGATCCCACAGAGGAGGAAAACAGCCGCACAGGCGAGGACGGCCTCTCAAGCCGCACGACCACCCGGCCCGCCAACTTCCTGGCCTGCTCCAAGTCTAGGCCAAGTCTGTGCTATCCTAGGATTCAGAGGGACAAGCTGAAACCCTCAGTCGGCAGGACTGTTTTTAAAGCGGGGGGGTGGGGGGGGTGTCCCTTCCAAATGGTGATCAGATGCAGTCAGGGTTCAGGGAGGCAAAACCAATTGGCTGAAATAGAACGCCGTGAGTTATCTCAGTATTGTGCATTTCCCACACGCAGCCCCAGTTTGGGGCTACTGACCTCAGTGGACTAAAGGCAACGGAGGGACGTTACTCTGATGTAGGATACAGGGCAAAGAAAGGTGCATGCGTGGAGGCGGGGCAGTGATGGGGAATACTTAAATGCACATTTTGCCTCCAAACCTCTCAGAATCACAAATCCACTCCTCTTGAGATTAATGGAAAGCAGGGAAAGTGCCTTGTTGATGGCATGCCACAGCTGAAGGTTAGGGATACAGGGGAACCCTCCCCTACCATCCTGCCTGTGCCCTTGACAGGATGGGAAGGCCCTTCCCTTCTCCACGAGATGGGTAAAAAAGCAGAAGAGCATCTTTCTTTATGGTTGCAGCTAAACATCCCTTGGGAATTATCTTGCAGAAGGCTGTTTGCTCCCTCCTTTTTTAAGCATCTGGCCTCAGGTAAAAACTATTTCACTAAGTCGACTGATGATCTGCCATCTACTTAAATTTCAATACATTATACTATTTTTATTGTATTATTTGCAAAGAGTTATTATGGAGGGGAGGTGGAAGCTATAAGTCAGGGTTTTTCAAGCTAAAATTCGCAGAGATGGAGAGGCAAAGCTCTAATGATAGAAAATTGGCTGCATTTGGGAGAACTCTTTTTTCCTTGCCCTTCGTCTCTCATGGACCCTCACCAAGTTTGAAAACATCTGCTATAAGTGAACAGGAAAATGGAAAAGTGGGATACAAATGATTCTTTTAAAAAAAAAAACCCAAGGGCTAAAGCAATCCAAGACAACTACAAGCAATCTTTTGCTTATTCAAATATTAATACACGATATTCTTGGTATTGGAGTTTTCCTACTGGGTTAACTCCTGGACTCAAAATTATCTAGACCAGTTCATATTTAAGTGCAAATATTTTATCTTAAGCGTTTGGTCAAATGGCTTTAGCTACGCTCTATCTAGGTAGCCCTTCCAGTGACCAAGTAACAGATATTCAGCCCCCGACTTCCTTCTTCCCACACGTCACTTAATGAGATTATTGAGAAAAACACGAATGCTTCACAAAATGGGGAGGGGGGGAGAGGAGGAAGTAGCTACAACTGAGGAATTTTGGCTACTGACTTAAAAGCTCAGGGGCCACAGTGGTATTTTCCAACGCTCTGAGGACTAGCCTTGCAGAAATGGACACTCACGGGCCACCCAAAGACTATTGCTCCTGGGTGCAAGTAGATTTCCACGATTTCGCTCTCCGGCACCACCTGCACGCTCTGGACCTCCCCTTTGGCCAGCAGCTCATTCACAAAGTCATTCCAGGAGATGCTGGTCGCGCTGGTGGTCAGCAGGTTCAGCACGCTCATGACGACGGCAATGAGCAAGAGAACCCTCAGGCGCTCGCGATACATCTGGTCCTCCCTCTCCCGGCGTCTCTTTTCCTCTGGAGAGGGGAAACATAAGAGCACATCAAGATGAACGTTGCAACGGGCTGATTATGCCTCAGGCCACAGTCTGCCTCCCCAGCCTGCTTTTTGTTCCATGTTTCAGCCTCCCTTGGAAAACAAAGCTGGGCTAGAAAACCAGCATCTGGTTTGCAGAAGAGGATTGTGTTTCAGCCCTCGTGGCCGGGACTGAATGAAGAGAGGCCGGGAGGAGGGCTGGCCAGCTGGGTGGCAGGCCAAGGCTCGGGAGCAGATGATGTCATGGAGCCACCTAGCTGGAATTTCAATCCTAGTCCTCAGCAGGCGAGGGGGCTTCGTATTGGCCAGCAAATATTTATTTATTTGTATTTATTTATTATTCAAATTTAATTACCGCCCATCTCCCCCAAAAGAGGGACCCTGGGCAGTTATTTTAGCCAGCAAATACTTAGCCAGACAAAGTAGACAAAAGGAAAAGACGAGGCAGCGTGTTTTATCTCAGAAACTGCTCGGAAGATGCATCAGGATAGAAGAGCTTGGCTGCCTCCTGCGACTCACGGGGGCCAAAGAGCAAGCCACCCTCTCCGAGGGGAAGGCTGCAGACAATCCAGCTTTGCACCAATTCCTGCACCCCTCCCTGGAATCACAGAGAAGGAACCTTCCGCCTGCAGCACTGCTCTGTCTGGTGAACCTGGCTACTACGGTTTCTAAACCAGGCTTAGCACTACAGGTGAAGCTGCTGAGAATGGCACGATTTTGGCAGTTTAAAAACCTAATAAATGCATAAATAAACCGGCCATGCAGGCTTCTTAACCACCTCTGCTTAAAACTGGGCTTAGCATTACCATCGCCTCAACCCATTCACACAGGTACTGGGCTTGGAACCAGACTGGAACCCCCGTGCATTACGGGAGGAAGCGGCTTCATAGCAACGGTGTCAGCCTCCTTCCACGCCCTGGACAGCGGGATCCTTCTCTTCAGCACGTCAAGCCTTTTTCCTGGGCCAAATTTAAGAATCAGCCTGCCACTTGGAGGCCCACATCTGCACGGGTTCAGGGCCAACTAGCAAACCCAGACATTTTTCTTTTTCAAACAGCTTAGAATTAGAAGGCGAAACACTCTCCTTCCAAGAGAAAAGGCCGTGGTGCTTTTCATGCGCAGCCCCCAATTCAGACTCCCCAGTGGACTGCTGCACTCTGGTCAGGGAATCTCTCTACATTAGATTTACAAACAAATCTGCTGACAAAGGCATTTATCAGCAAGCACAACCCATTAAACTGGGCACCCAACAAGAGTGATGTGGCAGAGGGGCAGCCCTATCTGCCGTCCTGACAATACGCAGAGGCCTGGGCCGCACTTCACAACTTGTTCCGTCCCCAGTTTCCATAAAAAAAAGAGAGCAAGAGAGAGAGAATGGAAAGCAGAGCTTCGCCAGGAATGAAGGGCAGCTGCAGCAGCGGATCTCAAGCTAGCCCCACCGGGTCTGCCTTTTGCTTGCCACGCAACGGGGTGTCTTCCGTAGTCAGGAAGGCCCGGCTGCCTGAGCCAATTCTCCCCCTGCCCCCCCACAAGACAGCCAGGGGACAGAAAGCTGAGCTAGCAAAGACACACTCCGGCCATCCAGAAGCTTCACCAGGCAGAAAGTGACATGGCCGAGCAGGGAACCCCTCGGGTCTCTCTCTCGTTACGAAGGCAGTCCCTGACTCCAGAAGGCACAGGTCTCCTCTGAGGCAGGAAGGTGACAGGCCATCCCTTGAAAGGCTTGTCATCGTTGGAGGCTGCTGTCAAGGATCAGCCGGGTTTCTGGCCAAAAGTACCCTGGAGCAGCAGCCATGCTCCCTGGCTGCTTCCAGGAACCCCCAAGACAAAACGCCCCTGACGCTGCCTGACCAGAGATTCTGTGGGACTGGATGGCTTGAGCCATTTTAAACCACAAGCAGACCTGCAAAGCCCCTTCATCCTACGCTGCGTCTCAGACAGCCGGCATCTCCTCTAAGGCGGCCTCAGGAGGCTCAGGAGACAAGGTGGTCCGCTGCTGATGGGGGCCTTTGGACAACCGCCCTCGAGGCCTGGCGGGGGGTCAGAGCTCGATGCTTTCCACCAGTAAAACCATCTGGCCCAATCCGAGGAATCTCCCCCTCCCACCGCCAGAGCAGACATTGTCTGTACGTTCTTTGCTTGGAGTAGCCCCCCACCCGGTCACTTGGGTCTCTCTCAGAAGCCAGCCAGGACCAGGGTTTGCTGGGGGAAACGCAGAGAAGCCAACTGGCCAGAGAAGCCCTCGGCTGGGTTCACGTGCGATTCCGGTTTCTACCACAGCTCTCTGCTTGGGTTTCCGCAGCACGGGGACCAGCCCCTGCGGTCTCTAAAGCCCGGCTTAAGATTCAGCTTGCTGTAGTCGTTCAGTGAGCCAGTCTGGTGTTGTGGTTGAGGCTGGAAACTGGAGGCCCCAAGTTCTAGTCCCGCCTTGGGCACAAAGCCAGCTGGGTGACCTTGGGCCAGTCACTCTCTCTTGGCCCTAGGGAGCAGGCAATGGCAAACCACTCCTGAGAACACGGCCACGAAAACTGAAGGGACTCGTTCAGGCAGTCGTTGGGCTTCGAACAGTGATTTGAAGGCACTGCCCCCCCACAACTTTACTCAACACAAACCAGGCTCACGTGTGAAGTTTAGAAGCTTGACTCTGTCAGTAAAATTGCAGGAGAGAGAGACACCACCTTTGCTCTGCTCTACTTCTGGTCTCGCGCTACCTCTGTTGCAGGTGGTTACGCACAGCCTCTGGCACCGAGTTTCACCAGCCAGAAACAGCCAAGTTGCCTCCCAATACCCTAGACAATCCGTAACTAAGTTGTCTTCTGGCCGGGAGACCCCCTCTCAGCAGCGGCTGAGGGCACAGTGTAGTTTTAGGACGCCTCAGCAGGGAAATCATCTATTAGGTCCCCACCCATTCGAAAGCCTGCAAGGGTTGCAGCGACAGGCCCCAGAGCGCCTTTTAAATAATTCCTGCCCAGAGGACCTTTCTCCCCAAGACCCAGAGGAGGATTCCACCTCCCCTCACAAGGAGGCAGGGCGCAGTTGGCATAAGCCAGCGAGGCCAGGGGATTACTCTCTGAAGATACTCCACGGGGTCCCTCAGACCCCCTGAAGCCCCAGGTCCCGCAAGGAGCCCTTGCAGCTACATTCGATTTTAAACTGGGACCGCAGGGGAAGAGAGCTGCTTCTCCCATTACTGGCAAATGCAGAGAAGTTATGGTAAGAACATTTCCGACTAACCACCAGTTGCTGGTTTCATTTGAAACCATCTGTTTTTCCCAGCGGATGTACAAACTGACTTAATGGATTGGAGAGACCCAGATTCGCCTTCTGCTCTTGAGGGGCGCTTCTGGCCCAGCCAATCTCAGGCATGCGGTTTCCAGTCTGTAAAACCCAAATAGCAGCAACTGCCTCCTGGGGGCTGCATTAGAGGAACTCATGAAAAAGGATTGAGGGTTTTACATGGATCGCATTGTCCACACATGACAAAGAGCGGCCAAAAAGCTAGCTTTTACCGGGGGAACTGTGAGCCACCCTCCGCTCCCTGGTACTTTCTCAAGGGGCCAGAAGAATACTCCTTGTGTCCAAGAGACAAGCACGGGGTCTCAGTATGAGCTAGGGTGCCCACAATGGGTGGCAAATCTTTTCCCCACCTCTTAGAAAAGCAAACCTGCCCCCCCTCACCGAGCTCACTACTGTTATGGGCACCTCCTTGCCTATTAAGGAGAGGTATTCAAATGGACCCCAAACAAAATGGCAGAACAGACCTCAACACTTCGGGCCGTGGGGGGGGCAGGGGGGGGCGGGCCTGTGCCACCTTATCAGGGACCGAGCTTCTAGTATGAGCCTTTGCCTATGTGCATAAGATATTCTGAGATAAAGGATGTGAGCACCTATGCCTGATCTGTCTCAAGATGTACGTATGTATGTATGAATCTTTAAAACAAAATAATCTAATAAGACCCTGGATAAATGCACAGGTAGCTCTTTACCACAGACACATTTAGCAAGGCTATCCTTTCCCTCTAATCAGTTTTAGGGTTGATTTATTAAAAAACTAAAAACATTAAGATGCCTATATTCCCAGCTCCAGTGGACTATCCAGCTCCCTTTCCCCTACCCCCAGCACAGCTTCCTTATTGCAGCATGGCTCAGCAGTCATTTGTGACACAGCCCTTGCAGGGTGACCAAAATTAAACACACACGGGCAAGAAGGCACAACCAGCTGTGAAGTCCCTTATAAAAATTAAGCTGGGGGCATAAAACAGCCATGAGCACAAAATTCTTTTTTTAATCCGAAAATATGGTATCAATTTAATTTTAATATGTTAATACTTGAAACACAAACACATACAGGTTTGTTCATCTAGGAGAACTCAGCAAAGCAAAACAAGAAAACAGGAATGCTCCTGGGCATACGCCGCAGATGAGACCCACTCGTTCAGAGAACATTAATTCAAGCCTTTCTTTTAAGAGGCAGAAAGATCTGAACAGGACGGGAGGCTGAACGGTTTGGCAGAAAAGAGAAGATGAACACGCTGCACCCAACAGAAAATCCCTTACGAAGTTTCCCCAGGGGCATCTTTGCTCCCATCCCTCCTTTGCCCAGCCTGTAAAGTCATTCCTGTTGGGGCTTCACAGCAAAATGCTGAATGAATCTGAACTTACCCTCATCTTCCTTTGGGGATTTCCCTTTGGGCTTTCCACCGCTTCGGTCATTGCGATGAGAGCCAGAAGTAGAAAAATAGCAGCAGGTGCCACCAGAAATCAAACCCGCAGTCAAGGCAAGGCATCTCTTATCTGCTGATAACAAAGAAGAGCCACGAGCCCAGAGTCGCTGGCTTTCATTCCAAAACAAGCAGAGCTCTTGTCATTTCAACCGTAAGAAATGTCTGGCTTAGCCATTAGCACCCCAGAGCGGAGACAGGATCTGTGGCCTCCATCTGCTCTGCTAGGAAACCAGCTCCATCAGACGGTTCTTCCGCCCATCCCCTGGTGGGAACTGTTCCACACCGACATGGATGCGGCAGAAATGGGAAGGCAAGCCCACCACCAACCCGCCGCTTCAGGAGAAACTCCACTGAGCTCCCCCTTCCCCAGAACGGTTTCAAAGCATCCGCTACACGGGCTGCTTCTTCAAGGACTGTTTGGACATTATATGACATTAAGGAGGGCGCAAGGGGGGGGGGGAAGAGCTCCTTTGCTCTAACGCCCTAACTGGGCCAGGATGCTAATTGTTTTGTGCCAGATCCAAACCTAGAGAGGAGCTCAGGCATTTTAAACTCTTTTATTAAACGGAAGGGTCTCTGAGCAACCGAGTTTAGGCATATTGTGAATTGTATTGCTGCAGCTGATTTTTTTAAATTACTGTTTTCACTGTAGATTAGCATTTTATGTTGCATGCTGTGTACAGTCCTCGTATCGTAGGGGGAGGAGTGATCTGAGAACATTTAAGTGACTGCGATACATGAGAGCTCATAACTGATGCCTGGGTTTCCCCCCTCTTCCGTCCTCATTCTTTATTCTTGTTTTACTCCAGAGTTTAACCCTGCAGGCAGGGATAGAACTGATGTCCCACAAGTTGCAGAAGAGGCTCCACCGAGCCCCCAGGGCAGCTGTGGGGGTGCTCAGAGGGCCCCTGGCCAGCACTCCAGCCTCTTGAGCAGGTCGAAGCAAGAGGAAAGAGAGAGTCGTCGCGGGATGGCAGCAAACAGTGACTAAGGGGGAATTTACATCTCGGAAATTACCGAGGGTGAGCCTGCATCTTGCAGACCTGCTCCGCCTGGAAACCATTCAGCGTCAAAAGAAAATCCCTTCCCTCTCCTCCGCTTAGCGGGTCTGGCTATCTCGGGGCAAAATCCGCAGCAGCCGTTCCTCCGCTCCTGAGGTAGATCCTTACTGATTTTCCCATTTCATGCGTCTATTTGGCCGCCCGTCTCACCTACAGGACTCCGGGCGGCTGGCAATTCAAACGGAGGGAAAACGGAGTAAAAACCGCCCACCAATCCCCGGAAGCGTCGCTCGGTGCTTCTGGGGCGAGACCCCCGAGGGAAGGGGCTTCCTCGCCCGGCCGGGAATCGGCCCCCCCGCGCACTCAGAGCTGCTCTGCGGGCTCCGAGGCGGGCCTAGGCGGCCGCGGGGCCACACAAAGCAGCGGCCCGGGGGCGACGCGTCCTACTCACCGAGGAGCCGCCACAGCTGGCCGGGCGCCCGCGCAGGCCGGGCCGCGGGCCCTCCCGAGGGCGCTCGGGGCAGGAAGGGCTGAAAGGCACAGCGCGGGGGGGGGGTCAGGGAAGAAGCCCGCGCGCCCCCTCCGCGCCCCTCGGCCAAGGCACCAGCCGGCGCAGCACCGCCCTCCCCGGTGCGACGCCGCCCGACCCGGGCTCCGAGAGCCGGCCCTGTCCGCCCGCGTTACCTGGAGGTCATCGCCTCGGCTGCGCTCCGCAGGGGCCCGGGGCCAGCGGCGGGTCAGAGCCCCCCGAGCGCCGCCCGGCGGGGGAGCCCCGGGCTGCAGGGCGCCGCGGCCCCCGCGCCGGAGCAGCAGCAGCAGCAGCGAGGCTGCGCCCGTCATCCCCGGGCAGGCAGGCCGCGCGGGAAGAAGGCGGCGGCGGCGGCGGCGGCCATCTAGGAAGCGGGCAGCCCACTCTCAAGATGGCCGCCGCCCTGCCGGGAGACCCCGTGCCGCCACCTGGCGGGGGGAGCGAGAGGGAGGCCGGCCTGCCTCCCTCCCTGCCCGGGGGTCGCCCAGCCCTTAGGGGCGGGGCTTGAACCGCAGCCCCACCTTCTCCCCTCCCCTCCCCTCCCCTCCCCTCCCGGGGAAAGGGCCTGGCTGGCTGGGAACGTGGGGCTCGTAGTGCGGCAGCCCCGCGCCCGTCCGCAGCAGAGCGCGAGAGCAGCCGGCGGCGGACTGGGGTCCGGCGGCAGCGCCGCCCGCCCGTGCCCCGTCGTCCTGCGGCCTCTGCCCGTGGGGCCGGGTGAGCGGCGTGCCGGAGGGCCGGCGCGTCCAGCAGAGAAGGCGGAGCGGCCGCGGGGGGAGCCGCGGGGGCTGCGCTGGGCGTTTTCACCTCGCTTGTCTTTTCTTTTCCGAGTGAAGCTGCCGGATACCCGGGAACCCAGAGGAGCCCTCGCTGGGGTGCTGGGCGGCGGAGCGGCCGCGGCGCGGACGGAGCAGCGAGCGGAGCGGGGAGAGCAAAGCGCACGCCGGGCGGCGCAGGCCGAGCCGCGGGCCGCCAGATGCGGCGCCCCGGCCCTTCTGCGGTCGGGGAGGGACCAGGGCCCGGGCGCCGGGGGAAAGCGGCCGGGCGCTCCGCGCCGTTCCGGCGAAACAGGCACGTTTCGGTTGTGTTATCTGGGCCTGCCCCTGCCACCTTGGGGTTGCGTAACTGGAAGCGTCACAGCAGGAAGCCTGAAAACAACTCGCTGGTTGAAGGGAAATTGGGACACACAAAGAATAGCGTGTCACAGAAAGCGGGGTAAAATAGCGGGGTGGGCGACTTCGGCACGGCGAGAAACAACGTATTTATTCTGGCTCCAGAAGTGGGTGTGGGCATACCGGGGTTATTAAAAGGATGCTCGCTTCACCCGGAGACTCTCTGAATGTGCACACACCTCTAATTCCTGCGGGCTCCCTTCGTAAAAAGGCACGGGGAGTCAAGTTGCTGAAGTCAATTTACTCAGCTGGAAAAGCAGGAGATTGAGCAACAGAGAGAGAAATGATTTGGTACGGCTTGGCTAGAAAATAAAGTTAGTTTAGGCAGAAACAATGCTAAAGCTGTAAAGTTTTGTTTGAAGGCCAGATTTGTGTGCTGGAGAGGCTTTTTCAATTTCACTGACAGAAATACAACCACTCTACCCTAAATAAATGGCTCCACTCTCTGGAGACCATCTAGCAGCAACTTCCAAACAACAACAGACTTGCAAAACTCTTCCCTATGCTGTTAGTATCTCAGCAATCAGTTTTTGTGACAGACACACCCAGGATGTTAACTGGTTTCCTTTAGGCCACGTGCAAGTAAACTTTCTGATCAAACAGCCTGCTGAATAACTTTTGTGCCTGTTTAGATAACTGGTTTTTAACTGACAAACAGCTTGATGTACACACACAAAATTCAACTAGACAGTTTTGTTGACAGGTGCCTGGGAAAATGTATTGGAAGGAAGTAATTGAAAGAGAGAGAGAGCCAGAATATGGTGGACTATTCTGAAGGGTGATGTGTCCCCTCCAAAAGAAAACCTACACAGTATTTCACATGAATGTCCTCATGCTGTATCTATCTATGTTCTTTATAGGCAGTCCTTTTCAATTGCTTTTATTTTCAAGTAACTAGGGTTAAGATTGTAGCTACATTTGAATTTCCAATTTGTGATTATAAAATTGTGTAAAAAACACTTTTGTTACCACAAGGGTCCAACAAAAAAGCATGGGGGTACTTGTTTCCCCAGACTCATGCTGGCATGTTATCTATGGAAGTTAAAGGGCAGCAAGAAAACTCTTTTGAAAGTGATTTTGGAGGAAGTTGGCCAGGAGAAAAAAAAATCTGTCACTTACATTAAGACAGGCATTGGCTTCTTATGATGAAATATTGCAAATGACCTTATGAAATACTGCAAATGTCTGCCTTGAATGTAGCTTCATATGCTGGAACGTTGAAGCATGCAAAATTATAAAAAGATACTCGTTCAGCAATGTCTGGTGCAAAGTAAAAAACAATCAGCTTGGTTCTTATAATGCCTTTTGCCTTACTGTGGATGATACTTACGATGGATTAGTTACAGGCCTCTCCATTTTGAAAATAAAGTTTAATTACAGCCATCCAGTTAATACGTAATTGCATGCATTATCTTCTACTCTTTGAACGCTTGAAATGTAACCTTGAAAAAAGGTGATTTCATGCATTGTCCTTTGAGTGGTAATAAAGCTTCCTTTGGGAACACATCCAATGTTCAGCCATCACAGATACAGCCATACTCCAGCTATGACATCAGTGGGGCATTTGGGTAGCATTTTTTTCAAGTTATTTTACTGCTGCTGGAGGATGTTAAAAAAAATAAATGTGATGGGTCATGCAATATGAATTAATAAATGAGCTATGTAGCATACTGTAGGCCACATAGGACTCATTCCTTTAAGGAATCATTTTTTAAATGTGTCTTGGCCATCAAATGGGAAAAGTTCAATTTCTAGGGCAACCACTATATTCTCCAGAATTGCTCAAGAAATTTTAGGACACAAGTGGGCCATCTTTCTATCTTCCAAGTTTCTTCTCTCTCCACAGAGTGAAACAGAACAAGAGAGGGCAGCCCTGGAATTTCCAGCCCATTAAAATATATATATATATTCATTCAGCGTTTCTAAGTCTCCTGGAAGTTTAATACCTTCATCTCTCAAGAGGAAGTTCAGTGGTATGATCTCGGGGAGCAGGCTGCGCTTGTTGCCGCACAGGTGCTGGCAGGGCTTGCCTGATCCGCCGGGAGGGGGGATAAGAGGCCGCCGGCCTCCTGTTGACCAGCGCCAGGACTCCCGGCTGACCCAGCCAGGCGCCTACGCCCCGCGAAGTCAGAGGCGCCCGGACCAGGGGCGGAACGAGCCAGCGACTCCCAGCCGGGCCCCAGAGGTACGCCGCTTCGCGGCACCAGGGCAGCAGTCCGGAGAGGGGATCCTCGGCGCCCCGCGACCCCTGCTTGCAGCCTCGGCGCCGCCGGTCCGCTGGAGGCCTTCGGGCGCGACCCCCACGGGGCAGCGCCGGGGCGGGCAGGGGGTCGCGCACGGGCCTTCCTCGCCCCTCGGCGGCTGCTGGCGCTTTGGGACCGGAGCGCGGCGGGAAGCCGCTTCCCGGCATGGAGGGTTTGCCGCGAAAGCCCTGGGCGCAGCCAGGCGGCTGACGCGCGAACGGGCGAAGAAGATGCCGCGGCGCAGCGGGCTCCGGGGCCCGCCCTCCGTGCTTCGCCGCGCAGGGGCACCCCATCCCGGCCGGGGCGACGCGGCCAGGCTCCGGCTCCACCGCCCCCTTTCGGCGACCAGGCCCCTCTCGGTTGCCCAGGCAACTGCCGCACGGGGCAGCCCGGCGCCCCTCACGTGACCTCCGAAGAGACTCGCAGATCCGCCGGACTTCGACCAATCCCGGGGTGCCTCTCTTCTCCTCTCTCTCCCCTCCCGCTCCCGCCCGGGCTGCCCGGGAGAGGCCCTCCTCCGCACGCACGCACGCACGCGCCCGCCAAGAAGAGGCCCGAGGTCCCTGGGACACGTCACGCGCGCTCTAGTCAGCGTCTGGACGGCGGCCGGGCTCCGCCTCGCTGCTTTCCTCGTCGCTGCGCCGCCAGCCAATGGGGAGGCCCGTCTCATCGGACCAATGGGGAGGGCCGGCTCTGGCGGCGGACGAAGCGGCGGTGCCGTGAGGAAGGAAACGGCGCTGTCGGGCGGCCGAGCGAGCTTGGCAGGCCGGGCTTTCGGGCGGGCGAGCGAGGGGGCGGCCGGGGAGGCGCGAGAGCCGCCGGGGAGGCGGACGAGCCATGGAGCGGGTGGGCCGGAGGAGGCGACGCCGGCACTGCTGAGGGCCGCCGCTCCCGCGCCGCGCCGCTCCGCCCGCCGCCGCTCCCTTCAGGCAGGCGGCCGGGCCGGGCGCAGGGAAAGAAGCTGCGAGCAGGCCTCGCGCGCTCGCCGGCGGGCCTCCCGCCGCCACGGAGAAGAGGCGGTCGCCGCCGCCGCGCCGGGTAAGAACGGCGGCCGAGGCCTCCCCCTCCCCCTCCGGCGGCGGGGCAGGCGGCGACTGGGGGGTCGTGCGTGCCCGGGCGGGGGGGGCGCGGAGCACGTGGTCTCGGGGAGGCGGCGGGGGAGGGCCCCTCGTTGAAGCGAAGCGGCCCCTCCGACGGGAGCAGGGAGCGGCCTCCGCCGCGGGGGAGGGGTCGCGCGGCCGAGTGACAGCGCTCCCCTCTCCCCTCCGGGGGGAGGGCCGCGGGCGGAGGTTGAGGGCTCCCCTGCGCCGGGCGGCGCGGGGATGCTGAGCGCGAGCCCGAGGTCTCCCCTCGCCGGCCCGATTTCCCGGAGGCCCCTCCGCCCCGCTCCGCCGGGGCTGCCCCGCACTTCGGGTCGTCGGCTGGCGGCGGTGGTAAGCCGAGGGCTACCGGGGGAACGCGGAGACTCGTCCTGGGTCGGGAGGCGCGCCCCGGCCAGGCATGCCCGGGGAGCCATAAAGAGGCAGCTGCTGGGGGTTTCCAGCCTGCCGAAAAGGAAGGCGGCGCGGATGCCCAGGGGGCGGCCAGGGGTCTGCCTCTGGAGTAAGGGGGCGAGGGGTGGGGGAGCCCCGGCGAGGGAGACGAGGGGCAGCAGGACCGGGAAGGAGCCTAAGGGGCGCGAGCCACTTCCAGCCGGCTGCGGAAATAGGCTCCCGGTGTGTCGGGCAGAGGTAGGTGGCGCAGGTTAAATGAAGGGTAGCGATGCTCGGGGCCTGTGTGCCCACAGCCGAAGCGCCGCCGAGGTGAAAGAACAAGGTCTGCCTCGCAGCACGGGGAGGGATTGCGTTTGCCGGAGTTGATGCAGTGAAAATGACTCTGTTCTGCTAATCTCCATTTAATATTTCATCATCTCTCAGCCAGCCTTGCTCTGCGTGTGGAGAGAAGCAGTCCTCCGCCAGCAAGGCGGGCTGAGCTGCATTTATTTTCTTGTTTAATCTCTAAATTGCTTAGCCTCTTCCTTGGGCTGCCCTCCTAAAACAAGAAATAAAAAGCAGCTGTATGTCTTCAAACAGAATTTAAAACCTCCCACCCACCTAGTCTCTTAAGAGGATTGATTACATGTTTAGAAAGGCAAATCACCCCCCCAAGCCTTGAGGAACTGAGCCCTCTAATGCCCTCTGCCCTTTTCCCAGAGAAAGCAGCTGTCCTGCGAAGGATGTGTGCGTGTGGATTGAAAATCAGCCCTTCATTGAGGCACAAGGGCTGGTGTGTTTGGATCTGCTTCTACTTCACTCACAAAATCGATGCTCTGTTTTGATAGTTGCAGGAAGGAACTACTGTTCCCTCCCCCTCCTTTCCTATTTTGTACACAGATCTCCCTTGTCACCAGGAACATGGCCATAGAGGGAGCAGATCAGTCACTGTCTTTTAAAGCCAAATGCATCTCTGGGGATTGTTCTAGAAACTGAATATGGACAGAATAGCCTAGCCAGGCAGGCAAAGAGGAGAATAACGATCAGCAAACCAGATTTTCACATTTGTGCTTGAAAGTGTATTAGGTATTGTTCCTAGAAGTAATTCTGCTCTATGGAAAGTGGGAGCTTGCATCTTGGGGTTTTCACCTCTTCCCCTTTCCCTCAGAGTTTTTGATGTGTTTTTCTATGGCCCTAGTGTAGTCAATTATTCTGCTTCCTGGTGAAATTCAAGTGATCCTAATTTTTGAATGGAGTTTAAGTGTTCATAGTAAAACTTAATTTGACTGAAGTAGAGGGCTTAAGTCTGAGTAATAAAGACCCCCAGTTTCATGCTGAAAGGGAATTCTTAAAATAGGTTAATTAGAGATGCTGATAGTGGTGAAAGTAGTTGAAAAGTAAGATTCTTTCTTTGACAAAGTAGAGAAATTCTTTACAATCTGTGATTACAGTGGGTATTTGTGGGAGGCCTAAAGGACTGATTTGTAGTCAGAATGAGAAGAGGGATAGGGCGCTGCTTTATGCAAGGGCACAGAAATTCCAGATAGGTCCCTGGGGAACAGAGAGTATTTTAGGCTAGAATTCTCTATGGAATAGAGGTAGTCACACAGGCAGCCCAGTATTTACTGCTCATGTAAATACTTATTCTGCTTTCTGTCCTTGAAGAGTTAACTGGCTAAACTGGTTGAACAGGGCCGCAGCTCAGAGGCTAGGCTTGGGGACTGCCCTGTCTTTTGAACCTTGAGCATTAGGCGCAATATTAGAACAGTGTTATTGTGGCTGCTGCTTGTGAGGTTGTGCTCAGATATTACGCATAGTTGCATGCATAGTTCAGTTCTCATGGCAAAGGGACATTAAGTGTTTCCTAAAAGCATTTTTAGTTGTTGGACATTATCTGGAATGGATCATTAAAGGCTTAAATGAGAGCATACAATCAGGGACACCATGGCATGATAGTGATGGCATAGAGCTGCTTATTGGGCTGTGCTTCTCGTCTAAATGTAGATGTTAAAATAATTACTTGGTACATAGCCGTGGAGCTTCACATTATGTGGTTTAACCCTTGGTTTAGGTACCAAGGAGAAAAAACAATAAAGGGTAAGCTGTGTACATGAGATATTTCTCCAGTAAATTTTATATCAGTTTACCTTGCTCAAAGGGAAGATGAGCTAATATTGTTAAGTCTAGGACAGAGATGAAGAGAGACTTGGTTGGACAGTATTATTACACTTACTGGGTAGCTCTAACAACATGGCACAGTGGATGCACCAAGTGGCATTAAGATAATGTATATATTCTGGGTTAATTCTATTCTTGGTATTGAAATCTGAATTTAAGCATTTTTTTCTGGGGAAGTATTTCAAGAAATCACAAATCACAACTTTCTGTAGAAATTACTGTTAAGAACTTAATCTTGAAATATTTAATATTTCTAGTTTGCCCTTCATAAAATAAAATGTCCAGTGATGCTTTGGAAGATTCTCCTTTGATTGTTCTAGTAGGCTTCTGTTTGCCAGGAAAGGATTGTCTCTTTAGTGTTGGTCAAGCAATGCTAATCATACTGTGTCATCAGTCTGGTCTCTTTAAGTAAACTACATCTATGTAACCACTTGAATTTTATAAAATAGGTAGTAAATATGTTGAGGTTCCATATAGCTTTGCTTAATTTATTACTACAAGCCTTTTTCTTACAGAGTTTGTAAACATACAATTAAAATACAATTTTTGCATGTGTAGTACTGTAGGTAAAGGTATGTTTAGGAAACAGTGAGATAAACTGTCAAAAAGGCAATTTTGTATGTTAAGAACCAAACACAGGAACAAATATGTTCAGAATATTTATGGCTATGGAACAGGGAGTGGAATAAAAAACTGCATTGTCCTTTGATTTAAACTTGATGTCTGCAGTATTGTTGCTGCTGCTACTGTTTTTTTTTAAATCCATGTATATGTCTTTTAATTGGTTTGCTATATTCATTATTTTTAATGGAATAGATTTTCTTGGTGTGGTTCTATTAAAAAGAAGTCTTAATGATATTCTTTAATCTTGCTGCTTGACATGCAGTTTTGCTAAATAACCTTCTGCTGTATCACCAATACTATAGTAGCATTTTTGGGAAAATGCCTAAGAAATTTGGGTATATTGCAGCAGCAGTTTAATAATAAAGTGGAGCCTATTTAAAACACACGTACGTAGCTAGATTTACTTACATTTGAATCAAAACATTTAATCTTGATTTGGAGATTGCTATCAAATCATATTAAAGGCAATACTTTATTGCCAAGAATAGACTTAAAACCACATTTTAAATGGCATTTTAAAATTATTAGGATCTGTCAGGGAGGTATGTTATAGTATTTTAATATCAAATGATTGTTGATAACCTTTATTCTGATGTGTATATCACAATTTGTTACTAGAAGCCCATACGACAAGTCTGACAGCTGTCCTGTAGTTAGTTTTCAACCTAGATATGAAAGAGGTATGAAAAACATGGCTTTGTCTCAAAAGCACTTGGTAAATGCCTCTCTTTTAAGAGGGGTGGGGGTTGGGGGTGCCCAGTGTCTAACACCTCAAAGGGGCAGTTCACAGAAGTTGGTGCTTAACAGTTGGCTACCTGAGAGGGAACTAAATAAAAGGCTGGTGGATCAAGCGCTGTGCTAGTGCAGTTGACTAGCTGAGGTAGTCCCAGAGTAGTTGACTCATTAGAACATGGCGAGGTTCCTGTGTGAGTGGTTATAAAGCTTCCGCTTGTGTGCTAAGAAGCTTCTGTATGGTCTAGCTGGGGAATTCTGGGAGTTGAAATCCACATGATCTTAAAGTTGCCAAAGTTGAGAAGCACTGCCCTATGGAGAACTCAAGTAAGAGGGATCCATGAGTTTTTCTTTAATAAGAGTTGCTTTCTTTGTTGTCAATATAGCCATTTTCTTAAGAGGAATTCCAAGAGAAAAGAAAAATGTTGCAAGTATTAGTGGTTCTCTGGTTACCAACAGTGCAAGTGGTCTGTGTATGGTTGGTGGTTATTTCATTTGGGAGGATTTTTCCAGCGGTTAGGTAACCAAGAGATAAAAATAGTTTACCAGAGGAGGGGAAAGGTTTCCAGTAGCTAGTTTGCAAGTCTCTTCTCTTTTTTTGCTGTGGTTCTAGAAATCTGTAAACTTGGTTAATATGTTGGTTGGATTTAAGAGAGAATGCTGAACCTTAATTGTGAGGCCTGACCTAATTTTCTAATCTTCTTTTATAGTACTATGGCATTGTTTCTTCAAGGTATGTTTTTTTTCTTGAAGTTTTTACTCTGACCTTTGGTTCAGCAAACGTAATGACTGTTATAAAACTAAAAGAATTACACAGTGTATCTTATATGAATGCCTGAATTTTATTAAAGTTGCTTTATTGTGAAATATAACTGGAGATGATCTACTTTCTTTTGAGAATGTTGCTAATCTAATTTCTCATTTTCCCTTTGTTGTTATAATCATACTTCATGTGTTAAATATTGAAGAAACTATATTTAAACCTCTTTGACAAATCTTGCAATTTCTTAGAAAGTTGTTATATAGATTCTAAGCAGTGCTTAAATCTGTCCTTTTTCTAACAAGCTGCTTTTTTAGCTCATTATATAAGACTGTTCTGTTTGGCACAGTCTGGATAAAAAATTGACACGTATGGGAATTCAGCAGGTACTTCCTTATAGCTCTTAAAAATGTGCCACTGTTTTTGCTGGTGGGGAACATGACCTGAGAGAGGCCTGGCATTTTACCCCTCCTCCTCCTCTGGTCAAGTTCTCCATTGTTTTTACAGAGAACAGTGAGCATCCACATTCTTGTCAGCATTGCCCCTGCCATCTGCCATTGGTTTGTTGCACTGCCCTTGGCATTTTTGTTCTGAATTATTTGTCCTCAACGAGTCTGTGGGCAGACTCTTTGCTTCTTTAAAAAAAAAAAGTTGAGAAGAAGATTCTGTTTGTGATAGCAGAATGATCTTTGGCACAAAGCATCTGTTTTTAAGGGCAGATATCCTTAATTGCTCAATAACACAGGATTTTATAAACCTATCGAACACTGTCTGAACTCCTCTGTAAGACTTTTATTTCTAAGGGTTATACGTTGGCGTCATATTTTTATTATAGATGATCCTGTTTTTAAAGATTTTGCTGGAGAAGAGAAGTATTATAAACAAATGGGTTTTAAGTGTATAAGTGAGAATAGCAACCTTGGACTTTCCTTATGATTGGAAAACACAGTAGTAATATTTGTATGTATTACTTTAAAATCTGGTGAGTATAATGGTACTGTTTGCAGGAAGCTGTTACCTTAGGCTTGCATATCTAAGTAGTACAGAAAGGGAATTTCCTGTGAAGCGTAGTGGCTAGTTCATTACCATAGCCCACTAGGAGTATGGCTGCCTTTCATTGGTCTGTGACTAGGAAATGGAATTTTAGCATTTGGGAAGGCACGCATGCAGCTGTTGAAACCTAGTCCCCAGTCATTAGGCATGCTGCGGATGTGGAGTAATGGAAGTTATTCCAAAGGCTATTCTAGATGGTTGACTGAAGAGGCATCAACACTAGTTGTGAATGATTGAGTCTTCACCCTATGTCAAGACATTTTTGTTTACCTTTAGGTCATTTACTAAATCATAATTGGCTTTGCTCATGAAACGGTTAATTTACATTTTGGCGTAGAATGATGTGTGAACCATATTGTGCAATTTTTAAATGGTCAGGGCTGAGGATTTTTCTATGTCAAAGTGTAGTTTTGTAGCATAAACTACACCTCTATGTGTAGTTTATAAAATGAGAACACCCATGTAGGATTGTGTTCTACTTACGTGAAATAGTTTAAGCAGAAATGCAGATTTATTACAGGAAAATGGTAGCAGGGAGTGGGGGAACTAGTGTGGAAATAATGAAAGCATTTGTTGCATCTTTCACTCAAATCAAGAGCTATAAATACATAAGAACCCTCCAGGACTCAAGTGAAGGCCTGCATGTTACTCGCCAAGGAGCCAAGCAAACGCCTCTAATAAGGCTGCATGTAGGACTAGGAGGCAATTGGACTATCCTGCTTATATCCCCTGGCAACTGATGTTCAGGGGAAGATTGTTTTTGATTCTGAGAGAGAGAACATCATACAGCTATCAGGACTGGTAATTCTTAATAGCATTCTTGTCTAGAACGTGGCTTTTTTTTTTTGTCTGTTTTATAAAAGTAGATTCTACCATTCTGGTTCACAGTTAAAAATACAAATCCATGGCAACCCTATTGTGTTATTATATTTAGTCCTAAAAAAGGTCACTTGCCTTTAGATTTTGGAGTGCTTTTCCCAGTTAACATATTGCTTGCTGAAAACCAGTATTGGTTTATTTCCTTGTAAGTCGTATTGTTCACATTTTCAGTAGACTGGTGTCCAAGGTTGCCTTTTACATATCTGTAGTCACTGTTGCTTTGTATGTTTTAAACAATACAATTAATCATGTTTTATATTTGCAAATGTTTTTAGGCAAGCTTTAGATATGTTTTCTGACATTAGTTGTTTTGTATACTCTGGAAGTGTAACTGGAAATGGTGTCTAATTAATGACTGCTGTTCCTTTGGCTGTGACATAGAAAGCAATCATATTCAGGAATTCTTACAATCCTGATATTGGAATTGGGTATTCAGGGGTTTGTTCCAGAGACAGACTGATAGGACAACTGATTGATTGACTGTGTGCCATCAAGTTGTTGTTGACTCTTAGTAACCATGTAGATAGGTTTTTCTCTAGGAGGATCGGTCCATAACATCCTTCAGATTTTCCAGGGTTGCACCCATAGCCACTGTGACTGAGTCCATTCACCTTGCTGCTGGTCATCCTCTTCTTCTCCTTCCTTCCACCTTTCCCAGCATTAGAGCCTTCTCCAGAGAGCTAGGTCTTTGCATAATGTGTCCTGAAGTAGATAATTTGAGCCTGGTCATTTGTGCCTTGAATGAGAACTTTAGGTTGATTTGTTCAATGATCCATTTATTTGTTTTCTTGGCTGTCCACGGTATTCTCAGGATTCTTCTCCAACACCAAAGTTCAAAAGCATCAATACTCTTCCCTATCCTGCTTCTTGAAAGTCCAACTTTTGCTTCCATAGAGTGTCACAGGGAATACCATGGCTTGTACCATTCTGATCTATACCTGTCTAGTTATAGGCACATCACAGCATCTGAGTATCTTTTACAAGACCTTCATTGCTGCTCTACCAAGGGCTGGTCTGTGACGTGTTTCCTGACTGCTTCTTCCTTCACTGTTGTTGGTTGATCCTCAAAGGCAGAAGCTGTCTGCCGCTTTGATAGGACAACTGGGGAGACCTAAATTCAATATTCAGCCATGAAGATCTAAGTCATTACAATTCAGTCCTCCTCTCTTAGGTAAAATTAGCTAAAAGGATTGAACTGAAGATCAACTGGATTAATCTATGTGCTGCATTCTAATCTTCCTAGAGAAGATTTAGTGACTCTTTTTTTATAATAAAAGTGACTTGTAGATTCTTAATTTTAATCTGCTTCTTGAAACAAACTGTACTGGAAATAAGCAAACGAATTCTAATTTCAGATGCTTAATACAAACCATATATAATCTCTTGCCCCTCCTCCTCCTTTGGGACGTGGACTTTTATTGTACTGGAGGCTTTTATTGTATTTTCAACATGTCCTCAGGAGATCCTAGATAAAAGTGTTGCCATTAGTTTGCATTATTACTTTCTGGCGTTCGCGCTGAAGCCTTAGTAATCCAGCCACTGAAAAGGAAAGTCCAAAGTTTGTAAATGGATTTGCATCAGTTATTTTTAGCTGACACATTAGAGCATTGATTTCAGATAAGATCTTTTTGATTGATTTGAGTGTTCCAGAAATCAGTATTGTAAACATTCATATGCAATAAAGTACTTCCTTAAAAAGCATCAGCCACTTTTGTGTTGTTACAAGAAAACAGTATGGATATGCCCATATAGTCAACAAGAGTTGAGTTTGAGGGAAATTTTACCTTACTTTTAAGGCAGGTAACAGTGCCATAATTACTGCTTAGTTTATTATGCTTGAGTTTCTGCTGTGGCTTAGTACAAGATCAGATCGCTGTGTTCAGCATCAGGAAGTCTGACCCAATAGATCTGCTGTAATTGCAGCAATTATCTGTCTCTGAGTAGCAAAGATCTACGCTGCATCCCAGGAATTTTCTTCTCCTAGAAGCCTCATCAGTCAAATGTGAAAGGGCAGTTTTACTGCCCTCAATGAGTCATGTTTGTACTGTCTGGGAACAGGGCCTGAATTCAGTCTTGGCAGTGGAGATAGGGGTCCTGCCACCTGCAGTAAAGTTCTCCATCATATGATAATATTGTTAAGGGAATTGAGTTTTGTGTACAATAGTCAGTTCAGCACCCTTTAAAAAGGAATACTCTATGACCATAATCTGACTCTGTGCCAATTTAAATCACTAAGGGGCTCTATTTGTTTTTTGAAGAAAAACAGAGTGGTTTTAAAATACTGTTTCTGAACTGTCTTTATGAGATGGAAACAAAGTCTTTGTATTTCGTCACGCATAGTAAGTTTATGCAGAAGGAAATGCCTGCAGAGCCCCAGTCCTAGCAATATCATATCATCCTTCTGCGGTGTATTTAGCAGCTTTGAAAACATGTGCTTTCTTTGTTCATGAGTCATGCCTGTTAAAGTTTGCAATACAGCTTATAAGAGGACATGTAAATGCTTTCTGACCAGCATTATATTTTAGATTGCTAAAGCTGACTTTGCAGGGTAAAATCTAGTGGAGCAAACAATAACCCACCTTATTATATAAAGTTTGATTTTCAGAGTGAAAATTCTCAGCTTTATAAAGTCTTCAATTAATTGTGGCAAATCCTGATCTACATTTAAGAAATCTGTCAACGGTCAAGATTATATGGCATAGGTATCTGTGCCCATTTTGATTGTGGAATTGTAGAAGCAATATCTGAGATGGTAGTTTGATCTAAACTCAGTCCAGATAAAATGGAGGTCCATTTCCTGGTAACATATGGATTAGGCTGCTGTGATTGGTGTTCATTGGATTGCCTTTGAAAACTGGAACCTTCAACAGATGCAGCTATATTATGGAGCAGGAATGGTAATGTGAACATTTCCCTGCAGCTTTAAAACAGGTATAATGATTTTTGGTTAATAGTCATATCCTCTTTTCTACCATACAATTTGCCTGGGGATCCTTTCTAGGACCCTATTTTGGCCCCTCTGTAGATAGTAATCGGTGCATAAAAATATTTTTTTAATGGTGGTGATTTATTGTCTAATTGCAATCCTGAGTGAGCCTGGCATGGACTTGACTTTATCGTTCCAACACCTGATGGAGGCCCTTTGACTGTGGCATTTGAACTTTATTTTAATGGTCCTGAATCAGTCTGTTCTGTTTTATTCACTTTTAACAAATCCTTTTATTTGGTTCAGTTTCTGATGAGTTGTTTAGGAATCTATTTCAGGTCTTAAAAGTAAGATTAAAAATCTCAAAATAAACCCTTTCAGATGGTTACACTCACATCTGTTAGTTGCTGATCTGAACTAAAGAATCAATGGATATTGTGACCTTGGCATAACTTTCAGATAATTATCAGGGTGTATGTCAGAAATTTTTCACTCTTCTGTGTGAAATACTCTGCTTGAAGGTTTTTCAACTCCTTTGTGTAAGGAGTAGCCATTTAACCTGTAAGTCCTTGAGCAATGAAAATGTTTTCCAGCCCAAAGAATTTCAGAATTCAAATCATCTTCATACGTAGTTCTGTACCGTATGTTGTTTTGGAAAGCACATTCACTATCTCCTTGTCTTTGATAGGGAAATCACAGCTTTGGTATATTTAAACAGTGTACCTTTTACATTAGTGCTTAAAACCTAACTCTAGCAGTTTGTTCTTAAGCTATTATTGTTCTAAGGCTGTTTGTATGTAATGGGAAAAACTAGTTATGAAGAATACACCTCAAAAATGATTGTGGTAGTTACTTCTTATTTTTGTCAATTTGTGAAATGTATGATGAAGCATTTTATCAGGCATACTGCTCATGTTCCTGTGTTGTGCATGTATTGTTATGGGGTATAATTTTTGCTTGACTGTATTTTGCTTTATATATTTTTCTCTCCTGTTGTTATGGAAACTCAGTCCAACGTAGCGGTGATTGCTAACAAGTGCTAGGTTATATTGCCTTTTTAATGAAGATGTGTTAGTCATGTTGCAGTTTTTTGGCCATGGAATTTTGCCTGTTTGGAGATGTTCTTCACATATTGTAGCATGATTGCAGGTCTTCCAGCATCTTTCAGAATGTAATGTAAATATATTTTACGAGTAGTTCTTTTGGTTACGAGAATTGGATTCCTCAGTGGGTTCTTAAAATTTCCACAGCATCTGTTGAGTGGGCTTGAAATCTTGTATTTTAGATTTACGTAGCTGAGCGATTTTATTAGAGATATTTTACTTCTGTGTTATGGAGTTCTTTTGGAAGATTTTAATATTTTGAAATGCAGAGGTTCATTTTTGTGAGCCTAAAGAAGAAATATATTTTAAAATACATTATAAAGCAACACATGGTTTGTGCTCTGTCATATTGTCTGTCTTGTCCTTAAAAGCTTGACCTTTTTGTTCTTTATTTAAAAGTAGTGCCATATATTAAGGAATATTTATGCTAAAGGGAAATGAATTTCTGCTTATTTCATGTGACTTTATTTACTTCTCTGTAGGAAAAAATGTTAAAATTAAGTTTCTTTTAAAGTGGTAGAGCTCTTATGTAAAATAAGTCAAAACATAAACTTCATGTTCTCATGGACTGACAGAACTGGCCTTATTTCTATTCGTTAGCATAGACAGGCACACTATGGCCTAAAGTGCACAGTTACTAAAACATGGGCATGGAAATAGTCTTGCAACTTGGACTACTTTGAAAAACATCAAGTGGACAATTTCATATTCTGGATGTCCATATTTTGTTTGTGTGATTTAACTAGATACTTCCATGGATTATTTAGGGATGTGTCCTCTGTCTGGCTTGAGCCTTTAGCTATCTGAAAAATTAAGATCTGTAGTAACTCTTGTCCTTGATTCATAGGATTATGGAAAACATGATATAGCAAAACAAGACAATGTGTTATTAAAAACAACATAAGCACATCACTGTAACATAGTCTGGAAACATTTTCAGGAAGCAGGAATTATTTTTCATGAAGCTGTGGGCTGCCCAAATATCTCAGCTTGGGAGCCTTAACATTGGTTGTCCTTGGCACAAACTGATTTAAGTTTAGATGTGACCTAAGATGAGTAAAAACCGTTTGAATAGTTCTTCAAAACTGTAAATGTTGTACACTTTACAGAAAATAATATCTACATAAAAATAACACAGTTCCCATTTCCTCCTGAATTTGGACACACAACCTACTTGACCCTAGACTTGTTTTAATGGGTAAGTCATTTTTCAGAGAGCTTTTGCATAGCTTTTCATAAAGCAACAAGTATAAGAAAAGAAAAATGGTGAGGGCATTTCATAAAAATGAAAATAGTGATATACCTTAAACCAAAACAAGAATCAGGGGAACTTGTTGTCATCCTTAATTCTGAGGGTCATTTCCATTTTTGTAAGGAAATGATATCTAAGGGAAGACATGATGGGACTCACTGAAGGTACCCATTGCCTGACACCCCTGACACCTCCCCCCATTGTTCTAAATGCTTTCCTCTTGATGGTAAGATGTCTCTAGAGAATCACATTCTTGTGGGAATGTTCAAAGTCCTCTGTTTCTTTTCCAGCCTAAAAATAGCTGACAGAAGAGAGATTGGCTTGAATTAAGCAAGTTCCTTATATATTGCCAAATGCTTCTGTGCATGCAAACCTTGGCATTCTCCTTGAATACAGCTAATATACTGCACTGGAGAGTTTCTGAGAGCTTTCTTCCTATGCGTGGGAGTGCCTTGTTGGGCGCATAATGGCAGCAGTGGGGCCTGAGAGTACTGTGGCCCATTCATCACAAGAGCAGGGCGTAAACTACCATGGCTGTGGGCAAACTTTCCCATAGTCCTTTGCTTTCTGCATATTATCTAAATGGTAAAAACATTTGGCTTTCTTAACTTCATAGTTTCCAGCTGCATATTCTTTTTCTGGTTTCGAAGCAGCCGCCAGCGTAAATCAGCAATTGTCATAATTGTTCGACTGACGGATAAACAAAAATAAGAAAGCCAACATTTGAGTGAGCTTATGTATTAATTTAATATTAAATCACAGTTGAGGAATATTTTGGAAGTGATCTGATTGCTTTTTAAATTGTATCTTTTTCATCCTTTCATACAACTCATTTAACAATACATGGTTGTTTTAGTTTTTTAAACCAAAACCCCAGCATATAGACAGTTCTGACGTATTTGAGAGAGTACATGGGGCTCTGGGAGGATTCTGGCTGGCTACTACAGAGAGAAGAGTATTTGTTCATTTAAATGGTTTAATGGCTATTTAAGATTCATATTGCATCCTTTCTGCTTTGGTATCACTCATTTTTTGAGAGTGCGAGAAATTAAACAGGATGTACCAAGAGTCAGGCCCCATAGACAATTCATTATATAAATTACATTAAATATTAGAATTGGTTGTTGTTTTCTTCTAAATTCTTCCTTACTTATTTGGTGTATGACCTTTGAACATTTCTGAGTACCTTAACATTTTCTCTGAAAAAATTAATAAAACATTGTGATTGGCCTATGGGGCTTGATTTTGGTACCCCCTCTATATAACCAACCTTGTGAAGCTTTATATAGAGTGTTTCTGTATTTTAGAATCATTAATTTCTTAAGCTCTCTTTGGAGGAAGAGATCGTCTGTTGAAATAATCATCAGACCATTGCATGTTCCCAGTCAATCATTCCTTTTGTTAAAACTTACAATTCCTGCTAGCTGAGAGACAATTTTTATCTTCAGTGGGTGGTGAAGAAGCAGAGAACCTTGTGATGTACCCTGAAGTGAGTGAGTACTGTTAACACCTAAAGAGGAATCTACACCATTTTGGACTTGTAACATGAGTGTGAACAAATGGTAGTTAATTCTGTATCATGTTCAGTGCAAATTAGTAGATTTCAAGCCCATTAATTATTCTGTAGGTTTCCTGGAAATAGCAGGTGTTTTCTTTTATCAGGAATATGGGAGTATATTTTAATAGCAGTGTTGTCCTTTGTAAACAGGCCATTGCTTTGTGTTGTATTTCTCGTTAAATAGTATTGCTGTTAGTGTGCCACTCACTGTTTCAGCTTGCATCTTTCTACCATAAGTAAATTGGTTAATGATATTGGATGGCGGGGAAGATGTAGAGGGAGTGGGAAGGAAGAAGCAGAGGGTCACAAGTACTTTGAGAATAGGGTTTAGTTACAATTATAACCAATTCAGTTATCTTGCTTTTTACTTAAAGGTTACATAAAAGCTAGATTAAAATTTTATAAAATATGTAGGATCTTGCAGTTAAAATTCTGATGCGCTTAAGTTTATAACTTTCTGTTGGATCCCAACCTAGTCTTGCTTAGAGTATTTTTTTCCCCATTTCAGGATGTATAGTAGGGTCGCTGGAATTTTCCAGCATCTTCCGTTTGCCGAAATCCTGTTTGCATGTGAAAACAAAGCAAAACAAATCATTCCTAACAAAAGCAGCAATATGCAGTTCCGCGTATGGGCAATTTTTTTCTTGTATGTGGGACAGGAAGACCCCACGTACAAACTTCAGTGAGCAGTTACAACAGAGTAGTTAATGCAGTTAATTTGTCTGGATACTCTTTTCTACTCTTTTCTTTAAAATGGGTATTAAATTATGGGCTGAAGTTCTGAATTTTTATGGTAATCAAATTCTTAACTGAAATCTTAAATTGCCCTACTGGAGATACCGGAAGGGATGTTTTGGTGGTGCGATTAAAATGTCGAACCGGTACCTGGGTCTGGGGTTGCATCCCACCTCAAGTATACAGCTCTTTACCTTGTTTTAGAATATGTTAAGTTGCTTTAAAAGATCATTATTAGGAAAATAAAAATAAAAATCCTGTGAACTTTTTGAAGGAAGTAAGTAAACTCAGATGTAAATATGGTGGACAAGGATGAAGGTTACTTTTGCCATCCCAAAAGTTCTGTGAAGTCGACACCATGCTGCCTGTACAAATAGAGTCAATGAAATGTATCACTTTACTTGCTTCGTTTCATTTCTGTATCACATGCAGCCTCTTTCTGTTTAGAATTGCAAAAGATCCCTGTGGCAGCTCACTGAAATAGAAGTGGTAATATTAGAAAGGCATTTTTCTTTTCAGGAGAGCACTTAAAAAACAACAATCAGGCTCTTTGCTTTTTATTTCAGCATTCCCTCTCCATCTGTTCCTTACTTTACCCTGTGCCTTGAAAGATCATCCACCACCTGTCCCTTAAATGTATCCCTCTTTCTCATATGTTCCCATTTAGATGGCTTGGCATTATTGGTAACATTGTTTTGGTGGCTGCTGGTGTGGTTTTTTATTTTCTGGAGAATGCACTGAAGTGGAATCTTCTGTAATTGTTCTTCTGCTGCTCTCCTGGGTTGGTTTGTTTTGCCTGGTACCCCAATGGTTCATTTTTTCAAATTCAGAGATTACCAATTGAAAATATTTATAGCTCAGGGTTGAACTGTGGGGTCCTTGGTGCTCTCTGAGCCTCGTTGTTCAAGATGTTGCCTAGTCTGGCAATGAAATGTCTGCAAGAAAACAGCGAGGCTCAGAGAGCACCAAGGACCCCACAGTAGAGATTTTTTTACTGTTACATTTGCATTTATGATGTTATTTGAATCAAGCAATCATACAGGACCTACTGGGCATTCCTACAAACTATTTGCCCCCCCCCAGCAGTTTACATTTTAAAAATGTTCTGACTATTGAGAGGGTTGCAAATAAAATGAATAACAAGCATACTTTAAAACAAGAAAAACACTTTAAAATTTCAAGTTTGTATTTGTAAATACCAAGAGTTTTATGACATGAACAAATGATCAGTAGCTTATAGAAGCTGTTTGATTACCTGTTCATATTACTGTTGTAATTGTTTCAGGCTTGTTTTTTTTTTTTAAATATATGTATGTGTTTTGTCTACTGTATTTGATATATTTTTAATTATTGGTCTTGGACTGTAAATAAACTTCAACTTCATATCTGGTTTGACAGCAAGGTATGAACTTTCTCCCTCAAATAAATAGTGCCCTGTTTATGCAGCCAACATGGTTCAGTATGCTTATAACTCTCATTTATTCTCCCAGTGTTTCTGTGATGTTAGATGTGGTTTTCAGATGTGTATTTAAGGCTATTTTTCCCAGTAACCCTTAGTTAATAAGAAACTTCACTGTGTGTTTCTGCAGCCTTAACATTTTATTCTTGGTTATAGTACAGAGTGTCTTGCTTTTCCTCCAGAGATACTTAAGGTTCCCAGGTGGGCTTCCATCCAAAGGGATTTGCAAGACCAGATACGATTAGCCTCAGCTGGTGAACTATATCAAGTTAGACAATTATTCAGATATCCCATTTCATTGCTAAAATGAATACACTCTATGCATTCTTTTGCTTGGTTTATTTTACTAGAGAATGCTGCATGTATGGATGTTGTATGGTAAATGCACAAGTCTCCCTTTCCTAGGCTTGCCTTGGCTGCTTTGACTTAAGAGCAGCCGGCTTCTCTGCAGTTATGAGTCACAGCTTGTTCTAAAATGCTAATATAGACATCAGATATTCCTACGTGTTAGCTGGTAGAATACTGCTTCTGTATTTAAAACTAGCCATAAATAGTTTAATTTTAAAGTGATACCTTTTCTATAGAGGTGGAATATGTGCTAGTTCCTTCATATATTCTTTACATTATCTTGTTTTGGGGGGGAAGAAATTCTCAGAGCAAGCATGATGAGTAAACAAGTTATATAAATTTGTGAATTGCAAATTATCCCAGCCAGTAAACTTGCTAGTGTGCCACCCCCAAACCCCTGTCTTCCTGGTGCTAAAGAGCAGACATAATTCTGTATTATATATGTGTGTGTGTGTGTGTGTGTTTGCACATATACAAAATTTCAGTTGTACTATCCTGTCAAGTATTTTGTGTGTTTGAACCTTTTCTATTAATGGAGTTTTGGAGGAGCTAAACAAAATGAAATGAAAATAGAATTTAAAGGAAGATGTTGTCTATAATTTAAGCCTGCATTTTTCTCTGAAATATTTATGGGGCTATTTTTTTGTCTTTCAGAATATAGCACTGCTTGGGGGACACCCTTTTGTTGGATTTTATCTATGTCCAGCTAACTGCTGCTTTCAGCTATGGAATCGGTAAATATTATGTTATTTTCTTATGCATTTTTTCCTTTTTCAGTGGTATAGTTTACATGAATATGATTTTAAAAAATAGAAGGTGGTTAGTGTTTTTTCATGGCACTTAAATAGAAGTCTTTTTAATGGTATGTAGCTCAACTGGTGCTGGTTTGTAGCACAGGGTAATGTCTTCAGCTTACTCAGAAATCATAATTTTATACAGAATCAAATATAGCAAGCTGCTTTTACCTTCTGAGCCCTTCTGCTAATTGCCGTCTGATGTGAGTTTGGCTGTTCCTTCTTTCTCTCATCCACTTGCCAGGAGTGAGTTATGTGTAAAGAGGTTATATCTGCTAGCACTTGCTACTTGCTGCAAGTGACCAACCAAGTGCCAGATGGCAAGATAGTTTGATGATAGGTTATACATCTTTGGCTGCTGGCTCAGTAGTGTTTTTGCAGAGTACTGTGCCAAAGACTAGTTTTATTCATACATCTGAACAGAAAAAATCATGGTAATGTGTTAAATAGACCCCAAAGATCTTTTCTTTTTTCTAAAGTCTTTGCCAGTTACTATTAAGTGATCACTAACTTGCAAAGTAACAACTGAAATCGCACTTCAGAATATTGAATGTGATTCTTAATGGAGTCCCATTGCACTGTAACAGTCAAACAGCAAGGATGGTGTTCTAATTATGTGTTGTGCTGTAGGTTTGTACCTGATGCGCCTTTCTTTCATCCATCTGAATTTTTGCAAAGGTTATACGTTAACTAACTTTTCAATTCTGACTGAGACTGAGCAATGAGAGGCAAGCAGAGTGACTTCTTAGTAGAAAGGAATGCTCTTTCCTACCCACTTCTGCAGGAATGCTGGTAGATTCATGTCCTTCAACTCAGCTGAAGACCAAAGTTCCCCTGCTGCTTATAGCCTGTGGAGGAGGGTTTGTCATGAGAGTACTCCTGAAGGGAAATATGGCAAGAAACTCCAAATGTTTTAATACAGCGATTACCAGGGTGGTTGTTGGCCTTTTGTTTGTTTGTTATTTATAGCTAGAAAATATTAGTATCTCAGCAACTTTGCTAGGTAAAGGATTGTTTTCCTTCTGCAGCTGCAAAATTCTGTTTCAGAGTATATTCCTACTCTAGTCTATAGCTGGAATAGCTGTTACTGAAAAGCAAGTACTAGAAAATACGATCTGTTACTGAAATTGATATATCAGTGTGAAAGATCTAATTCAGTTAACTGGAGTAATTACTTGAATTTTTTGATTAAGGTTCTAACTGAAGTTGGGTCCATTAAATCATGAGATGTGGTTTTTGGCCCATGAGACTGTAAAAATTCTAGATGACAAATTGGCGGTGTTGGGAAGCCTGTCAGCTGACCATCTATTTCAGTAGTGACATTTTATTGATGGAGATCTCTGTTAATTAAAAATGGTATTTTGCTTTGATGAGCATCAGTTCTTCTCTGTGAAACTTAATAGCAGCTATGTATTTGTAGTGGTGGTACCTAGTCAGTGTTGGCTGATGCTGAAAAAACAGGATTGGTTTAGTAGGCTAGCCTACTAGCCTACTAGCCACTGCTACTGTAGTGCTTCTACATAATTGCCAAGACTCCAGCCTAACTTGAGGAGGCTTTATTTTATATGCAGTAACAATTCTTTTCTCTTTCTAATCCAGTGGAATATTGGAAATAAATTATGTAAAGGCCCTCAGGATGCTGTCTTTTTATCTGCCTCTCTCAGCAGGATAACTGTCTGAAAACTGAACAGGACTGGACCAAATGTTGGGGGTGGGGTGGGACAGCAGAAGAAAAAACGAGTTAAAAATGGGCTAGATCTGGCTGGGCTCTGTGGAGAAAAAAATACCTGAAAAAAAAAATCCCGATTGCATCCTCACAAGAAGGGCAGTTTGGCAGTGGCTCAGAATGTTGCTGAATCCTCCATTATAAGCCCCTTTCCCTCTTCCTTCCTGATTACGAGACTCAGGAGCTATTGTTTAGGGGTTGGTACATGCTTGTAAATCACTGCTGAATGTACTATTTTTATTATACTTTGACCAAATAAATTATAGTTGTTATAGCTTTGACTTTACATAATGGATGTGAATTTTGGCACTCTTAGTGTTTATGCTGTTTCAGACTTTAAAAAGGGCTGGTTAAATGCACTCCAGATAGAATACTTGACTTGCCTACCATTTTTCACACAAAAAATCTGGGTCTTGTAAAGGACCCCAAAAGATGAGTGTCAAGTGCTGTTTTATTACAAGTGTCACTGCACCTATCCTACATCTCTGATGACATGGGGCTTAAATATATTCCTATGGACATAGAAAAGACTTGAAACTATTAGTTAGAGGGTTTACTTTCATTATCTTACAGATATGTCCTTTTGATCGGCCAAGATCCGTTGGATGTGCATACCTGTAATCCTTTACCCAATTCCAATCTACAAGTACTAAAATTTCACTTATTTCTGATTTAGTACTTATTGAAAAGTCTCATGCCAATGATGAATGATAAGGGATAGGCTGTTGGAATGTTGACTGTATACTGACATCTAGGAATTATAGCATGTTTTTAGATTGAATTGGATAAAATACTTTTTCATGCTAGAGTATTGAAAGAGCACTAGCTGTCTGGTGAATTGGAAAGGTGATTCTTGGATGGGGAGTTATTTGCGCATAATGATAGGCTGCAATCAATGGATTCTTGACTTGCTATGAAGGAACGTATTATCAATGAAGCTGCCCTGTGGTTGTAAACGTAACTAGGAAATAAATATGCTCTTGTATTGAGTTGTAGTGAAATACCATAAAATGCAACACAACAAAGTTGTTAGATCTTTGAAGTACTCATCCCACAGTAATAAACATAATTTTATGTGTGCATTCCTTATTTTTAAAGAAGTGTTATCACAGAGTTAGCCAGCTTTTATTTTTTTGGAGAATGCTGTTTTTAATCATTACGATCCAGGACCGATACACTAGAGCTTGATGACTTCAGGGACAAATAATTCTTTTAAAATAATCTTTATTTATTTCATCATATAATAAAAACAAAGTACAAAAACAACATATTAAACTTACAAAGTTACAAACTTATAATGCACACATCTAACACAAACAGACTAAAAAATCAAACATGACAAAAAAGAAGAAAAATAATAAAAAATAAAAAGGAACAAAGAACTCTGATGTATACCAACTGACAGCTGGTATAATTCTCACTGCTCACGATTTTCTGTAGGGAAATTGATAGGTCAAGTCTTCCTCTGAGCAGGAGTGAAATTCAGATAATGGATTCAGCAGTAGAATTTCACAGAGTTTGCAGTGAAATGTAGGTGTAAGATTAAAAGGATGAATATAGTGATGCCTCTAAATAGAAAGTTTCCAAGCTTAAACCCTGCTACATTTTGACTTCCCAAGAACACAGTTATAAAATCAAGGGTAATAGTAAAAAGACAGCTTTACCATGTGATTCAAGACAGAAGCTGTCTTCTGAAAAGCTGCATGTTATAAAGTAAAATGCTTAGGCAAAATGAGACCAAATTATTAGGCTTTTATATTAGCAAATTTACATCTTGGGTACTGACTCTTGAATGATTAGGGAAAAATCGTAATATAGCTTGAGTTATTCAAAACCTTGAGTTAAATTTCAGCTGCTTTCCTGAATATATTTTCAGACATGGCAGAATATAAGGGAGTTTTGTGTGGAGAAAAAATTAAATTTTCTCACATTAAGGTTAGAAATTGTGTGTCTCTGTGGTATGATGCTGAGGGAGAAAAGGTTAATACCTAAACTAGTTTGTGTGAAGGGATGAGGATTGGGAATGGAGAGATGATAGTAGATGCATATTGGCTTGTAAAATCTGTCTAGAATATATTAACTGTGTGCTATAACATATAAATTCCTTTCTCTAGAATAGCTCAGAGTTTACCCACATTGCTGCCATGGGTCATCACCAGAAATATTGTGGAGAAAGCTAATGAACTGAATATTGCTTTCATATTTGCTTTTTGCTGCAATGACTTGCCAGAGTATTTGCTGAAATTTCCCTGTACAGTAAATACTTGGCAAAAATATTTGACAGAGTATCTGAGATACTATACAGTATGAATGTCCTATCCAGCTGTCAGAATCTTTTGCTCACCGTTTGCTTATGCTAAAGATTATTGCCAGAATATATGGAACTTTTTTTTTTTTGCTATAGCAACTTAGCTTTTAGCCAACCAAGAGTGAAGAGAGGGTAAACAGGATGAATTGAAGTATATCAGTAACTCTAGGTTCCTAATTAATCAATGACAAAAATAATGAAATGATTTTGACTTTACCTTTTATTGATGGCCCTTCACACTCTCGTAAAAAAACTAAAATCATATAAAGTAGAAGATCTAAGGCCAAGGACTGCCCATCTGTCTTTGCCAATGGAAAATACTTGCATTATATACTCTTGAGTGTAGTATGTGTACATTTTGATTTAAAGAGTTTTGCATATTTTGCAAAACATAGTGAATTTGAAACATTAGAAGCTCCAAACATTTCCAGCAAGGTTATAACATCTAGGATTGAACTTGGGATGTTTTACACATCTCGGGTATATTGTGTTGGTTAATTGGTAGTTGTTGATGGACACTCTGTCTAAAGTGAAAATGTTTTTTAAAAAGGTTAGCAAACATAGGATCTAGTCATTGCAAATACTTTTTTCAGAAGTGTGTGTGTAGATTAAACTTCCCCAAACTGATACTCTTGAAATATGTCCTGATGGGAGTTATAGTTTGCAAATAAACCAGGGAAGTGGTTAGCATATAAATTATGAAAAGAAAAGAAAATGATATTGAAATTACAAGAGGCATATACTGTATTAATGGAAAGCGCAGCCATACAAAAAGCATTTCATCAATATTATTCCAATTTGTATAAAGGAAGTGACATCTCTCTAGAGAAAATGGATGAATATCTAAAGAAAGAAAATTTACCAAGGATTATAGAGGAGCAGTGACAGATTATGAATGGACCTGTAATAATAAGGGAAGTTTCTGCACAATAAAAAATATTAAACAATGTGCCTGGACCAGATGAAAATAATTTGAGAATCAATGTAGGTTTTACCTAAATGACAGTTAAAAGACAATTAGAAATGTGTTGGACATTTTGGAATATTTGGAGCAACATAATGAAAAACAAAGCTTCTTAGAATGTAGAGAAGGCCTTTGACAATTTGAACTGGGCTTTCTTGTTCAAGGTTTTGGAAGATAAAAATTTTGGAGAGGACTTTATAAAATGGGTAAGATCGATTTACACTTCACAAGAAAGCACAAATAGTTGTTAATGGAGATCTAACAAAACTATGAGATACAAAAAGGAACAAGACAGGGATGCCCATTGTCTCCTCTCTTGTTTATTGGTTCTTGAAATACTGAATAGAGATATACGACAAGATGAGAGGATTGTGGGAGTAAACATTAAAAAAGAAATTTGTAAGTTAAAGGCTTCTGCAGATGAGTTGGTGTTGGTTCTGGAAGATCCTTTAAAGGGAATTGAAACATTAATGGGCAAATTAAAAGAATTTGGTGCATTACCAGGTTTCAAGATTAATAAACAGAAGATGATGATGTTAACAAAGAACGTGAAAATAGAAGATCAAGCAATTGATGAATAAGATGGATTTTAAGATTGAGAAGAAGGTAAAATATCTGGGTATCACTATGACAAATTTGAATTGTACGTTATTTCAAAATACGTTAAGACATGGGATGAAGTTAAAAAAGATACGTTAAGATAGGAGAAATGACAGTGGTCATTGCTGAGGAGAATTTCTGTGATAAAAATGAATGTCTTGCCTAGAATGATGTGTTTGTTTCAGACGATGCCTGTTTTGACAACTGATGCACCAGTTAAACAGTGGCAGAAGGATATATCTAAATTTGTGTGGCCAGGAAAAAATCTCGAGTTAAATATAAGGTGTTCCAAGATGCAAAGGAGAGAGGAGGATTGAGTTTATCTGATTTGAAATTGTATTTTGCAGCTTGCTGTTTTGTTTGGATGAAAGATTGGGTGTTGCTGAGAAATAGAAGGCTTTTGGAGTTAGAAGGACATGATCTGAGATTTGGGCGGCATGGGTATCTGTGGTATGACAAAGTCAAAGTAATACAGATTTTAAAAATTGTTATGTTAGACGTGCCATATTGAGAATATGAATAGATACAAACCCAGGTTGTGCCTGAAAACACTTTTCTGGATTTCAGCACAAAAAGTATTTTATAGAAGAGAAATAATAGACAAACACAAATGGCTAACTTATCATGAGATACTGGAATTTTTTTTTAAGGGAATGTAAAATAAAATCAAGAGAATTGGTGGCAGATGGATATAGTTGTCAATGGTTCTCTTATTTACAATTATTAGAAGGATTTAAACTAGACAAAAGAAATTATGGTTTTGAACATTGTAAGACTGAGTTTGAAATAGGGTTGTGTACAAATGATGAACATGTAATTGCTAAAATGTATAAACTTTTATTGAAAAACAGAAGAACAAGTGAAAGAATGTATGATAAAGTGGGCTAAGAATTTTGGTCATAATACACAGATGGAACAATGGGAAAATATGTGGTTGAAAGGGTTGAAATTTAAATTACGTTATAATCTTAAAGAGAATTTTTATAAAATGATGTATGTCACCAGAGAAACTGTCTAGAATGTATAAAGGCACTTCAAATTTATGTTGGAAGTGTGAACAATAAGAAGGGACATTTTATCATGTTTGGTGGACGTGTAAAAAAGCTAGAAAATTTTGGATTCAAATACATACACTGATTCAGAGGATTTTAAAGATTAATGTACAATTGAGCCCAGAGGTTTTTCTTTTGGATTGATGGATAATCAGTTGGAAAAAAAGTTATTGAACTTTGTTTTTGTATATGATAACTGCAGTGAGAATATTGTATGTACAAAGATGGAAAGTAAATTTATAATTGCACTTACAGCTGCTGTAGAGAGATTCTTTGTATCTTCTTTCTTTTCTATTTTTCTATTACTTTTTTTCCCTTCCTTGCACTTTTAGCTTTCTCTTTGATTTCTTTCTTTTTCTTTATATTGGTTTGTTTTATCTTCTTTTTTAAGAAAACCTTTAATAAAAATAATATAATACAATATAATATATAATTTGCCTCCATAACCAGCATGTTACTTTGATTATGCTGTACTGTATGGGACCCCCGTCAATGAAGTTCTGCTCTTTCCTACTGCTGTGGCTCATACGGGGACAGTGTGTCCATTTTTGGGACAGTTCTGCCTTAAAAATGCAGGGGAGAGGCAGCCTAGACAAAGATACTGTAGCTATTTAGAATGTGCATGGATCACATAAGTGAGTCGGTCTGATTTGGTGGTATACAAATCTGTAAATAAAAGAGGAAGACAATTCTAATGGAGCTTGGTGCAGTGGCCTTTTGCTGGGGGTTATACTGAGGAATACAAATCAATCCCTTTTTATTTTGAAAATGCAATGGAATGTACAGTGCTGCATCTGTTCTGGGACGTTAAATGCCTTTATAGCATACTCATATTTATTTACTCAGGGTGAGATCCACTATGTTCATTAGGGCTTACTGCCTTATAAATGTGCTTAAAATTTCAGCTCTATTCTTGTCCCTAAATATGCCAGTTTGGGTAATGAACACAGACCACCAAATGCAGCAAGAGGATGGTGCATTTAAAGTCAATTCTGTGACAACCGTTACTGTAATTTTGCTAGTAGAGAGCTGGTAGTTGGTGAAGGTGCTGGCCTAGAAACCAAGAGACTTTGAGTTCTAGTCCCACTTGAGGCATGAAAGCCAGCTGGGTGACTTTGGGCCCGTCCCTGTCTTTCAGCCCAACCCACCTCACAGGGTGGTTGTTGTGGGGAAAACAGGAGGAGGGAGGAGGATTAGGTAGTTTTGCTGCCTTGAGTTCTATATTAAAAAAAGGTGGGATAAAAGAGTAATACTACTGCTAATAATAGGAGTAGGAGGAGCAGGAGGGAACCATGAATTTATTTGTTACATGCACATATTTAGGTGGCCAAGTTCTTTAAGAAACACAGAGTACTGTTCTTCATCCAATATATCCGTGTAAATAAAGATTTGGGACACTGAAATGTTACTTTTTAAAGAGCAACCCTACCTCTGCCAAGTCTGTTTTGAGTAGCAATGACATTTACAGCTTCAATTGATTTTAACATTCAATGTTATACTCTGTATCTGAAATCTATAGAGGGAGTGACTTTAGAAAAAAATTGAATACAAAAAGATGATCACTTGCATATATATCCTGGGTTCATATTTAGCCCTTCTTTTCGTATCATCATAGAAAAAGGATAAACCCCTGCACTTTACTTTCCAAGCTGCACATGCCAGAGAGGATTAAAATCATATGTGACAAGTTAACATTTTGGTGACTCATGCTGCTGTGGGTCTTGGGAGTGGATGTGCTAATTTTAGTTCCTTTCTCCAGAGGCACAGCTAGAAAGTGGAAGAATCATTTGGGCCTATTATGTGCATCCTGGGCATGTGCCCAGTGCTGTTGCCTTCTTCGTAGCATTTCTTCTCTTTCCTGACTTCTAAAGTAGCAAGTAATGGGTGAGGATGTTCCCTGTCCATGTGCCTTCCCAAAGCTCTGCTGGCAATGTTAGTAATGTGGGGTTTGCAGCGTAGAGGCTCACTGCCTTGTTGTAGAAGCAAACCTGTATTCTCAAGGCTTGGGATAAGACACACTTCTGGTTCAACCAGTTCCACCTATCGCCACTGAGGATAAGGAATTGCGGATGGGATAGTCGAAAATATTTGGGGTATCTTCTGTTTATGGCAAACTAGAAATGAAAGTTTGTCTCCTGTGCTTGAATGAAGAGGATGGAGTGACTGGTGGTTTGTTTGCCTTTCATGTCTGAGTGCAGTTGCTTTTTCTTGAGGCCAAGAGTCAGCGCTGTGAAAGAGTTTCTATCCTGTGGCCTGACACTGAGAACCAGGCATGGCCATTCTTTGCAGGCACTAATGAGTAGCCTCTGTTTCCCAGAGGAGATGTTCTGCTAGCACTCTAGAAGGACCATCCACTGTCTCCATTTGGTGACATTTTACCTGCCTTTTTGTGTGTAACTAGCAGCGGGGCTCTGCCCTTTGCTCAGTTCTGAAATAAGTAACTAAAATTTTTGGGGCAGCTAAGATGGGAAACATTTTATATCATTTTTAGACATGCATGCATACTCTCTGCTAGATGGAGGAAATGCTCTGATTTAGTTGTCAGTTAAAATGCTTTAAGAAGAAGGAATAGGAAATCAGGTAAACTAGGAGTGGGAGAAGCATAAAAAAGACTGGGAAAAATTGAGAAGGGCTAGAAAGTGAAAATAATGAATTCCTGCTTCAAGAAATATTGTGCATGGAGCCCAAATGAATTAGAGCTTCATGGAAATGATGAGCAAAGAAAGATCTACCTGACGGAAAGGAGCCGGAGCAAAGGAAGGCGGCTGCCTCACCTTGGAACATAGTAAAGTGTGAGGTTGGCACTTGAGAGGGTGGCAAAAAAGAAGTGTTTCAATTAATATAGTTCAGGCGTTCCCAATTTGGTGCTTTCTGGATACGTTAGACTTCATGGCCAAGCTAGGAAAGGATGGCACGTCCCTTTTCAACATGGCCGTAGCTGATTTTACTTGATCCGAAGATGGTTAGCTTAACATGATCGTTCAGGGTTCTTAACAGTTCTGGTTATTCTCTGGCAGTGGTAAACTTATTATTGCAGCCTTTTAAGAAATAGACTTCCTCTTTATGTTGTACAAACAGAATAAAATCCATTTGTTGTACTTAGTCTTTTTTTTTAACCTCATTCTTGCTGTCTTGCCAATATCCTGTATTTGTTTTTCACAGGAAAGCTTTTAACTTTTCTTTAATGCAAGCTGCATTGTGATAGATTCTACTTGTTTTAATGCTTTGTAGTTGTAACACAAAAGTAAATAGATTCAGAAATGAAGCATTTTCCCCCTAATTTTTCAGTTAGGAGAATTATTTTACTCTTGAGATTTTTTCAGTTTGAACCAGGAGGCTTCCTTGGTTTCGCTATTCCCCAGCATGAAGTAAATGTTCACCCTTGCCCCAGGTTGCTGATTATGGGCCGTGGGGTCAGCCGTGGCAGGGAAATTTGCCTGCTATCCTTGCCCTCTTCACGAAGAGCCCCTGATAAGCAGCCAGGGTTCTCCAGGGGGCCCTTGGATTAATCAGCTTAAATTGTTATGGTATGATTTGGTTCAATATAATTTCAGTCCAGTTGTTAATTAAGAACAGGTGATCTGCTCAAACAGAATTAAAAAGAAGGCACCATTTTTGCTTGTTATTTTTTATAATTACTCAAATTTATTAATTTTTAAATCAAATGTGACATTGTGTGACTGTTTACAGAGAGTGATAATTGAGCATGTAAACATTGTTGGCAAAAATGGGCTATTGGTGCATAAAGCAAAGCTTGGATCTGTAATGTGGATTTTTTAATTTATTTGTAATTTCCTCTGAGTAGTTCAAGGCCAAACATAGGACTGTTTTATTCTCACAACAGCCCTATGAGAAAAAGTTGAATTGAGAAACAGAGAGACTGGCTCTGTATGCACAGTCACAAGCTTCATGGCTGGGTATGATTCTCTGGTCTTAAGTCAACATTTTAAGTACTGTGCTGGCTTGCCTAGCAATTTAAAGAACTGTAGGCATTTGGCTGTTGACAATCTAGAAGCATCTATAATTGTTATTTTTTGTGTGTGTGTGATTTATTCTGTAAACTTTATACAGGAGATAAAATTATCTTTGCTGTAATAACTCAGCAGTTTTCATATAGTACTATTTAGGTAGAGGATTTTATTTAAAATGCTTGCAAATATTAATACAACCATTCATGACATCACTTATATATACCTCAAAGCAGTTTGTATATGTTACATTAACAGATTGTGGCATTTGAGTTTTTCTTTGGATGCAGTGATGTACCTCTGGTGCAATGAAGTATGTTGCAGTTAATGTATATGGTACATCTAATTGATGCTGTTCCTTGCATCAGCCATCGTTAGTGCATCTTGTCTGAAAGTTCAGTTTGAGACATATGTTAACATGAGGCCAACTAGAGAGGTAAAATCAGAATGTTATTCAGTAATTAGTGTAATAACAATGAAGAATTTGCCAATAAAGCACTGTAAAATGGAGCATGATTGAAACTACTTATTCACAGGCCCAAACATGTCTAGAGCCACAGCAGAATAGTGAATGCAAAGCATGAAGCTTACAAACAGCTAATATTTTGGCAAATGCAAGCCTGCAAATACTTAGGTTAGAAAGAAAATTGGGTCTCTCAGACTTGATAAGACTCATTTGAAAGCCATTTGTGTTTAAACTATTGTCTAACCATATTAATGTCCAACCATAAAAAAGCAATGATACATTGGGAGTAGCATGTAATGTTGAAATGCTGCAAGTCTAAATATTACCAGTTTGTGGAGATTCCTCTTTCTTCATTTAAGTCAGGTTGGCTAATTTGGTGGAAAGAACTTGGCTTTGGAATCTCTATTTTCCTGTAGGTGGGAGAACATCCCTAAGAAGATTGAGTTAGATTTCCTGCTTTATGATGATACAGATTTTGGATTGGTTTTGACATAGCAGCAAGCAGTGTAAAAGCAAACATTACTTGGGAGTTCTAGGGAATGTCAGCTCAGCACCTATCCGGATAGACAGGTAGGGCACCTCCAGGTCTCTCCAAACAGGGTTTGAGATGATATGAGAAGCAGGTTTGCAAGCCTCAGTAGCAGTGGGTGGGACCCAGTGAGACTAGCAGTGCCCTCACCAAAAAGCAAACATTGTAGTACACTGGAGGTATTGGAATCAAAAGATTTAAGTTTATACAAACATAGTAAATTGGTGCCTGTGTTGATCAAGTCAGGTATAAATTTCAAATACCAAAGAACATTCTGGTTGAAAATTCAGTGTTACGATTATTCCATAATTATCCACACACTAGTCCTTAAGCACCAAAAATGCCATAAACGTTCACTAGTATGGAGGAGGTATCAGACAGATTTTTGCAGTAATTATTGTATTGATCCTTATAAAGGAATTTAACAACATAAAGTTAGTTCAGAAGATTGTTGAAAGGGCCCAAAATCTGAAAAGGCCCAGAATGAAGAGAAAAAACGATTATTTTATCTGAATCATATGCTGTTACTGAAACTGTAAAAATTCTTTTCAGAAGTTTTCAGTTGTGTTGAATTCCTAATTGTCTGTTTTGATTATCCTGGAAGTGTTTTGAACTTGAAATGCCTGCAAAAGGTCTGGAACAACCTGTTTCAAACATGAAACAGAGCATTTTGCAAAACTTTTAGACTGTATACCTGTCTGGGCATGGAATGCCTTATTGCTGATGATGCCTGTGTAAGCTGCCATGAAGTCTTTTCAGCTAAAGAGCGGGGCAAAAAGGATTCCATTTATTTATATTTATTTTACAACATTTCTGAACCTCTAAGTAGAATATAAGAGCAAACCAAAAAAGTAGAATATCTCACCCATTAAAAACAACATATTGTACTAATGACAGATATTCCTAATTGCCTTGGGGAGCCAATCCTGCCTACTGGGGGGTTGTATTCCATGATGTGAGGGTTGCTGCCAAGAAGGCCCATCTCCCAGTCCAAGCCTCCTTGAGTTAACATGGGGATTGGATTCTTAACAGGTCTTCTCTCGAGATGAACGTGTTCATACTTGGCAGAGCAGTAACTGGTATACCCTGCTGCCGTGCTGTACAGGGCGTTAGAGGAAATAACCAGCACTCGGAATGTATGTGTGCACGTATTTATGGATAGGTGGATTCATTTCGTTTATATACTCTGTGCTGCAGTAGTCCAGTTGTGAGGTGATTAGGGTGTGGGTTATGTCCCGAAGGTGTTGTGGCCTAAGGAGGGTAACACTGGCACACACCATGAAGCTGGGCACTCTTGGTACAGCCTCAACCTGTTGATCAAACAGGAGCTGTGAGTCCAAAAGAGCCCCCAGGTTATGCACCAGATATGTTTTTGGGAGGGGGGAGGAATACCAAGGCCTACATTAATAGATAGTAAATAAACAAATCAGACTAAAATCTGAAGTAGGAAATTCATTGTATTGCAACATACTTTGTATTAGGTATAGATTGTATAATATACTAACATTTCTTTTTCTTTTGAAAAGCTGAGAGTGCACAGAATTCACCTTTGATATTTTAACGAATAGATAAAGCCACACATTCCCAGTGTGTTTGCATATTTGTGTTTGTGCATGCCTGCAGTTTAAATAGGCTTGGTTCTCTTCCTTTCCAGCTGCAGTTTAATGCTAGCTTTTATAAATCCCCCCAGGTCCACGCCCGGATCTGTAACACATCCAGTACCCGGATGCATTGTTTAAGGTCCTGCGTTACGTGGAGATCAAAGAGTCGTTCGACCGCATCCCCTAACATCTGAAGCGGCTACAATCCTGGGCATCCCTTCCGGATCCAGGTGCCACACAATTATTAGGTTGAAAGCGCCAAGAGTTTCTGCTCCCAGCTTTTTGTTGTCGTTCCTTAATTCTGACTTCTTGGATTCACTACAGCTGGGGAAAACGGATTTGGTTTAGGCTTGCATGATGGCAACTCATTTCATGCTCGGAATTGTAATTATATTCTTTTCTTTCATGCTTACAGCTGTAAAATGTCTTATCCATTGTATCATGTAAAACTTGTGTGTGTGCGCGTGCATGTGTGTGCGTCTAACTGACCTTGTGTAGAAAACATTACTAATATTTACCAGCATTTATAAACTTTTATATTGATAACAAATAGAAATGGTTGATTGGCTAATTTTGCCATGTATAACTGCTGTTGTGTTTCCAGCTGAAGGTATGAATAAAACCATCCCATTCATGAAACAAAAGCTGTTCTCTCTTGCCAGCTGTCGCTGACATCTGCCTGTGTACCTTGAATATAGCAACGTTCTACATGTTTTTCAGTACTTAATGCTATTGTAATTATTTTGAGATATTTAAGGCCCTGTCAATTGTTTACTTAGTAAAAGGAAACCCAGCATATTTTATTTATACCATGCAGAAGGGATTTTTAAAAATCAAATTATTTATGGAATAGGCCTTCAGCTCTTAGTTGAGCTAAAGTATCTTTGAACTTCAATTACACAACGTGGTGTCACAACAGTCTGTAGGCTTTGGAGTTTTTCAGAACTTTTAATTGGATAAAATGAAAGAAGAGACAGAAAAGCTGAAGAATTTTCACAGTTCCCTTCATGTACTGCTAAAGGGTTCTGAGGAAAATCAGCAGTGATAGACTTACAGGAAGCTTGACTTTAGGGATGTGCATGGAACAGCTTGTTTGGGTGACCTGACTCAAACTAAAACACACAATTTGGGTGTTTTGGTCCTGGCATGGAACAAAATGGGGCTTTCTTGATCCAGGCAACAGTAGTTCGGCAGGGAAGGGGGGAGCCAAGGTCATGGGTGACTGAGGGGAGGGGAAACACTGGGGACACTGGAGAGAGCAGGTGAGCTAGGAGTGGGATACTCTGCGCTTGGGCCAGCTGAGAGGGAAAGAGGGATGTTGCACACCCTACTCCAGTGTTTCTCAACCTCAGCAACTTTAAGAAGTATGGACTTCAACTCCCAGAATTCCCCTCCTAGCAAGGTTGGCTCGGGAATTCTGGAAGTTGAAGTCCACACATCCTAAAGTTGTGAGGTTGAGAAACACTGCTCTACACATTTCTTCATATTTTGTTTAGTTCAAAACCTGGAGCAACCAAGACATTCTGGATTTTAGTTCTACCAAACCACAGCTGATCCAGAACAGTCTGGAAGAATCTCCAGAATGTGATGGTTGTGTTCCAGGTTCAAAGCAAACTCTATCCCCCTTTTTGTGCTCAGTCTTACTTGTCTGTCAGCATTAAAACTTGGCCCTAGTGTACGCACTTAAAAAAAAGCATAGAATATTAATTTAGTTGCTGAGAATGTTGTGGCTTTTGACATTAACCTGCAGTGTATGTTGAACTTAAAAACTAACATGTAACTTGATTGGTTTTCTTAATATTTTTGTTTTATGCTTGACTAATTACATTCAAACACATTTATTTTCATTATTAAGATTTTGCTGTAATTATTCTTGAGCTACCTTTTTAGGAAAGTAGCATATTAAAAGATTTTTAAAAATGAGTAAATAATTATGACTACAGAATTATTTGTTTAGCATATTTACTGAATGTAGGTCTGTTGAAGTCCTGTTCAGACAGAAATCTTGGAGAGTAACACGTGGAAAAAAAAAGGGTTTACCTCTTCCTGGATTTCTTATTTTAATTCACATATTTAGTCTGAAATAGATTCAACACTGTAGGAGTAACTCTTAAAGGAAAGAGAGAATATTTTCTGAAAAACTACCATCTGCTTAAGAGTTATATAAATAAAACTCAGGTAGATTATGAATTCAGATTTGCCTCTGGGGCTTTTAATGTAGAGCTGCTTGGTAGACGTTCATGTTTTGGTGGTAGATGTTGTACAACTTCCCATTTGGGCTTTACCTGAACAATAGTGATTTAAATCTAGAACTTGTAACAGGTTGCTTGGGTCAGAATATTGATAGGAATGCCTTCCAGGAAAACAGCCATTTGTCTCTGCCTGGTTAGGGATAGGGAGACCCCTGCATTCTGTTAAAGAATAAATGCGTATGTCAGTGTTTATAGCTATCATTTATAGTAAGGTTGTATAATGCTTCAGATTCAATTCAAAATAGTTACTGGGGAGATCTGCTGGTAGTGCATTAAAGCAGCAGTGCCCTTTTCCGGGATCACATGGCTGCTGCGTCTGTGTGCCATAAAGCAGCTTTTCAGAACCTAAAGCAGTGCACAGCCCTCGCCCTCTCTTACTTTCAGCCCTTTTGTCTAAAGATCATTGTGAATTTTCATTTCTGCCTTCTTGGGTATTAGCTGTCTCACTCAACTTTGTGTCATTAGCAGAAGCAGCTAATGGGAAAAGAAGCTCAAAGTAAGACTTGCTAGATGTGAGACACTAAAGCACAGATGCAAACAATTCCAGTCAGAAAACGAAACAAAAAAGAAGGCGGCAGAACAGAGCAATTTAGCTGCACAGAAAGCCGAGCAAAGAGTTGAAAACAAAGAAGACACATACAGGATAAGGAAAGAAGTCATTAAGGGAAAATGTAACAAGACAGTATATGTGCCACCAAGAAATTATGTAGAAAGATTATTGATGCGAATTGATAGTGACATGGTCAGACAATACCGGCTTACTTTAAATGTAACTCTCTCCCAGGTCTGCATGAGTTACATCTTAGGGTACTCCAGGAAATTCCTGACATCGGTTATCTTTGAGTGATCTTAGGTGAAGTGCTAAATGACTGGTGGGGAACAAATGTTATGTCTGTTGTAAAAACGGGGAAAAGGAGAATCTAGGGAATTGAAAGCAATCACTGACTATAGTACCAGTAGTAGCAGCACAGGGCTACCATCCGGGGCCTTGTGCTGTTCAACTCTTTTATCAGTTATTTGGATGAGAGAGTTGAGGGGACACTTAAAAAAAGTCTGCAGGGGACACAAAATTGGGGGGGGGTTGCGGCTAATATAGGCAGGCTTGAGTAGCGGGCTGAAATGAATAGGATGGCATATAACAGGGAAAATGTAAAGTTTTGCATCTGAGTAGGAAAAATGTGTAAGTATAGGATGTACAAAAAATGTAAGATATAAGTATAGGATGGAGGAGACCTGGTGTGGCGGTTAGTACAAATGAAAAAGATCTGAGGATTCTTACCAAACAGATGTGAAACATCAGTCAGCAGTGTGATGCAGCTGCTAAACAGAGAAATTCTATCTTGGAGTTCATTGACTGGAGAATTGAATCCAGATCATACGGTCCAATAATTGTTCCACTCTGATCTGACCTGGTCATATCCCATTTGGAATACTGTGTTCAGATTTGGCACCACAATTAAAAATGACAAATTGGAGCAGGTTCAGAGCATACAGTGGATATAAAAAGTCTACATACCCCTGTTAAAATGCCAGGTTTTTGAGATGTAAAAAAATCAGACCAAGATAAATCACTTCAGAATTTTTTCCACCTTTAATATAACATATAAGCTGTACAATTCAATTGAAAAACAAACTGAAATTGTTTAGGGAGAAAAAAAAACTAGAATAACGTGGTTGCATAAGTGTGCACACCCTTAAACTAATACTTCGTTGAAGCACCTTTTGATTTTATGACAGCATTCAGTATTTTGGAGTAGGAGTCTATCAGCATGGCACATCTTGCCTTGGGAATCTTTGCCCACTCTTCCTTGCAGAAGCGCTCCAAATCTGTCAAATTGCGAGGGCATCTCCTGTGCTCAGCCCTCTTCGGGACACCCCACAGATTTTCAATTGGATTCAGGTCCGGGCTCTGGCTGGGCCATTCCAAAACTTTGATCTTCTTCTGGTGAAGCCATTCTTTTGTTGATTTGGAGGTATGCTTTGGGTCGTTGTTGTGTGGAAAGGTGAAATTCCTCTTCATCTTCAGCATTTCAGCAGAGGCCTGAAGGTTTGTCAGAGATGCTCAGTGGATCCTGTAATGATCAGGGAGTTGGATTAGATAATCTCAGTGGTCACTTCCAATAATTCTGTGAATGAATGCTCATCATACTAGAGGGAGCTTTCAGATGGTGTGCCCCAAGGTACAATTCTGGATCCTGTATTCATCAACATTTTTATTAATAGTCTGATGAGGAGATAGAAGAAAAAATGAACCTTCCTTATCAGTACTATTTATGAAACCATTAATTGTCTAGCTGCAGTTTTCATCCTTTCCAACCCATGGGTTAGGAGGACCCTATCTGAGCCTATCTGAATTCCTTTGGACTTTGGAATAGTACCAGTTTTCTCTGTGTGGATTAACACACCACCACTGGATTTGGTAAATCTTGGGAACTTGTTCTGTTACATTGCTTATGGATGATCTTGTCAGGTAGCAGATCTCACAATCCAGTGACTTCGGTTGGTATACATTTATTTCTGTTTCTTGTTGTAGTGAGTGAATCTCACTACTATGAATCTTCCCATTCTTTTGCAGGACACAGTACTATCCTTTTTGTTCTTCAGAGATCTGGTTCTTATTTTGCAGTGGCTCCATTTTCCTGTCTGAAGGCTTAGAGCCTGTTGCTTTGTATGAGCCTCAAAATTGTTTCTGAATTTCAATCGTCCGTAATATTTATTTTCTCTCTCTCTCCCTTCTAATTTTCACATTCATCATCTGGGCTTGCTGCTTTGCTTAATCCCATTCTTTATTCAGTACTTGCTCTTGCACCTCCTTTGTTGGTCTAATAAATCTTTGTCTGCTCTTAGGAGCTAAGTATGGCCACTTAATGCTCTCTTATCTGTTCTTTTTCTTCAAGCACTGCTACAAGCTTGCTCTTGCAAGATGATAATGATGATGATGATTACGTGCCATCAAATCATTGTCGACTCTTAGTGACCACATAGCTAGACTTCCTCCATGGTGATCTGTCCCTAACCTCGTCCTTCAGCTCTTTCAATGGTCTTGCAAAGTGAGTGAGAAAGAATTCGGAAACATGGCCACGCCACAAGCATTGCAAGTCATGGCTGTAGAGTTATACCCTTTAGTTTCTATTCTGTTTCTTAAGGCGCCACCAGTAGAAGACTTTTATTTCTTTTAGTTGCTTTCTCAAATTTTTAGGTTAGTTAAGTATACCTTGCTGATTTAAAGGGCAATTTTGTTAGGCCCTCCCCCTTGAATTCTGCTACTCAACTCTGCTGGCAGTCTCATTAACACTCATTCAGTGAGGTTGTTCCCTAGAACTGACTGTCTTTATATCTTCCTACAGCGTGCCATAGCCTCTGGTTGTTCAGCAGGAAACATATTCAGTCGTCCACAGTGGGCAGTCAGCAGCTGTCAGAACACACCTCTTGCAACCAGCCCTATTCAGGAGATGACCTTTTCACCCCACACAGTGAGCACAAAGTCTGTAAGAACACAGAGCTCTCTGGTCACTCCCCTTTCTTCCTTATTTCTTCCTCTTGTTTGGCATTTCTTTCTGTGAATAATACAAAACTTTAGCCTAAAAAGGGGAAGGTTTAGTAGATTTACTATTCATATAGATTGTCTGCTGAAGCATATTTGGAATGCAAAATGCAAGCAGAGTGTTTTCTCATTTAAAAGATGCCCATTTTGTATAGTAGACCAGTGTTATTCAGTGGCTAGATTTCCCTGGCTTGGCCAAATACCTGCTATAGCTTACTTTGAATCTCTGTTAGGAATTACTGCCTCCTGGCCTAAACTATAAAGTGGTTATAATGTGAATCAGATTAGGTGACTTGCAAATAACACCCAGAATCGGAATATTTTAAATATAAAGGCTTACAAATTATACAGCAGAATCAGATTGGTTGGATATTTTTGTTTCTGATAGGCATTATCTGTACAGACTCCATTGAGGACAAGTTGGGAGAAGCTGATAGGAAACACAGCTTGCCAGCTGAGCTTCTACTCCTTTCAATTAAATGGTTTTGGTGAAGTACAGTCAAGGAATTATGTGTGCTTGTTTTTAGGCTTCTAAAACCTTAAAAATATCATTTAACTTTACATCTGTGAGCTAAATCTATTGTGTAGAGATATATGAACTAGAAAGTAACCAGTTATGCTCTTCTTTAACGTTAGAACAGATTAAAAATAGCCTTGGTGCTCAATACAGCTTTCCAAAAAAACAGGACAGACTTTGAAATTTTAAAATTCAACAAAGGCAGCTGACTCCATCTATTACCATTGCTCAAAGAATGTATCCTATCTGTAATTCAAGCCAAATTCAAATCTCTTGAACTGCATTTCAGTATTAACAGCAATTTGATTCTGAATAATGGAAGTGGACCTTTCTTGTTGTCTTACTAGTTGTCAGTAACTGTAATAAACAAGTATATTTTTTCTGTGAAATTAGTGCCTAAGAACAAGCATTGCCTCTTCCTCTCTAGTTATTTTCAACCCTTGAAAAATCAAGAAACAGATTTAGATTGTAAAACCTTGATTTAATGGATGTTCATTAGCACATGTAAAATGCAGTGGATTAAAGTTCTATCCGGTCATCCTTGATTAACAGACAAGTCTGTTGCATCCAAAGTAGTAAGTACAAGGCAGTTAAAGTCACATTATTTTTATTTAAATTGTACAACATCTGTTGTGATTTGTGTAATGATGTCATTACTCAAATGACATAAATTAATACATATCACATCATCTGGATTAGTTTAATCATTTTTATTATGACATGATTATGCAAATATTTTTTTTAATCCGTTCAATTGTGTCCGATTCTTGGAGACTGCCGAGATGAGTCCCTGCAATTTTCTTGGCAAGGTTTTTCAGAAGTGGTTTGCCATTGCCTCCTTCCTAAGGCTGAGAGAGAGTGACTGGTCCAAGGTCACCCAGCTGGCTTCATGTGTAATGCCGGACTAGAACTCATGGCCCCCCAGTTTCTAGCTGGTGCCTTGACCACTACACCAGACTGGCTGTCACAAATAATATAAATAGAGGCAAATGGCACACTTTTGCATTTAGCAGACAGTTGGGAATAATGGACAGCTCCCCTCATTAGCCTTGTGAGGTTTGACTGTATGTTTTAAAATCATAGGCCAGTTTAGATAATTTTTGTGCCTGTGAAATCTGTCTATCCCAGGAGGAGTCAAAATAACAGCAAACTAGTCACAGTACCCCACTTTTAGGTCGCAAAAGAGCTTCCAGAAAGTGGAAATTGGCTCAGAAGGAATTTGATGGCAGGCATTGGTAACCTCCTTGTGAATAAATGTGACAGGTTTTTACTGAGGACTGTGAGTTTTATTTCGGATTGTGGGAACACTGAAATTTAGAAAAAATAGTTTTATGTGTAGACCACACCTTTCTGAGAGCCCCAGATTTAATGTGAAAGAAATACATTTCAGAGATCTGAATGTTGGCTTCAATTTTGGGGGTAGTGCCTTTGGAAAGATTTGAAACGTAGGTGTATGTTGGCTTAGTTGGACTTACTGTCTCTGATCAGGGCTGTTTTGTCACTAGATTTTAATTTACCCAAATAACAGAATTGCATTGCTGGATCACAAAACTATTAAAAGAAGATAAATCGAAGAAACAACATTAAACAGCACAGGAACAATATTCGAGGCACGATCCTAGAAAATACAGGCATTTAAAATTCAAAACTGAAGTACCAAACTCTAAATGGCCTGTGAGAATATAAATGAGATCGTCTGGTGCTAAGAGAATAGCAATTTTAAGTGCCATGTTCTCATGACTCGCTGAAACCAAGCAATGTGCAAAACGAACAGATATGTGCAAATCCAATTTGCATGCAGGTTGAGGGAGAACTCACCTACGGATTCCTCTGTTTGCATTCTTCTGCTGTTCTAATGCAGAGTCTCTGAATGAGGGCTGGAGGGCCATCTTTCAATAGTGTGCAAGGATTGGGTGCTTTCTGAAAGAGGAGCAAATCAGCCATTTACTTATACATGCATGCATGCGTACTTAGTCGAAGATAAGGTTTCCAGGGAAAGTTTTAAACATATTTGATAGTTGTAGCCCAGAGTTGTTGGCCTATTATGCACATAGTTCACTGGAGTACAATTTTTCTGCAATGAAGAACAAAATTAAATTTGATGAGCTTCCTTTCACATGTATTAATTTACATTGCAGCCTCGACAATAAGAGAGCTGCTCGGGTTTAGATAACACAGGGTGGTCTTCTGTGTTAGTTTGCATTGCAGGAATGGAGAAAAGTCTGGCTTAACAATTAGCTGAACTAAAGTACATCTTGGTTCTCCCAAGCGGGATGCAGCGGATGGCATCAAATGGCTGCGGCACTGAGGTCTCAGACAGTTAGGATGACCTCATTTGTTTGGCTTTGTTTAATGTGTTAGTGCCATACAGATACCATTAAAGAAAACGTGGGGATGAAAAGACAGGGTGAAAACTGCATCTTCACATCAGTCAGCTAATACATAGCTGTGAAATGCTAGATTTTCTGCATTTTAATCAAGGTAAATTAAAATTAGAACCTTGGCCCCAGCCAATTCTCAGGGCTTCCCTGTGGTTGCGCATGCTATCCAGCAGTCTTTCCTCGCCTGGAGCTACGATTTCATCAGCAATGCCCCAAAAAGCCCTAGGTTGGCAATAATGGAAATGGTGGTCCAGACGTACCTGGAGCTTGGGATCAGTGACTGTAGAGCAGAGGACACGGATGAAGGTGCCATCTTGGGCTCTGCTGAGAAGGCCATCTCTGTCAGCTTCCCCGTAGGACTGCTGCCAGGCCAAAGACATTCCATCGGGGTCCGGAGGTGGCCGTTGCCAGCTTGTGGAGAAGGCAGCTCCGTCAGGGTTTCCCTCCCTCCGCCACCACCTGGCTGCAGCAGAAGAGAGAAATGGGGTCGTGCCCGTCCCTTGAACTGTGTGCAATTCTCATGACTGTTGTGAGAACTTGGCAAACTTTTCCTTGCCAGAAACTGGCTGGTGATTAGTTTTCATAAGATATTCTAAGATTTGGGTGGGCAGGGGACATGGGGGTGGATAAATGGACGGGGAGCTGCAGGCAAGCTCTTTCCGGTAGAACATCAAGCGTGTTGTTTTGAACACTTTGGACAGTTTCCCAGGCTTTTCATTGGTTTCCCTTATCAATGACCTGAGAAATGTTGAAATGTTTCTGTGTGCCAGCAGTGGACATTGTGAGGGTAGTTTTCTAAGTTGCATCACTTGCAGCATCAGCAGGATGTGGAATCGCTCACTCATGATGCGTGCATGCAGCTGTTAGTCACCGCAAGGTTAGTGGTGTCTGCACTCTGTGATATATTGTGATGCAGGAGCAGATGTGCACAAACAGTAGTAGCCTCAAAATGTGCGAAATGATCAGGTAGGTGGGGAAAGGAGGGTGGGCAGGGAGGGGGTGCTTGGCAAGAGAGAAGTAGGAAAAATTGGGGAGAGTGGGAGAAAGAAAAATGGTGCAACCTTGCTGTATACCGTGTAATACCTGGCAGTCAAAATTAAAGAAAGTGTCAATTTGCAAAATAAATTTGTGAATTAGAAAACTGTATGTTCCTGCTTTCATATGAATGTTGATTATTAAAACACTAACTTTCTAGCTGTTAACTATGGACTGACTGCTTCTTTGGGGGGGGGGGTCACTGGATAGTTTCACACTCTATACTCACAGTTTGATTCTCATTTTAAAATCAGAATTCTGAAATTGTCCTCTAAATAGGCCTTGAATGGTAGTAATTGTAGGTTTTGGTACCCTGACTCTGATGTTGCACTTCTTGACATTTTGGAGGATAACAGACTGTTGAAAGGAGCAGGATGGCTGCTCTGCATGGCTGTACTTGGTGATGATTTGTGAGCAAGATTTTATTTGCATAACTCAATGCCATTATCAGAAACTGGTACTACAGAAATTTCTTTTCACTGGCAGGGAATGCAGATGTTGCAGGAGGCCTGCAACCAAGAGAGCCCTTAAAAAAACAATAGGGTAATTTATGTCAGAAGTAGTCACAGATTTATTTCCTTTTCTCTCCCCAGCCTCTTTCAGCAAACCACCATTTCCTCCCCCAGGTAGTTCTTAGTCTTTATCTGTGAACTAGAGTATAGTCATACCGTCCTAGTGCATGAGTACAGTTAAGCCTCCAACCCTTTTTCAAAACCTTTCGGAACATGTTACTAGTGAAAATAGTTTCTTGTTCCTGCTCAGTTGTTTTAAATTAAAGGGTAATGGGTCAGGACTGTAAAGCTTAAGAAGATGAGTTTTCTTCCTGCCAACAAATCAGTCTTTTCTTCTTTGGAGACCAAGAGACTGGCCAACTTCCACCTTTGGTGGTCTGGCTGGGGCAGTGTTCATTAGTTCTCTCCACGTTATGCTGAGCAGTATTACCTACTTTATAACAGATCAGACATGCCTGCTAGGTTTATTTCTGTTTGTCTCCTTTAAAAAAAATAGGGGGCGAGGCTTTGGCCTGTGTACTACAGCAAGGTGCACCCAGCTGACATAAAGAGGCGGGTTCTTATTCCTATGAGATTTACGAAGGAATGGCAGAGACACTCCAGTATCGTTCCTCCACTGGAGTGGTGAACAAAAGTGAGATTTCATTATTGTCTGGCTCCTGATGGCAATTCTTCTGAAGGTTATATGTAAGGACAAAGCTTAAGGTGGGAAAGGGTTATGTGATTAAAAATTGCATATAGGTGAAGCTCATAAATTATTAGAATCCTTATAATAAATTGTAGGTTCCTGTATATCTCTTTGAATAACAAGTTTTAATTAACATGGATCTGGAGAGTGGTGAGGACCACTGTAGTGGTGCTGTAATTCAAGTTAATGTTGTCATATGTCAAAGGTTGGAGGCTTTGCAGAATAAATCCACAGCTGCCAAATAATGAATGTTTAGAAGAAAGATTTATATGACTGCCAGTTTTGCCTATTTTCCAAATGGAAGATTTTCTTTTAACAGCAGCAAAGCCATTTTGAATGCTCTTGCATTAAAGCTTTTTTACAGGACGTTTTTTTATTAATTGCACCAGCCTTTTCTTTGCACATAAAGAATGATCTTGAACTACGACTACGATTTAAAAAATTGATTCCTAAAAGGACTGGGAGAATATCTCTGAATATGTAAGCCAATATTACGTCTGGGAATAGAGCCCCAGAATAAATGAAATAAATGCAGCAAGTTGTTATTTTACTAATTTCCCAGCAATATTATAAGGTAGAGACTACCTATTTTAACATTTTTATTTATTTTATGTTCAGACAGATTTATGAGTCACTGCCCAGCAAATGCTAAAGTTACACAAAATAAGCAAAATAAGAAAACCATACACAATAAAATAGGAGCATTTCAAAGCAGAGCTGAAACCCAAGTGGCCCAGTAATATATAATCTCTCTAGGTGCTGGAACACATAATAAGGAATACGGTGATGACGACGACGACAAGTTATAAGCAGGTTTGTCTGAGGAGAGGCATTATCTCAGGTATCTTGGCCCCTTGTATTTATAAGAATCATTGTATATTTCATTAGGTAGGTTTGAGTAAAAGCTAGGTTCCTGTATCCACATAATTCACAAAGCAGAATTTTGTTAACATTATGAAATTATGTGTGAGTGAAAATTGTATGCCAAAATCGTGTACTTAAAACTTCCTGTTATGCGGTGCAGTTAATGTAGTTGTATTTACCAGAATAACTCCACTGTAACTGAGAAGTCTTTATTTCCTTCTGCTACATTTTTAATATGGACATGATAGTGTTTAAAATGTCAATCTTCATTGTTTTATTTACTGTATTTGAGTCCTGTCAAGTAAGTGGTTTCTGTGAGCACATTATAAAACAGTAAAAATGCATATATGATATATGGAGACATACTGTATGTATTTTGCCCAGATGATATAATGCACAAGTGCTTGTATAGTTTTTCTTAATGTTCATATCGCTCTGGAAATTATTACAAATTGAAAAATTGAAAACTGTTAAGAAAGGCCATTCGTGTTTGGAATGTCCCATTTTAGGAGCAGATAAAATCCATGCCCGCACAGAAAACGCTTGTAAGACGTTGGGGGCAAGATAAATCTCTTTAGGTGAGGAGCTCCAGAGTCTCAGCGTGACCCAGTGGGAACCCTTCCTCACCTCTCTCTGGAAAATCCACATGAGCAGGCAGATTCATATTTGAAGTGACGAAATAGTACAACGAGCAGATAGAGGAGCCACGTGTTTCAGGAACAGACTCCAGTCACCAGTTCCTGAATTAATTCTTATTACCTATGAAAAGCAACATTCCGTTTCAGCAAGTAGAGTGACTTTTCATGCCTTTTAACAGCCCACCATGTTACAGGACAAAAGATAAGAAGAGTGGGAAAAGAACAGTAAAGACTAAGGAGTCACATTTGATTTTTCTTTGGGCGATGTGTTGTGCACATCACACCTGCAGTGGAAGAATATTTTTTAAAAAACGTAAATGTGGGATTATAATACTATACGTGTACCAAAGAAATATATCTGAGATTTCCTACAAACAAGTAAATTAAATGAGTAAGTTTAATAAGTAAATAAAATGATTGCATTTGGAGAATGGAAATCCTAAAGTTTAATTTAAAATGGGGGGGGGATCTCAAAAATTCTGTTTGAGATGTGAAACTATTGAGAAAACAAGATAGCTGCCAATGCCTTCCCTTGGAGAAGGTTCCCCCCCAGCCAAGAAATATAGGGGTGGCACCACATTTTTGTGGATCTAAAGTTCTATACTCACTAATGTTAAAGTGACCTTCATTTGGTTTGGGCATATAAAGAGGAAGTGATGGCCAAACAACAACAATTCCAGTAACCTGGTCTGCTACTGAGGGATTGAGGCTTTTCCAGAGAGGAAAAACAAACTTCCTATTCAGCCAAGGGTTAGATTTTGTTGGGTAGCAAAAATAGAACTGTTTATGATGTCAGTATCATTTTTTTCTCATCTAATTGGGCTTCCTTAGCAATGCTGAAATACAGCCTTTCCTGACTCAAGAGTTTCCTTATGCATAGGGCTATCTTGGCTATATATTTAAGATAGTTTAATCAAAGTCTTTGTTTTATGAGCTCAGAGATGGCTTCTGAAAAATAGATTGATCTTAATTTTGGCTTCTGAAAAATAGATTGATCTTAATTTTGCCGAAGATATGGGTGCAGAATACAACAGACCAGGCCATTTCCATTAAAGATTGCTTAGTAGTTGATTGACTGATTGATTGAGTGCCATCAAGCCAGTCAACCACATGGATAGACCTTTCTCAGAAATACCTGCCTCCAACACGCCCTTCAGGTCTTCCAATAGTGTACTTACTACTGCTGTAGTCCATCTTGTCCGTCCACCTTGTCCAGTCATCCTCTTCTTTTTCCTTCCAATATAGAGACATTTCATGTAGAAGTTGGTATTTCTGCATACTTTTCAACAAAGGAATTTTTTTTTGGACTTTGTTATGTAAGGAATAGCTTGTGTAAAATATGGACTGTTTTCCATTTTTATTTTGTAATATTGTAGTTAACTGTTTGGAATTTTATTTTTTTATGACAGATGCAAAAATTAATATTGATTTTAAGCTAGTGTTAAGTTGGTTGTCATATAGACCTAATGGTAGAAGTATGTGTATTACAGATCAGAAAATGAAATGTAGGCAGTAAAAACTGACAGCTATGGGAAAGCTAAACATATGTAGCTACAGTTCTAATCAGAGTATTCTGGTATAGATGCTACACAGTATAGGCCTGCTTATTCAGGCTATGTGTGATGGCATTGACATTTCTGATTTGCAATCCAGCATTTTCACACTGGAGTGCCCCTTTGAATTCCTTTTCCAAGAATACACAGCATAAGGATGGCCGTAAAACGTTCTGAGAATTTGTAATGTAATAGGGTTTTATTTTTCTGTAGAAGATACTAACATCAAAAAAGGAAGGTGTGATTCTAACATTTACGTCAGCTTTGAGTAGCTGTATCTTTGTGCTGACAGAACTGCCTTGTAGTTGAAAAGGAAAAATTCTTATTTTTTTTCTCAGTGAAGTGTGAACTGGCTGATGTCTTCTGCTATCAACAAAATACCACTGTTGGGTTTTCATTATTTTAAAGTATTTGCACTCTATATATCAGCAGGACGGGGTCTCAAAGAGGCATACTGATAACAAAGAGAGCCTCTGCCTTCATGCTTCTTTATCTTTTTAAAGTTAGAAAGAGAAGAAAAGCAACAATGTTACGGTACTGACTCCTAATTTTATGTAAATCTCCTAGCCAGCTGTAATGCAGATATAGATACAGTCAGTCCTAGGTCGATCTTCTGGAATAGTATATTAAGGACAAAATCTTTATTCTTATAACTTGTGGGCTATTCATATTAACTGTTAGGGAAACCTTAGGCTTGTTTTAAAAGAAAGAGGTAAAATAAAATTTTGGAAACAGGAAGCTGGAGTGAAAATATGCCTCTAGCAGAGAATGCTCTCCAGAAGCTCTGGCAGCCCCTCTCCAGCGGATTGAAGAGCTACGTGAACTTTGTTGAATAGAGCCCTTGTATTCCCCCACCTCTAAGTTCTTTGGCTCAAGAGGTAAATGAGATTTCTTCCCCACCCTCCAGTATAAAATCCTCAGCCCAGTCTGAGGCAGAGCCTCTGGGTGTTGATACGACCCGTCACACGCAGCAGCATAACCTGCCGTGGAGGTGGGCAGCAGCTGTTCCAAACAAGGACAGCCTGTACCCCGCTGTAGACACACCCCAGCCTCGTTCCAGCAGAGCCGAAACCAGAGTTCTATTAAGGGTCGGCTCGTTGTAAGAAGGCTGGCTTTGTTAAGCCCAAATAAAAGGGCCTTAAGATATGGCTGCCCTCCCCGCCATTGTCTCCCATCTTTTCTAATGGCCGATTTCTCGTCCCAGTGCTTTGGGGTGCTCAGCTGTGACTCTTTGTGCTTCTCTTTCAGCGCCTTCTGCTTGTCCTTTTGATCTCTACTTCCCAGCTTGAATTTTCTGCCATTCCTTCCCCCACTCCTTCCTTCTACTTTTATTAGGACAGGAGGTAGAACAGCTCTAAGGTTGAACAATGCTCTCAAGTTGAAAAGCCCTTTGAAGCTGAATTTTGTTATTTACTGATGGATTCCCCCAATCTGCAGATGAAACAAAATCACATTTTGCCCTTAGGAAAGTAGTAATACCCAATTTTTGCTTGAAAGTACTTCCACAGACCAGAGCAATTAGAAATTAATTGTGTGATTCCATTAAAAGTTCACTGGAAGAACGTAGAATTGCCTTCTCTAGTTTTGACTTGTTTGGCTCAGGATTATGGAAATGAAGGTTGAATACATCTGAAGAGGCATCTAGTTAGGCAAGATTGGTTTGGAAAATATGCTCATTTAAAAATATATTTGCTACAATCAAACAAGCTAGCAGGTCCTGCCCCTTCCCCTCCAAAGACTTTTTCGTGGAATCCATGTATGTTAGCTACAGTATTAATTGGTTCATACCTTCCTTAGTTATTGACATGAAAACTGATTTGTAATTCCTATATGGACATCTTACTAAAAATCTGAATAATCTTGATTAGGAAATTTCTCACCTGGATTATTTTTTTAGTATGATAATAAAAGTATGTCCAGTTGTCCTATTTTAAGCAGTGGTCAGAGCTGAAGAGAATGACAATGCTGTATTTGTATTTGTATCACTGAGCATTTAAACATGTCGAGCCTGTACAAAATTGAGGAACTGTTCCTCATCTTTGAGGTTTGATGGGCCCAACCAGCAGGAAAGGAATTAAAGTCACAAAGAATTGCATCAGCACGTCGTTGTCGTCCCCCCCACTTTCAGGGGCAACTGAGCTTGAGAAATAGCAACCACTGGTCAGCCTTCTCTTTGGGGTGCTTTCCCCCTCTGAGCCTTACTATATTGTAACCACAGTTTTTAGCCAGTGTAACAGTATTGTTCCCCACCCTTCTGGTCACCCTTAACATTACTTTGGCAGACAGACAGACAGACAACCCCCTGGCCTTTCTGGTTCTGGACCAGGAACAGTGAATGGAGAGCGGTGAGATGATGTTGTGGGAGGGTGCCCGCTGCACCAGTCAGTAGCTGCAAGTTCTTGTGTGGTCTCTCCATCAGGCCCTCCATCAGGGACCGTCAGTAGATCTCGGAGGGGGTTGTTTGTTTGTTTGTTTGTTTGAGCATTGCGGACTAAATGACTGAAATGGCCGACTGGGGTTTCTCCCCCAAACTCTGCTCTAAAACTTTCTTTCCAAGTTAGATGTTTGAAGGTAACACACTTTATTTGCTGCCTGGCAAATAAAGAAACTGGGACAGCCATGCCTTTGCCTAGTCATGTGTTCACATGTATCATTTGGGCAGATGAGGGTAGCGCATCCTTTATGTTTTCTTTCTCCTGTTCTGTCCTTGATTTGCTGCCAGCATGTCTCAGCTACCAAATTTCATGTCAGAGTATATGTTTCTGTGCAAGGCTGTACTTTGGTTAGAAAAGAAACATATTCCAGAAAAATCTGTTAACTACTTTATGAGCTCAAATATGTCTTTGTATTTTGCTAAGGAACACATCAGATCTTTATGACAATTCTGTCAGTTCTACTTTTTGTGAATCATGGATATTTAAGAATAAGTAAATTGTCAGCTGAAGTTTTAATTTCATTTCTTAAAATTTCCTGGAAACCAGAAAAAGGGAATTCAGTGCTGCATATTTGGACTGTTCTTTGGTCTCCCTGGTTCTTCTTTTTAATGCAAGATTTGGGATAGATTTTGTTTCTGAGCAAATTTCTTTTTTTAATTTGTGGGTGCTTGTTTATTTTTTTTAAGTTGGTATTGAAGATTGAGTGGGCAAATTACAGCATAAGCTACTATGGCAACTTCCAAAGAGCTTCCACCTTAATTGTCAGCTAGTAGATTTCTAAGTACCAGAGTGATTTTTGATGCATAATAGCTTGTATGAAATTTAATTACTTATTATTTCCTTGAAATATCTTCTTCTGAATATCTGTGTGCTGAATTTGAATTTAAGTTTTTATACTTGTACAAGTCTTGATATTACTTCTGAATACTGTTATTTCCTTACGTTTCTTATTACTGCCTCATTCTTCAGGCTGGTAGATACAAAAATAGGTTCCTGCAGGCTGAAGAGATTAGGCAGGCAAGACATTTCCTATGCTTTTGTTTCTTTTCCCCGTGGAAGTAATAGTGTGGTGTTCATGCATAGATACTAGTAAAAGCCTTTCTGTCCTCTTTCAAATAAGCTGCTTTGTATTGTGAAGTGGCCCAGCAGTTGGAGAGGAAAGATACTGGAACTTCATTCATCCTGCTACAATCTCCCTTTAGCCTAGGACAGCCACTTCCAACTTAGTGCTCTCCAGACATGTCAGGGAATTTGGGAATTGTAGCTCCATCTGAAAATCTGAGCACACTTGAAGATGCCAGGTTGCAGTAGGGTGTTTTGGGAGATTGTGTTTCAAAAAGCATTTTTGCATGTTATGTGCCAGAAAAGAGCAGCAAAAATAAATGATTGTAAACCAACAGACATTTGGCAAAAGTCCTGTTCTCCTGGCTCAGAACCTATTTCTAGAATGGCAGCCATGTGAAAATTGTCCATTTCTGAATTCAACACACTTTTTAAAATTAAGAAACTCCTAGTTGCCATTAATTCCTCCAAACACCTTCATATTTTCCAGAAATTTGACTAGTCTACTGAGACTATTAACTATTTAAAAACAAACAACTTGGTAGTGTTTTGTTGCCAAAGAAGGCTAGCTGCCTGTCTTAAGTACTGTAAGTAGTTTGTACTGTAAGATTTCAACTGAGATGGTTTAATCAGCCCAATGCTATATTACAGCTAATAGAAAAGAGGTCTTGGTAGAAAAAGCAATCAGAAAAATCTAATTGTACCAGCCTACCACTGTCTGCCTGATCCAATAGGATTACAGGCTAATCCTTGTAGAAATCAGATAAATTTCATGAAGGCTTTGAAATATATTCATGCTAGAGGAGGAAAGGCCAAAATTATGTGAATCACAATTGCTTTGACACCCTGTGAGAACAAAACCAAGTTTGTTTGTTTGTTTTAAAAATAGGCCTCTTGTGTGACATAAAAAAAGCAGACCTCAGATTGGCAAATTTAATGTGGGTCTGGAAGAATGTGATAACTTGGTTAATCCATTTTTGGAATTGGAGGTAGGTAGGTAGGTCCGTATCACTTTTATTTTCCTCAGGGTATATCTTTCTAGGAGGAAACTGAAACCCAGAACAAACCAGTTGTGGGTTTTGTTTCCTTGCCTGCATTGCTGCATCAGAAAGAACTATCCAGTTGTTGTGATGTGTCTTTACTGAATCTGAAATGAAAGAAGCCACTGTTCTGTAACGTAACCTTGATCCAGGTGACCTGAGTAGCCTGTCTGCTTGGAACGTCTGCTTGTTGGACAAAAGTGTACAAAGAATATTTACTTTAGAAAAAAATATAATACGCCTTTCTTTCTCATATGCTGCTCTACCATGTGGATGGACACACTAATACATTTGGCGAAAATCAGTTCCCTTCCCCACAGTTCACACAAAGGGCAGCTGCAAAGAACAGCACACCCACAGTTCCCCAGCACATGCTTCAAACAACTAAACTCTTATCTGCAGAATGAGTGAAAATAGCTGTTCAGATTACCAGACCCTTACTTAAAACGGTTCACCTTTTTTTTCTCCTTATTTTTTTATTTTTATATTTTTTGGTTGTTACCCTTCTAGCCACTTGCCACCTGTTCCACCCCCTGCCCAGTCCTTTTCAGCAAATCACAAGGGACATCTTTTTGCTCACTGCTACCTGCTCTGAATGCAGCTCATGTAGCAAAGCCTCGCCAGGGAGAGAGAGAGAGAGAGAGGCAGCACACAGTGTTTTGCAGCAAAGGAAGATGAATGATCTCAGAGTCTGTTGGGAGCAGGGCAGCCTAGAAATGCAGAGGAAGGAAGGAAGGAAGCAAGGAAGGAAGGAAGGAAGGAAGGAAGCCAGGGCAGTCTGAAAGGGCATAGTTGCAAGTATTTTCTTTGCTAGGAACATTGCAGTTCACTTGCTACCTTGTAAATGCCAGATCCTTGTTTTATTCAAGAAGGACACCCTCACATGCGCTCTCTTACACACCTACTGATGTGGAGCATGTAGAAATATGTAACACTAAGCATGTAGTATGCAAAGCACTATTACCACCAGCATTTCAGTATTTGAACCACTTTCAGGTACCTACTGACTGTATAGACTTTACACATGCATTGAATTGATTAGGTAAGGATGAAATGGTGGCATTTGCAAGTTGCAAGAATTAGTTGGCTGAGAGGCTTTTAATTCTCAAAACAGGAGGTGAATTTGATCTTTTCCATCCAAAAACTCTATCCGCTGCAGCACACTGGGTCAGTTGGTAGTCCAAGGACCATTATTCAGAAAGCACAAGGCAATTATGGTCCTTCTCTAGAGGAATGTCTCAGTTTAGAAAGGGAAGACATGAAAAGCAGCAACACTGTTAGTGCCCTATTCTACTTATCTACCCATCATATATAATAAATATCAGAGGTGCTGCATAGACTTCATACTAGGCATGAAATATGATTTGGCAGCATGAATACGCTTGAGAGGTAGTCTAGCTGCACCTGTTTTTGAGAAGTCATATCTACCTGCCTTTTGCTAACACTGTGCTTAAGCTTAAACCATTGTTTGCAGAGCTCTTTTAGACCTCACTCAGTAAGCATTCAAGTGAAGCCATGGGATTAGGTAGAATTTACCTAATATCTCTTGTGTAATGAAGGAATGAATGATGCTAATTAGGTCTGCATCAGAGAGAAAAATTGTCAGCTTTTCTACAGACACTAAGTACTTTTGGCCATCACAGCAGTCTGGCTTAGTGATGTATCTTGGATACCCTAAGCTTTCAATATGAGTGATCAGGGACTCTGAAACTCTGAGTTAGTTTTGCTGAGGCAATATTTTTAGAAGTAAAGAACACTGTCATTTCATTGGCAGCTAAATATCCTACCCCAGAAGACAAAGAAAATTTGACAGTCAAAAAGCAGAAGCCTTTTTTATGAGGAAGAATTACTAATTTCAGGCATTGTTACATTAGGAGGTTTTAACCAGTTAAGTGTTTGAGTTGTATTGCAAATGATGCTGAAGACAACAGTCAAATGTGAAGAGGAAAAAGTAATACTGTTGCTGAATGCCAGGACGTCTAGTAGTAAAGAATGTGTCATCTCCAACCTACTGTTAAAAACTATGCAGATCTGGCTTGTGTCATGTAAGCTATGCAGGATGAAGAAAAGGGGATTAACTTCTCCCAGGTGTGTGGTCCAGATTTTCTTATGCTGCAGGATGCTTTATTACAGGATGAAAGAATGAGGTATTGCCATTACCCTTTGGGATTCTCTCTTCCTTAACAATGTTCCGTCCAGCCAATCCAATTTTGGTGCTGCAAACTCAAGACAATAGTGGGATTCTTTGGACAATTCAAGTCAGATAATAGGAAGTACTTCTGATGGTGCCTAGCGGAATTGTGGAATTTGCTACCAGAAGATACTACTGCTACAGAATATGGTGAAGACTACGGTTGTGGTGCCTCTTTAGGTCAAGAGATGGGAAGCGGTCTAGGAGTTGCTGGAACCAGAAAAGCAAACAGTGGATGTACCAAAGAAGAAGGTAGCTGGATTACATTTATTCACTGAAATAAAGTCACCCTTAAGGCTTACTCTCATGGAGGCTGGTGCTTCACCACATCTGATAAGTTAGATGGTTAGTTAAAAGGGCATTAGATTCATTTATTTTTATTTATTTATTTGTTATTCAAATTTTGCTGCCGCCCATCTCCCCCAAAAGAGGGACTCTTTAAGAGCAAGGTTTATCAGTAGCTATTGAGCAGGATCTCTCTCTCTCGTTTTCAGGACCACAGGCAGTTTGCTCTTCATTGTCAGTTTTTGGAGAACATTAGCAATGGGTTGCTGTTGCACTTGTTGCACAGCACCGTAAGGAGAACAAGCAAGAGAGTACACACGTATCGGTGGGGGTTTTGGGCACAGAAGCTCCGTGGCTGTGTGGCAGGTTGCAGCTACAAGTCTGTTGGTCCCTATTTCGGAAGACTGTAGGATTTTAGATCGGTAAGCCACTTTGGGAGTGGTTCCACCCCCTGCCCCAGAATGATTTGCTGGTGGGGATTTTTAGAGCATTTTAATTCCTATGAACAAAATATGTATTGATTGAAAAACCAACAATATAGCTCTATAAACTTCTGGGTAGGTTGTTTGTAGTTGCTATTAGATTATTTCATGTTGAACTTCAGGTATAACTTCCATTACAGTATTGTATTCAAAATAAAAATTTCTAGTAGGAATGGACCAGACATTTTGTTTGTATACGCAGACTTAATTTAAAAATTTGAATAAATTGTGAAAGAGAAAATACTTCCTTCTAATCATTTATTTTGAAGTAGCCATTGGGCATCCTGATGGTTTGGCAAGTTGTGAACAGAAAAAGTGGTTGTATTATTGGGACTATTTTATCACTGGTGATGGATATAGGAGCCTTTCCTAATACAGACCCATTTATCTTTCTTATTTTAGTGTCACACTTTGTTTCTCACTAGCATTATGGGATGAGTAGTGTTAACACTTGGGAAGTTGATGGTCCCTGATTTGACTCCTGATTCAGTTGAATGCATTCTTGGTTAGATATAGGTAATCATATTTTTAAGTCCATTTCCTTGCTTCTCTTGAGACAGTGAATTCATTCACACATACATACACATCATCAGCACAAACTTCAGGGTAGGAGTTTATTCTTTCTTCTTTCAGTTCCTAAATGGGCTTGAAAAATTCACATGATAATCCCCAAAAGATTTCACTACACTTTAAAATATGGAAGCTTTCTTTCTTTGGCATTATTCATTAAGACTGAGAATATTGCATTATTTTATCTCTCAGAATTAAGGATCAGATATGGTTAGTACATTTTGCTTAGGAAAACTTGGTGACATGATATTAGTGACTTTTATGATTTATTTGGAACTGTGTGTGACTTGTTATTTAGCTTCTTAATTACATTGCTACTTCTGCCTTTGCAGGAAATAGAACAAAATCAATAGTTCCAGGCTCCTACTGTTTCTCTTGGCAACTTGTACAACCTCCACTGTGCCCTAAAATAGTGATAACGGGGTACCACCATTGTTAATTTGTTTTCCCAAAAAGCTCCTAACCGTGCCAGAATGGAGCTTGAAAATCAAGTTTGTTAGTTAACTGAACGTCTTGGTGATTCTAGGCCAGATTCAGTTGCAAATTGAGGTCCTGTGCTTTCTGCAGTGGATAAAACTACCTCCAACCCCCCCCCCCATTATGTCTTCCGTTTCATATGGGAAATCAGCACATACCTCTGTGTTGAAATAAGTTCAGCTCAACTGTCTTTCAGAATTAGTCTGGCTAACGGAAATGCTATGCTCTTAGCCTCCATTCATTCTTTAAGTGTTTTTTTTTTTAAATATAAGAGCGCAGTATCTTTCTGAGTTCAGAATCACAATTTTGCCTTGACTATTCATTTTCTTGCATAAATAGAAGAGGAAATAGCGTGTTTGAAGATTTTGCCACGGATGCTGTATATGAACTAAGTAAGTTACAAATCCCCCCCCCCCCCCCGCCAAAGTGGTGATGTGCTCAGACTTCAAACTAGACAGTCTGGATGACTTTCCTTCTGCCACCCAGAAAATATCAAGGGTGAAATGCCCACAATAAGATTGTCCTGTTTTTCATTTCCATGCAATGATGAAACACAACTGGATCTGTTGTCTTATTCTCCAAAATGGTTTTTATTTGCTGTATAGCGTTTTTTCTTCACTGCTATCTGCATCTGTTCGGTATGCCACTGCCACAGACAGAGACTTTTAAACATCAAGGTCCGTGGCTCTTCGTTGTTGTGTATAGCTGTTACATTGATCATTCATGCTGTTCAGTTGCGTGCTCTGTATCGTGCCCTTCTATCGAAAGAAAGTCAGATTTTTAAAAAAAATTAAACCACAAGGTATTGCAGCCCCAGCGTGGGGGTGGGGAGAGGCGGCGGCGGCGGCATCAGCGGATGTAGAAGTAGCTGGAATGAGGCGCTTTTGTGCCATTAATAACAGTGTTGGCTGGCAGCCAAGGCCCAAAGTGTGGGATTAGCCTGAACAATCAAGACTGCAGGATCAAAACAAGGAGGCAGGAACAGCGAGGTCACTTCGCTGCCATCTGCGTTGCCGCAGTGCTGGGAGGGGGCAGGGCTGGATGGGAAACATGCTGCAGCCTGGAAAGAGCCCGACAGCCACTCGGATCCTGGAAGCAGCTGGCTGCTGAGGGGCATCGGCTCCTTCCTGCAGCTCCCCGTGGGGAGGGTAGCCCTGGACAGGACTGCCAGGAGTCACAAGGCTTTGCTCCCCCCCCCCCCGTTTTTTTTTAAAGGTTACCTGTACCCTCTCAGCTGGATATTGTGCTTGAGGTTTTGGTCTCCTGGCAGTATTTCTATTTCACTAATATTTTAATGTGCTACATACAGTAGTTGCTACCGTAACTGGATTTTGAGGATATTTTGAAGATAGGCATTAGTCAATTTTATACCAAGTGTGTTTAGGCTCTTGGGTAGTCTACCGAAGCATTTATTACTGACCCAGCTATTATGTCTGAGCAAGTAAAATAGCTGCATGCTGTTTTGGCTGTCTCTTCTTGGGGCTTCTTTGGGAACAAGTTATCTAAAACAAATGGAAGTAGATAGTATCTCTAAAAGAATTAAAAAAAAAAAATCTATACCGGACTTTTAAATGTGGAAGCAGAAATTCCACTGCAGAGGCTCTTGATGTTTGCTGAAACTATTCCTGTCTAGCTGTCTCATGGAGTTTTACTCTATAAATGTTTGTCTGACTGCTTTTGAATGCTCTAATTAAGTGAGATGGAAGGCAGTGTGCATGAGGTGAATTGCAAATGACAAAAAATGAAACAAAATCTGCCTCATTTTACAACAGCACTTTTTTTGGTTCATATATCTAAAATATAGATGGATATTATGGAACTCTCTTGAGACTGCAATAAAACTTAGTGAGATTATAACCCTAGTTTATCCTAAATATCCACCTTTCAAATGCTCTCAAAAATTACGATGCAAATCATGCTCAAGATAGGCCGGAGTGCCAATAGAACCCTCTGCTAAAGATTCTTGTATCTGTAGTGCATTGGAGTGGAGACTACGTTGCTTTATTTAACTAATTTTCCTATATCTGATGGATTTTAAAAATAAATGTTTTGCTTGGTGGTGGTGCGCTGATGTGTGGTCTTGAGAAGGAAGATCTTTTTGCTCTTTATATTCGTTGCTTCTTGGAATTAACCCAAGAGATGCTCCCTGTTCAGCAAATGCCATGCCAAATCTAAAAATTACCTTTTCTTGAATACCCCCCTTCCTTCCCTCCCAGTTCACCTCACATACCCCTCCTTCCCTCCCTCCCTCCCTCCCATTCTTGCGGCTGTGCTGTTCTGCCAAGATTTGTCCTCAGAGGGCTCAGGGTTTAACATCACTATTCCAAGGAAGCAGTTGAGGGAGGTCTAGCTTTTCTGTGCTACGCTGGGAACAGTTTCATTGTAAGAGGGCCTTGTGCCATATTTCTTCAACATTTGGGACCTTTTTCATTCTTGTGACTGCTTCTCTCCTTTTTGAGAGCTTACCTTATAACTACTAAAATAAGTGGTGCTTTTCAAAGAATGCAAACCTGTGTGAAAATCAACTCCATCCCACGTGACTCAACTTTAGTGCAACAATTTATAAGATATTCCCATGATACAATGCTGTGAACATATGTGCTCAAAAGTATGTTACATATTGTGTGCATTTGGTAGAAGAAAAGGAGTGCATCCTGCTGAAGTAGTTTTGTGCTACATTAAACTTGTTAGATTAACACGGCTACTATCTCTTTGGAAGTCACAAAAAACAAAGATCTTTTTTTTTTTATAATATTTTTTCTAAGTGGCCATTGTTCTTACTCTTACTTCCCAAATTCCTCAGCTGAACTATTGGCCACCTTGGAAATCCTTTTAAAAATACCCGTGCAGTAAAGTTGCGGCAACACAACTTACTCATTCTCCACATTGGGCACACACGTGTGGGATATAAAGCATACTTAACAGTTTGGGTTCCCTAACCCTACATTAGATTGGGAAATTGCACCGAGATGGTTTTATGCAACTAAATTTTCTAAAAGTCTGAGTTTAGTATCCGTGGCCTTTTCCTGGTGATAGGCTTTTCATATGTGTGTGGCAGTAACAGCAAAGCAAATACTTTTTTTCTTAATTTCGAATCGGTGCAGCCAAGTTTGCCCGGGCTGTTCTTTCCTTGTCTTCTCAGTTACCCAAAGTTATTCCTCCCCTCACATAAACATCCCTCTCTGCGGAGTGTAATGGCAGGCAGAGTGAGACAGCAGTCCCGTCACTCTCCCCAGCCCAGCACTGGCTTCTCTTTCCCCAACAGGCTAAGAAGAGAGGGGGTTCTTAGTAGACGTTCATCCCCCCAATCTGGGATATTTCCTAGCGGTGCTGAAAATTCAGAGGGATTTGGTCTGCCTTTGTTTCTTGGAGAGAAGAGGAGATGGTAGCAGCTGGCTGAGTTAATTTCATATCTTGAATTCTCTGCTGCTTTCGATGTTGGCTGAAGAGCAGCTAGATAATATTGTTTAAATATTTTCAATAGCATTACGCTGAAGCCTTGTGTCTTAGGGCCTGCAATTTCTAAGTATTTACTTGATTCAGGGGAGGTGGGGCTATTTGGTAGCAATTTGCTGGTCTGAATACAGGAAAAAGAGACCACTCGTTGACAGAACCTGTGTTTGTGGAGCGTGAACAATGTATGCATAATACAGGCTTCTCTAGCCAAGACTGTATTAATCATGTATTTCTTTTGTAGCTATAGCTTGGAGAAGCTCTTTGTTTTTCCCCAGAGTAAGCCAGGATTATGTGCCAGGACAACAAATGTAGGTCTGCTTACACTTAGAATAGTATGTTTGATCTGGAGCAGAATAAAGGCCTAAAATCTACCGTGCTTTATTTTTATGTAGTCAAATCTGCCCTGCCATTTCTTTCCTGCAAATGTGTTGAGGGGCAGGGAACACTAGAAGATCATTATGTTGTCAATTATGCACTGATCCTACCTGTTCCTTGTTTTGTTTATCCATTTATGGGGGGTGGAATTCTTTACATGCTGTAATCTGCCTGTTTGTGAAAATGTCTGCTTTTTGCAGGAGACACCATGGCTGCCAGCTCCTCTTGCTGGCAAGAAAGAAACAGGCAGGAACCCAGGGCCCCCCACCCTCTGGAATTTGGCCACAATAGATTACTTGATTGGTTGCTTTAGCGAGGGGAGAGTAAAGAAGGTGGCCAGCTTGTTTAAGGGGATACTGCTGCTTGGGACCAAACCATAAATTTCTTGGTCAGATCAGGCTATCTAAGAGAACTTCAGCAGGGATGGGGAAGGGCTGGCCGGCCAGCTGGCAGCAATATTAACTCTAAAACCAGCAAAACATGTGCAGTCTTACTCTGTGCCGATAGACTCATTGCCCAGACTTGTAAAGGCATAAGGTAAGATAAGAGAGAAGGGGAGAAAGGAACAGAACCTTCAAGATTGGACTCATACTTAAATGGGTTGTGTATTTGGTTTTTGTTCTTCACGATCATGCGTCCTGTTTAAGAGCCAGGCCCTGGCAAGGAGGAGATTTCTGTTTAGTCTGCCACTGCGGATGCATAGCAAATTTGACCTCTGGGAAATGAATGAAGAATTTAACTTCAGATGCATCCCCCTAAAAGACATGCTGCAGGCTAGCCCTGCCAAATGCAGCTTATGTAGCTGCTCATCTGTCTCACACACTATTTCTGTCTATATTTGCATGGTCAAAGTTGGTATTCATATTAGCAGTGTGAACCCCTTTTAATGTACTGAAACCAAAGTGGGGCAACAAATCTGTTCCACTCCTGCAACCCCATTTTAGTTGCTGATGTTGACCTGCAACACTGCACCTAGTGAATAAATAAACAAAACCACCATACTTTCTTTCAGGTCTGAGACACCTCAGGCATGCCAGGTTTGTGAAGTCTCTCAGGGAGGCAACTGGAACGTATTTTCCATTCTAACCATGAACACTGCCTAATAGTTGCTTGGCCAGCACCAACCCTCCTTTTAAATCCTCAGAAACCTGACTGAACAGACCTTGGTGGTGTCCAGTTATTCAGGGTTGGTGCTGCTGATTTTTGATTGTGTCACCCATTAATGACCGAGTGAGTTGATTTTAAAGCGGAGTGGCTTTTTAAGGAGGAAGAGTTGCGTGCACAGAATCACACTGACCGTTTCAGCCATTCTAAGTTGCCCTGCCTTCGTTGCTCATTGGAAAGAGCCAGAGTGATTTGACGATGGGGGGAAACCCCTTCATTTGGAAGGGCAGGATACACGCAGCCGAACTATTGCTTTTGTAGTCCGCTTCCTTCTGTCTGGCAGTTCTGTAGCCAGCTCGACTGACTATCCTGTACAAGAGCTTCCAGTTCACAGCTGATACTTCTGGGAAAATTGTATCCAAGGATGGAGGATTTATCGCAAACACTATTAATAGGCAGTGGGGATAAATATCTCTGTGTGATTGTGACGGTGGAACGCTTGCATTGATGCTCAGCTTCAGATTTGTGAAAGGGAGAGGGAGAGCTTTGTTTTGGGGCCAGAATGAGGCCAGAATGAGGCCAGGAAGTGCAACTAAAAGTGATAAATGAGAATTAGTAGTTAAGTTCTGTATCCAGCTGTGCTACTGACTAAACACAGTCGTTTACTGGGATGGTTAATTCCTTTATGTCCAGATCCCTCTTACTGCCTGTCCCTGCAAACAATTTGGCAATGTGCGGGTTATTTTTTATTTATAATCTGCTGTGCTGCCATCTTTATTGTAGTAAAGATGGATTGTCTGAAAACAAATGATTTTCAAAGGCTAGGTAAATATTGCCTGTACTGTACAGAAGTTAGCATCTTCAAGAAGACTTGCTTTATCAGTTGCTGGTGGAAATTTCTTCTTTCAAGAGACTGTCCCGAATATCCACACCTTGTTTTAAAGCATTCTCATGTGCTGCCTGAGGGCCGCCCCACTGAAGCCTTTTTGTGCAATCATACGACAGTCCCTGGGAGCAGCCAGGCCACGGACTCCAGGGATGAGGCTCTAGGAACTCTGAGCTAACGCAGAGGCACCTTCCCACCCCACTCCCACCACAGCCAGTCCTGGGTGTTTGCCTTAGACTGGGCTGACAGGTGCTGCCCCTCTGTGTGAGTGTCCCCTCCAGTTGCGGAGACTGGGGAAGATGAGAGGGTGAGGCCGTCTGGCAACCCTCACTGCCCCGTTCCTGTGGCTTTTGGATGGCAAGGAAATGCAGCTTGGGCAAGGCAGCAGGGGCGGGGGACCGGGCCCCACCCAGCTGCGAGAACGTCTCGATGGGGCACGGGAGGGCAGCCGGTTCCCAGCCGGCCAAGTGTGCGTGCCACTTCGCACTCTAGGGGAGGGTCCGTGGTGCCTGGCAAGGTCAGCAGTGCGCTGCCCTCTTTGTGGAAGTCACCCCTCCATGTGTACCAGTGGGGCACCTTCTCTTGTTTGGGGCTGCCAGTGAGCTGGGCTCTGCTTGTTCTTCCTTCCTTTGCTCCCCCCTCCCCTGTAACGGGCAGGGAGCAAAGCTATTCGCATAACTCATTTTTTAAATAAAAAACGTGCTTCCAGTGTTTCTTGGGGATAATGCTAACAGAGTGAGTGAGATCACTTGGAGAGTTGAAGATACCATCTGACACTCAGATGAAGTCCGATTCTGTTTTAGCGCACAATTAATAGGCAATTTGTAGAAGAGGAATAACATTGCTCTACTCGGAAAGTTGTATTGAAAGTGTTTTATAACTATCTAAAATAGTGTAAAGCACAGTGCGACTTCCTTCAAAACAGAGTTACTGTTCTGGGGTGCTTATATATGATGAGTACAACAGTGAAGGAACAGAGACTTTTGCCTTAATTGCCAGGACTTCCTTGAAGCTAAAAGGAGCACCCGCTCGCTTGCTGGGGAAGGCGGCGACTGGGGAAGGCCATGGCAGACCACCCCGCCCTGTAGTCTGCCAAGAAAACGTCGCGAAAGCAGCGCCCCTTCAAAGGGTCAGACGTGACTCGGTGCTGGCACAGGGGACCTTTCGCCTTTTTTTTTCCTGCTTGAAGGACAGCTTCTCTTTCTGTGAAGTTGATGCCTGCTGATTTTAAACTAGCGGAAGAAATTAGTTCACCCTCTTTGATACACTTAAAATCTTGATACAAAAAGTGAAATATATAACTTGGAGAGTCAAAAATAGCATCTGACACACATCTGAAGTCAGATTTTGTTTGAGACGTGAAATTATGTTTTGGCTTGTAAACAAGTATCTGCCAGCCAGGGGTCAATAGCCTAAAAGTCTTTTGAGGACCTTAAAAAAAAAGTTACTCATTGACTTTTTCCCACTGTCAAAGATGAATGTGTCGACAAGATGGGATTATTCTTTTGGATTAATGTAATTTAAAAGAGGAACGTTGTTGCCAGGCATGAGGTCCAGGAGCCCACTTCCGATCTTTTCTCATGCTTTTGCTTGAGATTGCCTGTATGAAATTTGGCGTGGGCAGATTTCCATTGCAGTTGGCTGCTACTAGTTAGTAACATGTTTAAATGTGTCCTGTCATTTCAAATGAACTGCCTAGTTGGTCTGCTGGTCCTCCTTCCTTTCTTTCCCACCTGGGAATTTATTTGGATTGTTTTAGAGTTATCACATTGCTTTCTTCAGTGCTTTGTCCAGCAAACTGTGTACTGTTTTCTCAGAAAGCTTGGTAACGTCATAGGATTTGCATAGTTTCATTATTTTAATTGTCAGCCTTTACTGATGTTGCAGACACATGGCCTGGTTGAGGGTTCAGGAAGGTGGCACAAGATGTTGGGTCATCCCAATATCTTTACAACATTTCTCCCTAAGTAAATGAAAGGTTAGATGGGCAGCAGTGCCTAATATATTTCGAGAGCATCCTCTTACCCTTTAAACTGTTCCAGCTTTGCTTTTAGCTGATGTTTCTTACCATTGAATTTGTGACGTTGTTAAATCAAATATAAAATAAGCTGATGAGAGATGAGGCTCAGGCAGAAACTTTTGTTTGGAAAGGATCTGTATTGATAGAAGGTTATTGATATTTTTTAAGAAGTCTATGTGACTACTGCAGCGATGGCTTTTTTAGCTTAATGCAAAATTTATTTTACCGTATGTAAAATTCATTTGTGTGGTTGCACACACCCTGATAGACACCGAGTGGGCATAAGAGCATTTCAAGTCCCAGCACAATTCATTATTTAGAAGCAGTAAAATTACATTGCAGATAAGGAGTGCACAAAGTAGAGAGGAGTGATGACGTAATGGGTGTTCGCACTCCAGTGGCTGCCAGAGCTCCTCTGCACATTAGTGTGCTGGCTAGGGTGGCTGCTGCTCTCAATTATTTATAGCCTTCTGGCACAGAGCCTAGATGGGGTCACATCGCTGAAAGCTAACTTTATCTTCATTGTTCCCCGTCTCCTGCCCAGCTGTCACTCTGTACCCTAGTTTAATGCACTTGGGGAGGGCTATAAAAGGAGGGGGTTTCTTTTAGCCATTGCCCATCCCTCAGTGCAAAAATACCTACACTTTTTGATTTAATTGGGATAACATTACAATATTTCCCTGACTTTTTTCACTCGTCTGCAGTGTGTTTTTAAGATAACTCACTGAGACCTGAAGTTTTTCCTTCCACTTTCCATCCATCCTTTTAAGGATGCATTGGTAAAATGCTGGAAGCCGGCAGCTGCGCGGCTGAAGTTTGCTCTTCCATGAACACATTAGACACAGAGTAGATGGCACACGTGCTTCACTTTCTTGTGGTGAAAGGCATTGAAGTGATGGAGTTAGGTTGATGGTGGCTGCAGAATTTCTAAGGCAAAGACAGGGTAAAGGCACCCTGTCCACCTCTGATTCAGTGGTATTCTTTATTCTGAGCAGAGACAGCTTCCTGAGTGAAGGTTCATTTTAACAGCTGGGAGCTAAAACTGGAGGTTTTGGAAACGGAATGACCAAAATATTACTCCTCCTCTTCCTCCGAGTAATTCTTTGGTCGGCTGTTTTCCTGTCTTCCCAGGAGCCACTTCCGGAGTTTCATAAAGTCATAAAGGAGAAGCTCAGGAGAAAGGGACTCATGTCTCTGAACAGGCCACAAACGACCTAGTACCCGCTTACATTATTATTTTGTTTAATATTTTTGGCTTTACTTCAATTTTAACACAGTTTTATGTTACACATAATTTTGGATGATTTTGCAGAAAGACCACATAAATGCATGTAAGTAAACAATGTTCTTCTTGAAAGGCATTTCACTTAAGTATGGATGGTATAACAGAGTGTTTTGGGGGCGGTATTTGAAATTTTTAAAGGATTTCCATCTGGTTTCAGGTCTGAATTGATCTCTGTGGCAGTCTTCTGTTGGGAGAGACAGGGTGATACCAACATGAAACCCCTGGGGAATTATTCAGAGTTTGTGGGTCGGGTTTCATGGAATGATATCAAGCCGAATATGGGATTCTTTTACTCATGGGGCCACACACATAGGTAGCTCTGGGTTTTCCAAGAGTGGTACTTTGACAGAAGCCTAAAAGGAATGTTGCAATTCCATTTCTCAGCAGTTGGATGACTGGGTGCAGAAAGGGAGTTTGAGAGCCATATGTAGACCATAGGCTACTCACTTTCTCTGAATACATGAGGCAAAAGTAATAAAAATATTCTTGGTTGAATATTAGATGCTGTGAGAACATACACAGCTGATTTCTGTTGCTGGTGTGGCCCTGCCTCCTCTTGCATGCAGACTGTCATCTTTGTACAACAGATTTTGCTTCCCAACCCACTGACTATCACAGATTTGTGTAAATGGGGTATGCATGTGTACGTGTGTGTGAACATCCCATGGAAACTGTTCTTTCCTCCAGCCCTTTATTGTTGTTTATTCGTTTAGTTGCTTCCAACTCTTCGTGACTTCATGGACCAGCCCACGCCAGAGCTTCCTGTCGGTCGTCAACACCCCCAGCTCCCCCAGGGACGAGTCCATCACCTCTAGAATATCATCCATCCATGTTGCCCTTGGTCGGCCCCTCTTCCTTTTGCCTTCCACTCTCCCTAGCATCAGCATCTTCTCCAGGGTGTCCTGTCTTCTCATTATGTGGCCAAAGTATTTCAGTTTTGCCTTTAATATCATTCCCTCAAGTGAGCAGTCTGGCTTTATTTCCTGGAGGATGGACTGGTTGGATCTTCTTGCAGTCCAAGGCACTCTCAGAATTTTCCTCCAACACCACAGTTCAAAAGCATCGATCTTCCTTCGCTCAGCCTTCCTTATGGTCCAGCTCTCGCAGCCATATGTTACTACAGGGAACACCATTGCTTTAACTATGCGGGCCTTTGTTGTCAGTGTGATGTCTCTGCTCTTAACTATTTTATCGAGATTTGTCATTGCTCTTCTCCCAAGGATTAAGCGTCTTCTGATTTCCTGACTGCAGTCAGCATCTGCAGTAATCTTTGCACCTAGGAATACAAAGTCTTTCACTGCTTCTACATTTTCTCCCTCTGTTTGCCAGTTATCAATCAAGCTGGTTGCCATAATCTTGGTTTTTTTGAGGTTTAGCTGCAAGCCAGCTTTTGCACTTTCTTCTTTCACCTTCATCATAAGGCTCCTCAGTTCCTCTTCACTTTCAGCCATCAAAGTGGTATCATCTGCATATCTGAGATTGTTAATGTTTCTTCCAGAGATTTTAACTCCAGCCTTGGATTCCTCAAGCCCAGCTTGTCGCATGATGTGTTCTGCATACAAGTTGAATAGGTAGGGTGAGAGTATACAGCCCTGCCGTACTCCTTTCCCAATCTTAAACCAGTCCGTTGTTCCGTGGTCTGTTCTTACTGTTGCTACTTGGTCGTTATACAGATTCTTCAGGAGGCAGACAAGATGACTTGGTATCCCCATACCACTAAGAACTTGCCACAATTTGTTATGGTCCACACAGTCAAAGGCTTTAGAATAGTCAATAAATCAGAAATAGATGTTTTTCTGAAACTCCCTGGCTTTTTCCATTATCCAGCGGATATTGGCAATTTGGTCTCTAGTTCCTCTGCCTTTTCTAAACCCAGCTTGTACATCTGGCAATTCTCGCTCCATGAACTGCTGAAGTCTACCTTGCAGGATCTTGAGCATTACCTTACTGGCATGTGAAATGAGTGCCACTGTTCGATAGTTTGAACATTCTTTAGTGTTTCCCTTTTTTGGTATGGGGATGTAAGTTGATTTGTTCCAATCTGATGGCCATTCCTGTGTTTTCCAAATTTGCTGGCATATAGCATGCATTACCTTGACAGCATCATCTTGCAAGATTTTGAACAGTTCAGCTGGGATGCCGTCGTCTCCTGCTGCCTTGTTATTAGCAATGCTTCTTAAGGCCCACTCAACCTCACTCTTCAGGATGTCTGGCTCTAGCTCACTGACCACACCGTCAAAGCTATCCCCGATATTGTTACCCTTCCTATACAGGTCTTCTGTATATTCTTGCCACCTTTTCTTGATCTCTTCTTCTTCTGTTAGGTCCTTGCCATCTTTGTTTTTGATCATACCCATTTTTGCCTGGACCAGCCCTTTATAGGTAAAGGTAAAGGTTTCCCTTGACATTAAGTCCAGTCGTGTCCGACTCTAGGGGGTGGTGCTCATCTCCGTTTCAAAGCCGAAGAGCCGGCGTTTGTCCGTAGACACCTCCATGGTCATGTGGCCAGCATGACTAAACGGAATGCCGTTACCTGCCCGCCGAAGCGGTACCTATTAATCAACTCACATTTGCATGTTTTCGAACTGCTAGGTTGGCAGGAGCTGGGACTAGCAACGGGAGCTCACCCCGTTATGCGGATTCGAACTGCCAACCTTCCGATCGGCAAGCTCAGCAGCTCAGCGGTTTAACCCGCAGCGCCACCGCGTCCCTTCCAGCCCTTTCTACATCTTCCTAAATTCCCTTAACCACAAATAATGCAGGAAAGCCAAAGGCAAAGCACAGGCTTTTTGTCTGGCCAAGCCACATTTTAAAGAAAAAAAAATCAGAATAAGTGACTGAATAAAAATAGAAGTATATTGTCCCCCTGTTCCTTTTTTTGGTGGCTGCTGGCTGGGAGGCTCTGCAAATAATGTATGACCATAAGGAGGAAATACTTGACCAGGAACAGAGTTTCCAGTTGCCTGTTTGTTAGCTTGGCTTTCCTTTTGCCCCCACCAACCTCATGGCCATGAGTGAGTTTTGCCCTTGGTTCTCCCATAAGCTGAGATTGGCAGGAGTTCAGATACCCACATCTTCAGGAAGAGGTTGCTGATGTAAAGAGCAGATGTGAAAAGCCTACAATCCTAGAAATAGAACAGTCATGCAACCTACTGCCTAAAAAGATGATGCTGGCTTTCAGGCAGTGTGCAATGAGGCGTTCTCCAGGAGTCTGAAGCACATCCCCAGTCAGGAGGACTAAAAGCTGGAGGGAACCCTTTAAATAGAGGGTGCATCTTACTACAACAAAATAACATAAACCACTATTTTCCTACCTTTCGTACTCTTGATTGATTGTAACTTAAAACCCTTGGCCCTTCCCTTATTTGGTAGCCCACTTGCAGCTTTTATACGCTTTGCAGTTTGTACTAGAACACCAGACAAACTGCTTTATTTTGTAATTATAGACCTCACCGTTCCAAAGATTTGAGGGAAGACGGGTGCATAAACAAGTTTGCATATATTACATTAGTGACAGTATCTTAATAGGGTGGGTTTGGGGGGCTTGGCTTGGCTCCAGGCTTTTCCTCCACGCTAGTGTCCCTATTTACAGCTTTCAAAAATCAGCTGATGTCACTGCACATATGTTTAGAGCTGTTGCTAAGGCGATGAGCTGCAGAATTCAGCACCTACGCAGTCCTGCTGGACGGCTGAGAAGCTCTGTGGTTTAGGGCCTGTTTTCATATCATCACCCCCCCAACCCATGAATCAGTATTCCTCATTTTCAGTTAAACATCTTGACCATGAGGGAATAGCAGTGGTGGCAATTTTTTCACAGCTGCAGATTTGCTTCTACACATCTGCCTGTCATCAGAATTTAAACATGGTTTGAGATTGAATAGTTTAACAAGATTCTGTTTCTCAGTCATGAAACTGCCACAGAACATTCCACATTTTATTAATCCCATATATATTGCATTCTGGGATTCAGAGCTATAAAATCATTATTATCCTTGTTTTGCAGTTGGATTGCTGTGCTAATTGAGCCATTTCACATGGAAGCCAGATTTAAACTGCTGTGGCCTGTGATCTCCACCTTATTTGTATCCTTGAAGGGGGAGAATTGCTGATGTTTTTAAATTTATCACATGGATTTCTGCTCCTGCAGTGTTAAGCTTAAAGCTGCTTCACCTGAATCTTTGCAGGTCTGATTATTTTGTTGTTTGAGCCTGTGAATTCTAGCATGTCATGATTCGTTAAAAGAAATCAGAGTGTTCTGCAAGTCTGTTCCTTTCTGGTAGAAATGAATGCAATTTATCTTTCACCACCTCCTTTTTAAAATATGGAACTGTATCCAATGTTTTTTTTTTTACACCACAGCTGAGGTTCTATTAACGGGTACCCTCCAGACTTTTTAGTAAACCAAGAGAATGGCTTTTATTCATAACAAGGAAGCCGTGAAATGCAATCAACCCAACCCACAGACTCCACTGAGCTTTGGTAAACTAATTACTGTTTGACAGAACTATAGGCAAACCTCCCTCTTGGTATATGCAAAATAAAACAATATATTTCTTCAAGGCCTGAGTAATCATTAGCTTTGGTTAAGAAGATACTGTTTTTCAAACTCAAAGGGAGGTTTCTGTTCTCACTGACAGACCCATATCAAGATACGACTTTTTTATAGTGTTGATAGCACATAACCAACCAAAAATCTGTTTGGAGAGCTCTCTTTCCATCAGTAATCACTACGCAGCGTAAAGATGAAACAGGTGTTTATCCAAATGATTTTGTATGTAAGTTTGTCATACCTAACGCTTTCCATCTCATTCCGCCCCTCTAGTACATACCTGCTGGATCCCTTACTCTTCTGCTTAGTCTTTTTTTTAAATATACTTTTATTCTGTTTATCATATAAAAGTATCTCAAAGCAGTCCACAACGTTTGTTTGTTGGTTTATTGGATTTATATGCTGCCCATCTCACTTATAAGTGCCTCTAGGTGGCTTACAGGTAAAAAAATAGTACAAAATGTACAAAAATCTACGAAGGTAAAAACACAGAGAGAGCATACTTGACGTACCAACCACCTCCAGGGTTGCACACGTCTACCGGATCCACATGCTAGATGGCAGAGCCAGGTCTTAACACTCTTCCAGAGGCTGGAAGAGTGGGGGGCCAACCTCACCTCCAGGGACAGGATGTTCCACAGGCAGGGGCAACGGCAGAAAAGGCTGTCCTCCTGGACCCCCCCCCCCCGGTCAGAATTCTTTAGCTGACGGGAAATAAATAGAAGAAACACAGAAATGTTCAGCATTCAGATAGTGAAGGCCTATTGGAACATGCATAGCTAGGTTTTTGTGTTCAATAAAAATATTGCAGAAGATCTTTGCTGTTTTGCAGCCTATGTTTTAAAAGAATCTGACCGGAAAGATGTTCCTTAAAAGGCTTGTTTGTCATCTTCGGAATAACATTCAAGGCAAGGCTGTTTTCTGTTACTTACTCTGCTTCAAGCATAGATGCTGCATGTGGTCTGCAAGATTTTCCCTTCCCTTTAGGTTTAATTGTAAGCAGTAGGGACATGTGTTAGTTCTAAATAGCCTGAGTTTTTAAATTGTAAGGCTACCAAATTGCTTTGAGTTCTCAAGCTTTTGCACTGCACTAGAATTTCCAGAGAGTCTACCCTGTATATTTAGTTCCTGCTATTGTGGTGGGGAAGAAGCTGTTGGAATTTGAATGAAGCAAAAGCAGATGGAAAAATATCAGGTGTCAGGCCTGGCCTAAAAAGGACAAGAGCAGAGCTGCATGAGACATCAGCTTCCCTCTTTGGGAATGTGGCTTTTTAAAGGAAAAAAATTCTTGCACTGCTACAGCTTTCCTGCTTGTTGTTTTGTTCAACAGTAGTTAAGTTACTGTTTGCAGCCAAAGGTGGCGGACATCTGTACAGTCGGTAAAAACAAGACCTGGAGCTGACTGTAGTTCAGATCACAAACTTCTTTTGCACAATTTAGAATCAGACTAAAGAGATTAGGGAAGATCCACAGATCAGCTAGATATGAGCTCACTAATACTCCTAAGGAATATGCAGTGGAGGTGAAGAATAGATTTAAGGGACTGGACTTAGTAGATAGGGTCCCAGAAGAACTCTGGACAGAAGTTCGCAACATTGTTCAGGAGGCGGCAACAAAATTATTCCAAAGAAAGAGAAAACCAAGAAGGCAAAATGGCTGTCTGCTGAGACACTTGAAGTAGCCCAAGAAAGAAGGAAAGCAAAAGGCAACAGTGATAGGGGGAGATATGCCCAATTAAATGCAAAATTCCAGAGGTTAGCCAGAAGAGATAAGGAATTATTTTTAAACAAGCAATGCGCGGAAGTGGAAGAAGACAATAGAATAGGAAGGACAAGAGACCTCTTCCAGAAAATTAGAAACATTGGAGGTAAATTCCAGGCAAAAATGGGTATGATCAAAAACAAAGATGGCAAGGACCTAACAGAAGAAGAAGAGATCAAGAAAAGGTGGCAAGAATATACAGAAGACCTGTATAGGAAGGATAACAATATCGGGGATAGCTTTGACGGTGTGGTCAGTGAGCTAGAGCCAGACATCCTGAAGAGTGAGGTTGAGTGGGCCTTAAGAAGCATTGCTAATAACAAGGCAGCAGGAGACGACGGCATCCCAGCTGAACTGTTCAAAATCTTGCAAGATGATGCTGTCAAGGTAATGCATGCTATATGCCAGCAAATTTGGAAAACACAGGAATGGCCATCAGATTGGAACAAATCAACTTACATCCCCATACCAAAAAAGGGAAACACTAAAGAATGTTCAAACTGTCGAACAGCGGCACTCATTTCACATGCCAGTAAGGTAATGCTCAAGATCCTGCAAGGTAGACTTCAGCAATTCATGGAGCGAGAACTGCCAGATGTACAAGCTGGGTTTAGAAAAGGCAGAGGAACTAGGGACCAAATTGCCAATATCCGCTGGATAATAGAAAAAGCCCGGGAGTTTCAGAAAAACATCTATTTCTGTTTTATTGACTATTCTAAAGCCTTTGACTGTGTGGACCATAACAAATTGTGGCAAGTTCTTAGCGGTATGGGGATACCAAGTCATCTTGTCTGCCTCCTGAAGAATCTGTATAACGACCAAGTAGCAACAGTAAGAACGGACCACGGAACAACGGACTGGTTTAAGATTGGGAAAGGAGTACGGCAGGGCTGTATACTCTCACCCTACCTATTCAACGTATGCAGAACACATCATGCGACAAGCTGGGCTTGAGGAATCCAAGGCTGGAGTTAAAATCTCTGGAAGAAACATTAACAATCTCAGATATGCAGATGATACCACTTTGATGGCTGAAAGTGAAGAGGAACTGAGGAGCCTTATGATGAAGGTGAAAGAAGAAAGTGCAAAAGCTGGCTTGCAGCTAAACCTCAAAAAAACCAAGATTATGGCAACCAGCTTGATTGATAACTGGCAAACAGAGGGAGAAAATGTAGAAGCAGTGAAAGACTTTGTATTCCTAGGTGCAAAGATTACTGCAGATGCTGACTGCAGTCAGGAAATCAGAAGGCGCTTCATCCTTGGGAGAAGAGCAATGACAAATCTCGATAAAATAGTTAAGAGCAGAGACATCACACTGACAACAAAGGCCCGCATAGTTAAAGCAATGGTGTTCCCTGTAATAACATATGGCTGCGAGAGCTGGACCATAAGGAAGGCTGAGCGAAGGAAGATGGATGCTTTTGAACTGTGGTGTTGGAGGAAAATTCTGAGAGTGCCTTGGACTGCAAGAAGATCCAACCAGTCCATCCTCCAGGAAATAAAGCCAGACTGCTCACTTGAGGGAATGATATTAAAGGCAAAACTGAAATACTTTGGCCACATAATGAGAAGACAGGACACCCTGGAGAAGATGCTGATGCTAGGGAGAGTGGAAGGCAAAAGGAAGAGGGGCCGACCAAGGGCAAGGTGGATGGATGATATTCTAGAGGTGACGGACTCGTCCCTGGGGGAGCTGGGGGTGTTGACGACCGACAGGAAGCTCTGGCGTGGGCTGGTCCATGAAGTCACAAAGAGTCGGAAGCAACTAAACGAATAAACAAGTTCAGCTACTGTTAGATAGAAGTTGGTTAGTGCATAGAACAATTTTTTGTAATTTTTTTAACATTCAAATTTGAAGTCTCAAGAATGTTGAATGTCTTAGAAGGTCATTTCAACTCATGGTGGTCTTGATTTTTGAAGTTATCTTTGGACAAAGTATGGTAGTTCTGTACTTGATCGGCCTCACAGCTGTTGATTATTACCTCAGCAATGTCTGATCTTGCATGTGGTCGCTGGTAAGCATTCATCTCAGTTCTAGCCTCAGTCTATAATTTTTCAGGCAGTAGTGTTTCAAATTAGGTAACTGAATACTTGGTATCCTCCAGTACTTAAATTCCTGTTTTATTTATTCATCACTGTGGATCACATCTTTACTTCAGATCTGAATAAAGGCAAGAAAATGGGTCAGTGCAGCATGTCATCCCTTCCTTACCAGCCTTGTCCGTAAATCAACTTTCCCCTCCCCCTCCCTCCCCTGGTCCCCCCCCCCCCCCGCTTCTGCTTCTTCTGTCACCCACTACAAAGATGTTCCCATGGCATAAAGAGCATGAATAGAGATTGCCAAACAGGGCTTTCACTCAAGAGGCAAGAAGATATAGAACAAAACAGACTGTGGCCTCTCAGTGGAAGACTGAAAGGATGGGGAGGTCATTGACATGCAGATGTTCTCTGCTGGAGCATTAGGGCTGCTTTAATCTGTAAGGTCCAGGGAGAAATAGGCAGAAGTAACAAGCACTTTATCTTCCGCTATATATTAACAAGTTATCACACTGGTATATTACGCCAAGCAGCTCAGGCCACATGCTAGATGTTATCCCGGTATCGCCTCTTAATCCCCCTGTAAGAAATGTTAGGATAAGAGTGCATGATTGTTCCAGGGCCACCCAATATGCTTCATGGGAGCATCGCTCCACCGCTCCAAATCCAGCATTATTTCCTATAGATCACATTGCCATTTATTCAGGGTTTTCAGAACTACACTTTTAAAAAGCAGGTTGCATTATTATCCCACTTCTTTAGATAACCTTCCATTGTATCCTTAGTTAAGCAAGAATTTTAACCTAGGCTAGGTTCTTTGGTTTCCAACCAGTCTATTTGATTATGTGTGGATTGATTGTACATAGAGGTTCCGAAGACCAGCCTGAAACTACAGAATGTCATCTCTTCCTTTCTTTGTTTCTGTATAATGTCTCTAGAGGTTCTTATCTATTCTCTGGAGTAGGAATGGATGAACTCCATTTCCATTAAGATCAGTTCCCACTGTAGTTTGTTACACAGCTTAAAAAATAATAATAAACTGGGTTGCTCCTGTTGCTGTGGCTGCTGGCAGGAACTTGCTTATTTCTCATAAGGTAGGCCTCCCGCAGATTTTAAACTGCTGTCTGGAGTAGGACAATTCAGTGTATCCACTCAGAAGATCTAGACCACTGGCAGTGGAATAGCTGAAATGTAGGTCCTGTGATTTAAAAAAATAATGAAAAATGTTTGTGGTTTCAGCTCATGTTTCAAAAACCAAGTCTTTGGGAGAGGAACAAAGTTTGTGCAACGGGCATCAGATGATGGCCAGATAACCAGATGACTGACTCTTGAACCGCTGTCCTAAACCATCAGTCTTGGAGTCTGGTTCTTCTATCTCCTCTCTTAACTCTAAATTTCTTCTTCTGATCCCTTTGACCTCTACCCCTTTTCTTGTTGTTGTTTATTCGTTTAGTTGCTTCCGACTCTTTGTGACTTCATGGACCAGCCCACGCCAGAGCTTCCTGTCGGTCGTCAACACCCCCAGCTCCCCCAGGGACGAGTCCATCACCTCTAGAATATCATCCATCCATGTTGCCCTTGGTCGGCCCCTCTTCCTTTTGCCTTCCACTCTCCCTAGCATCAGCATCTTCTCCAGGGTGTCCTGTCTTCTCATTATGTGGCCAAAGTATTTCAGTTTTGCCTTTAATATCATTCCCTCAAGTGAGCAGTCTGGCTTTATTTCCTGGAGGATGGACTGGTTGGATCTTCTTGCAGTCCAAGGCACTCTCAGAATTTTCCTCCAACACCACAGTTCAAAAGCATCGATCTTCCTTCGCTCAGCCTTCCTTATGGTCCAGCTCTCGCAGCCATATGTTACTACAGGGAACACCATTGCTTTAACTATGCGGGCCTTTGTTGTCAGTGTGATGTCTCTGCTCTTAACTATTTTATCGAGATTTGTCATTGCTCTTCTCCCAAGGATGAAGCGCCTTCTGATTTCCTGACTGCAGTCAGCATCTGCAGTAATCTTTGCACCTAGGAATACAAAGTCTTTCACTGCTTCTACATTTTCTCCCTCTGTTTGCCAGTTATCAATCAAGCTGGTTGCCATAATCTTGGTTTTTTTGAGGTTTAGCTGCAAGCCAGCTTTTGCACTTTCTTCTTTCACCTTCATCATAAGGCTCCTCAGTTCCTCTTCGCTTTCAGCCATCAAAGTGGTATCATCTGCATATCTGAGATTGTTAATGTTTCTTCCAGAGATTTTAACTCCAGCCTTGGATTCCTCAAGCCCAGCTTGTCGCATGATGTGTTCTGCATACAAGTTGAATAGGTAGGGTGAGAGTATACAGCCCTGCCGTACTCCTTTCCCAATCTTAAACCAGTCCGTTGTTCCGTGGTCTGTTCTTACTGTTGCTACTTGGTCGTTATACAGATTCTTCAGGAGGCAGACAAGATGACTTGGTATCCCCATACCGCTAAGAACTTGCCACAATTTGTTATGGTCCACACAGTCAAAGGCTTTAGAATAGTCAATAAAACAGAAATAGATGTTTTTCTGAAACTCCCTGGCTTTTTCCATTATCCAGCGGATATTGGCAATTTGGTCTCTAGTTCCTCTGCCTTTTCTAAACCCAGCTTGTACATCTGGCAATTCTCGCTCCATGAATTGCTGAAGTCTACCTTGCAGGATCTTGAGCATTACCTTACTGGCATGTGAAATGAGTGCCACTGTTCGATAGTTTGAACATTCTTTAGTGTTTCCCTTTTTTGGTATGGGGATATAAGTTGATTTTTTCCAATCTGATGGCCATTCTTGTGTTTTCCAAATTTGCTGGCATATAGCATGCATTACCTTGACAGCATCATCTTGCAAGATTTTGAACAGTTCAGCTGGGATGCCGTCGTCTCCTGCTGCCTTGTTATTAGCAATGCTTCTTAAGGCCCACTCAACCTCACTCTTCAGGATGTCTGGCTCTAGCTCACTGACCACACCGTCAAAGCTATCCCCGATGATGTTATCCTTCCTATACAGGTCTTCTGTATATTCTTGCCACCTTTTCTTGATCTCTTCTTCTTCTGTTAGGTCCTTGCCATCTTTGTTTTTGATCATACCCATTTTTGCCTGGAATTTACCTCCAATGTTTCTAATTTTCTGGAAGAGGTCTCTTGTCCTTCCTATTCTATTGTCTTCTTCCACTTCCGCGCATTGCTTGTTTAAAAATAATTCCTTATCTCTTCTGGCTAACCTCTGGAATTTTGCATTTAATTGGGCATATCTCCCCCTATCACTGTTGCCTTTTGCTTTCCTTCTTTCTTGGGCTACTTCTAGTGTCTCAGCAGACAGCCATTTTGCCTTCTTGGTTTTCTCTTTCTTTGGGATGTATTTTGTTGCCGCCTCCTGAACAATGCTGCCAACTTCTGTCCATAGTTCTTCTGGGACCCTATCTACTAAGTCCAGTCCCTTAAATCTATTCTTCACCTCCACTGCATATTCCTTAGGAATATTAGTGAGCTCATATCTAGCTGATCTGTGGGTCTTCCCTAATCTCTTTAGTCTGATCCTAAATTGTGCAAAAGAAGTTTGTGATCTGAACTACAGTCAGCTCCAGGCCTTGTTTTTACCGACTGTACAGATGTCCGCCACCTTTGGCTGCAAAGGATGTAATCAATCTGATTTCGGCGTTGTCCATCTGGGGAAGTCCATGTATAAAGCCGTCTCTTAGGTTGTTGGAAGAGAGTGTTTGTTATGCAGAGTGAATTGTCTTGGCAAAATTCTATCAGCCTATGTCCTGCTTCATTTTGTTCTCCCAGGCCATACTTACCTGTAATTTGAGGTGTCATTTGACTGCCCACCTTAGCATTCCAGTCTCCCGTGATGAAAATAACATCTCTTTTAGGCGTGTTGTCCAGTAGGTGCTGCAGATCCTCATAGAACTGCTCTACTTCAGCTTCTTCAGCATTTGTGGTTGGGGCGTATAACCCCTTTTCTTATGTGCCACTTATTCTGATCCCATTACATTCTGTTGCTGATCACTCTTCCACTCCATTTGGAAAGTTTTGTGATGACAGTGCATCGGTGAAGTCAAAGCAGAATGCAGCTCTCCCAGCAGCCAGTAAAGTCATGCAGTATGCAGGTGTGCACACACCAGAAAGAGTTGATGCCTTGCCAGCTTGAGCAGCATGGTTTTGTCCAACATTTCGACATGCAGGAGACTGCGCCCGAGAGCATCATGTTGTTCCATGGAGGTAAATAAAGCAGAGTGACACACAAGCCTTGCTTTCACATCTGGCTGAAACAAGCTTTCTTGCCAGGCCTGGTACAACAGGCAGTTCCATTTCCTTTCATGGCTGTGCCATGTGCCTCAGGATATAGCCTGGCTCACGGAGGGCTAGGAAATGCTCTAACAAATACTTCTTTAAATGAAATGTTTTCCCTAACAAATGTGCAAGCATTAGAACTGGTGCCTGGTTTCCTGTTTGTCTCAGTTAAAAATGGGGAAAACAGCCTTTTCTAATCAGTTAACCTCTAGGTATGTTTGACGAGCGGATCCATGGTTCCCAGCCAGTAGGTATTGCAGCCTGGCCTATTTGAAGGTCCCATACTGGGGCAGGCTATTTTAAAGCCTACAGCCCATCCCCTGAAAAGGCGGCAGGGAAGTTGGTAGCTTTGATAACAGAGCCCTGGAAATTAGAGAAGAACCAATCAGAAAATAATACTTGCTAACAACAAAAGGACAGGCATGAAAGAGCCTGGACAAAATAGTCCAATAAGGGGAAAAATGCTAGCAAATGGGGAAAGATAGTGCCTGGGCAATGGCAGCTGCATCATTTTCACCTGATTGAAATGACTGAGGCTTTACAATAGAAGTACAGTTACTAACATCGGTCTATGAGGTTATGTGTGCTAGTGGTCCCTTACATTTCTAGTTTTTATATTGCATTGAGTAAAATCTTCTATCTACCCTCCCCCCAAAAAACAATGTTCTCTTCACTTTCCCAGGTAAGGAGTCGCATTAGTTTGCCAGGTGGATGTTCTGTTCCCTGAGGACTGGGAGACTTCCTAAGCTAACTTGTGCATTCTTGCACCACTCTTAACCCTGCCATATTAGTACTTTGCAGGAAAATAGTGACTTGAAATAAAGGGGTAGGGTTCAGCAAAAGCCATCTACCAAGGCTTTTTAAAGGTGAAGACTGTAGGTGTGCTTGTATGGCAACCCTACAACTTAGCAGTGAATTCTTAGGGAGCTTGTTTTTCCCAAATAACATTTTTAGAGAGGTTATTTGTTTTTGGTAAAACTTGAATTGGGAGTAAATAGTTCCCAATATTACTCAACTAATTACTCAACTAATCAGAACTTTGGAGAGAGGGAGGTGTTCACTACATGCCATTTAAATTTATTTCACCTTTGCCTTTTGGACTAATTTCTCTCCTCTGCACAGAAAGATGCATCTTGGTGTTTAATAACAATTCACATTTATTGATTTATACCCAAGAAGTTGATCAACCCTGCATGCCTATGTTAAGGAAGAACTTAGTGGCCGTGTTTGCACAACCACATTGAATAATGAACAAACTGCCAAGTAGTAGTGTGTTATGCAATCCCAGAAAACAGTTCAGCTAATAATGGGTAGGTGTGTTGGGTGAACCCAGTGGATTCATATATGTCATATAGGATTGTTGTCTCCGTATGGACACTGTTTCCATATGACAGGAAATCGTCAGGAATGATTTTGTTTAGCTTGGGTAGACACAACAGTGTCTTGTTTCTGGAGAAAACAGATCTGTCACCTACTTCAGGCTGCTGCCCTTTTGTGACTTACTCGATTTCCACTGTCTTTAAGTTTGGAAAATTCAGTTGATGCAAGACAATGCAGTTTGCAAAGCTTGTAACCAGGACTAGTTCTCCAAAGCATTTGATTCAGTCAGATTGCTTTACGTTGTTGCCAGTTGAACTTCCCCGCTTTCTTTCGGAATCACCTATAGACATGCTACAGCGTATATTTCTCATACTGGGGACCTCAGTGAGGAACAAGCTGTAGTGCGACCTTTCCCAGGCAAGCGCCCTCCAAATGTGGGATTTCAGCTCCTATGACCCCTCAGCCAGTGGCACATTGGCAGCAGGATTATGATTGTTAAAGTCCAAAGTATCTGGAGGCCAAAATTCGGGAAATGTGGCAATAGTGACACAACTTTTAAGTTATTGGAATACCATACACAAACATGTTTGGTCCCTTCTCTGAAATATCCTGGGCAAAACTATTATTGTCCTGTCTACTTCAGCTATTTTGGTGTGTTTACACATATTCTCTCCTCTATTGGTTTTTAATTTGCTTATTTTATTCATTGAAATACTTGAGTTTTGAAAAATCTTGAGAGCTTTTGAAGTAGAAAGATAGAAATAAATGTTTTTAACCAAATCAATTACATTTAACATTTATCTGCTCTGGAATGTGTAAAAGCTTGCGAGAAATCTTCAGATGGGAACAGTTTCTTTGCACGCAAGTCTGGGAACAAATAGCAAGAGATTACTTTGATTGTTTGCTTGGGAGCTTCCTGCAGATCTAGTAGCCATAAATTTAAGTGGAACGTTGAATTAAACGGACATGATTTTGGTATGATCCAGCGGGATAGTTGTTTAATTCTTGCCAGGTAGACACTTAATAGCTGGTGGTAGTTGGCACATGTTTCAACTCTGTGCCCTTTTACCCATTTCCGTTTTTTTGTATGTGTGAACTAATCTCTGGAAAGCTCCTGAATTTTCTCTTGCATTGTTTAGTACTTGGTGTTTTTGTGGCATGGCAAATAATTAGTCTTGCTTGCTCTCCCGTCTGTTCCTCATGTTTGCCCTGGTTCTGCCCTTACTGAAATTGTTTCTGTGATGCTGTTGAACACCAGTTCAGATCTCCAGAGTCTCATTCCCACATGTGCAAGTGATTGCAGCTTCCCTTTTTTTTTTTTGGTGGGGGGGGAAGTAGCCTTTTCCTTTAGCATATTTCATCACAGAGTTCTTGCTTTTTCATGGTTGAGGTTTTTCTTATTTTCTCTCATGGTATTTTGTTCTGTTGTTGGGGCATGTTAAACTGGAAATAATATACATTGAAAAATACACTATAAATGGCTTTAAAGAAATTAGTGCAAGGCCAATTGAGTAATGGTGAATACATCGTGGTGGTATGGCCATATGGCAAGTTGCTTTCTATATGTTTGTTGGTCTATTTATTTTTATGATGCTTTTTGTATTAAAAAAAGTCAAAGCATTTTAATCACAAGTCTCTATAAGACAATAGAATAAATATGATAAAAAGTAAATATTAGAAACATTAAAGCTGACAATGAATAAAAAAGTATAATTGGCAGTTGTGGGAGGAAATAGAGAAATCAAAAAGGGGCCCGGGCAAGTAGATTTTTAATAGAAAACCCATCACAGTGGGGGCTCACCTAACTTCAGAAGTTTGTATCCCATGATGATGGGTACCATTAAACAGAATGTTCCCTGCTGCGCCATAACACCATTTCTCTCCTGAAACAATTTAGACCTGGACTTTGCACAATATCTTGGTTGTCTCCTTTTGTGTTTCATGGCTGGATACATGGAGAAATTCCATTTTTCTCATGGTACCTTTTTACAGAGTTGGCAGAACACATGTCCACGAAGAACCTGCAATATTTTCTAATGGTAGGTTAGCCATCATTTGGAAGATAAAAATGGAAGAAAAAAAACTTCTTGGGTATTTTATAAAATATTAGTAGAAATGTCTCCAGTTCTTTTCCCCCCCAAAATAATATGAGGTAAGGGCAGCACTTACGCATTAATAAGAGGTGGTGCTTCGCCTTCATGGCTAGCAGTACTAGAAAGGAAGGCTGCCTCTTTCTCATATTGATTCCTTCTAAGAGTAAGATGGGTGGATGTTTATTTTCCCATGAAGAGCCATGGCATTCTTTTGTCTCTGTTGAATTTTGAGCATCTATAGGTTGGGTTGAGAGGCCCAAAGTTACCCAGGCTCAGTGTGGACTAGAACATGGTTCAGAGCTACATCTTAGCCGCTATCTGAGCCTTTTTGGAGTTTCAAACTCCAAAGATGACAAAATGTTTCTTCCCATGGAATATTAAACCAAGCTCAATAAGATTGTATGTAGAAGACATTTTTACTCTTGAATGCCACAAACCCTACCTCACTAGAAATGAGAAAAGGGAATGTTTAAGAATGGGAAGTAGAAGAGCTTTTGAGCAGTATACCTTATTCCTTCCTTAGGCTTTGCTGTTACTTCCTGTATTCTTTAGCAGGACAACATTTGGAATTGGTGTGTGATGGTGATTATTCCCCTAGATTTCCTAATACAAGCAGTAGGAGCAGTAGGAACTAAGGAGCACATTCCTAAGAGATAAGGGAAGATACTTTGCCAGTCTGTAAGTTGAATGCATACTTGGCTGGTATTCTAACAAAATACTCTCTTGCCCAAACTGTAAAATGTATAAAGTGCTGCATATCCATTCTGTAGGATTCAGTTCTTTCGGAGAATTGTGTTAACATGTCAGGACTCATCTATGAGATTGATTTACACAGCAAGCAATAAAAATACAGCAGACTAGAAAATGAGAGAGATTATGGCCAGTCACGCTGACATTTCTTCAAATTTTGCTTGGTCCGGGGTCACTAGGATGCTTATTTGTTCAGAGTTATTACAGAGATAGTTTTAACTGCGTAACTAAGAATGTTTTGCAGTAATTTCCTTCCACTCTTGTGTGTGTGTTCTAAACAACATCACTAACAGACATGAGTGAATGATGTGGATCAAAAACTAAAAAGTCCTGCTAGCATCTTACTTCCCTTCCCATTGACCATAAAAACAGCATTTTGAAATGCTTAGCGATTGTGTGAAAGTCATGCTCTTAGGCAGCTGGAAAGCAATATGATGCAAATCTGAATTCCCTTTTGCCTTTCTCATTCCTTCAGAGATAAGCCGGTTGAACTGCAGCTTGTTCGGTCCCAGTCAGCATTTGAGTTTGATACTTCTGTTTATGCCTATGTATGTATGTATGTACATGCTTGCCCTGATCCTTTGCTGAAACGTGCATCCACTTTACTCCTAGAAGGGTTGCTCACACAGCAGTGAAGAGTTTCACTGGAAGTGACCTTTTTAGAAAAGAATAACCAGTTACATTAAATCGGTTTCCGTTTTTGTTCCGGCCACTCTGTTTTTTTGACAGGGACACCACTTGAGATCTAGTGTGTAGCCCTTCGTCTCAGAAAGGTTGCACATCCTTGGTGTAATGAAATATAATGCTTCCACTTGCATATTTTTTGTTCCAGTTGTTCCCATGCATTTAACTTACCCCATGTTAATAATTGCCAGAATGTACTTTTGTGCCCATTATTTGTTTTTCTTCCTCACGATGTGCAAAAGCAGATAATGAAATCAATTTGCTCACTTCATAGAACCATGAAGTTGGCTTTAGCCACGTTGCCAGGAAACAATTGGGCCAAGCTGCTTCCAAGACTTGTGTTTGTGCAGTCGGCTTTGAGGCAGCAGTCCCTGCGGTCGTGTGCAAATAGCGTTCACAAGAGGAAAGGTACTTGGATCATGAGAAGGTGGTTTACAAAAACAGCAAGAACTAGAACACAAGATTAATAAATTGAGATAACAGCATTTAGGATCTTAAAATGCACATTGAAATTGGCCAAACAAACAGTACAAAGGTTAGTCAGCATAAAAACAGCCCTTCTTAGCAATCTCTCTCATCTAATGGCCACTCAGAACAAATAACAAAAATAGCCAAGGGCTCACCTGGAAACTAACAGGAAAAGGGAAAGAGTTGGGAATGCAGGGGTCTACATCTGTCGGATGAGAGGTTTGTGAAACTTCCAGGCCACAATTGATGATGTAAACGTAAGAAAGCTGTAGTAAGTGAACTATTGCTTTGCATCCCAGCATGATAACACTTAATCCTAGTGCTACTGCTGAGATCCTAGAAGAGTCAAATTAAGAATACAATCAGTTCCAGCAATACCAGAGCTCCCTATGGGAACCAGTGTGGTGTAATGATTAGGATGTTAGGTTAATGCTGAAAGAGATCTGGGAGCAGATCTGCACAGAGGCATGAAGTTCACCCCATCATCTTGCAAGAATAACAGTATTTCAGCCTCACCTTTCTCACAGAATGGCTGTGAGAATAAAATGCCCAGTAGAGAAAATGAAAGTATATTCTGTTCTCAGCTCCTTAGAGAAAGGATGAGATTAAAGCACCATAAATATATTTTAGGGAGCCGTTTTGTTTAATCCTGTTGGGGAATATCCTTTGCCCTAGCAGTTATGACACCTTGATTCAAAAATAGTTTGCTAAAAGTCTTGATAGACCTAATGTAATTATGCGCTTTATTTACTGTCTAAAGTTAGTTGACATAAATCTGGAGAGGCACTTAGTACATAAGGTTATTGCCTACCCTGTCCAGTCTCTTCCTGGAAAGAGTAATTTGCTCTGGACTAAGCAAAATAGTCCAGAGCAAATTACTCATGGGCAACTCTTACTTCAAAGGTTTAGAACAGTCTTTCTCAACCTTTTGACCCTGGAGGAACCCTTGAAATGTCAGACTCAAATATAGGCCAGAAGTTACAAAATTATTCTATTCGTTTCAAGTATCGGCCTGTATACATGCATTCACCGTATCCATAAACTAAAAATAAAGAATGAAATTTACCTCTTTAATGTGAAGTTGCCCGAATTTGAAATATTTTTTTAAATAAACCGTGATCTCCCAGGGAACCCCCAGTGACCTCTCGGAACCTGAGGGTGCCACGGAACCCTGGTTGAGGAACCCTGGTTTAGAAATACTGCTGCTTGTTGCTGACTTTTATTGTATGTGGAAGAAATGCTATTCAATTAAAACAAAATAAAAATAATAATTAAAATGTATTGTTTAAAATTGCCATCATTTAAAAATTATTATTAAAATAATTGAGAAGTCCACATTAAAGTGGTCTATCTTGACACCCTTCTTAATATAAAATGAAAGGATGGGGGCCAAGGGATTTGGTTACATACGTTGGGAATGATACAGAAGGATAGTTATTTCGTTATTTACTTACAGGGCTCATAGGCTGCTCCAGTCAGATGACTCTGAAGAGTGTACAACTCCACAAATGTATAATTTGGGATTAAAACTGAACAAGTTCATAATCAGATTTTAAAACAAGCCATACATTGCAACTGCATATATAAAACTGGGGCTCACATTCAATACAATAAATACCAATTCATTATTTGGAGGGATAGTCCTAACAACCTGGTCCCCATGGCTTGGTAAAATAACCAGGTTTTCACTGATACTTGGAAAACCAGGAGGGAGAAGGCCATTCAAATGTCTGGGCGGATGCTCTTTTAGTGGGGGAGTAGCATCTGAAAAGGCATGCTTCTGTGGCCCCTTAAGATGACAGTCTCTAATTGAGGGGACAGGCAGAGAGTCTCTCCTACTAGATCTTATTCAGTGGGCAGATGACCCTGGTGGAAGGCAGTCCAGCAGATAACCCAGGCCCTGAGTGTTTGAAGGTTTTAAAGGTGACAAGCAGCACCCTGAATTGCCCTTGGAAGCCAACTGGCAACCAATGCAGCTGTCAAAATAGAGGCATTATGGTAGTGCCCCGAAATGCACCCATAACTGCCAGAGCCACTGCATTCTACATGTTTGACTAGCTGGAATATCTCACATTCGGACATCCTGAGAACCAGACAGGTGTCAAATAGTGGAAACCTTTTCAGTATGACCATGGTGTAACCATAACATACGCTGATTCGCAGGCTAACCACTGCATTTTGCATCATTAGAAGCTCTTCATCTGTACCCCATCTGACCTATGTCATCTTGTGACTTGTGATGTAACCTGTTCATTTACTATTGATATATTAAATTTAACAGCAAGCACCTTCATCTTAATGCTTATCAAAGTAAGTATAACTAACACTCATGATGAAACACTGGATTCCTCCAAAAGCTAAGCAGGATTGGGCCTTGATATATGGGAGGCCATCAGGGAATAGTGGGGTTAGAGGCTAGACCGGGAAGTTGAAGAAAAAATGCCTTGGGATAAGACAGCCATGTAGACCATTTCTGAACTGTTGCATGGTGGTGTCCATGTAGTCACCAGCAGCTGAGTTCAACTCAGGAGTGTCTTTATACTGGCAAGTTGACAGGGACACAAGTTTGGACAACATAAATTGCTGTTAATTAGTGTAATGCTAATAATAAGGATGTCAAGTTAAGGCAGAGAGATATTATTACTCTACTTTGCATTATTTTATTTATTTAAAATAGGTCCATCTTTTCAGGTAGAAAATATTCAAAAGAGGATAGAAATATTTTAAGTAAACAAATTTTAAATAAAATAAGTTGTTGCTGAATTAGTTCTGCTTTTCCTTGCCTAGCTATCTGTGAGAAAATTTTGTTACGTGTGGAGGGTGGGACTGCTTCGGAACGTTCAGCAGAGTGATTAATTAGCTGAAAAGCTGGGCTTATGAATGCAAAAAATCTGGAATTCTCAGTGTTGAGAGTTTGAGTAGTGACATACTTTCTTTGCGATGAAGCATCTTTCTAGGATAAAAAGACATTTGGAGTTTATATTTAGCACGAACCGTTTTGTTCTGGTAATGCCCTAACATTTGTCTGTTCAATTTTGAATGGTCCCTGCAACCACTTTAAATGAAACACTGAAAACACTGTTTTCATGTTGATGAATCATGACCCTTTTGACAGCAGAACTGTTTGTTGCAGGAGTGGTACAACCCCACTGGCAGAACAGGAGGACTATTAAGGCATAGGCAGAACTTTAGATCAGCCGTTACATTGGTTTTCTTCCTTCCTTTGGGTCATACTGGAATTTTAGGATAAATTTGAAATGCATCATAAAAATGCATCACCATTCAGAAAGTAAATTTGAGAGAGTTATGCTTGCAAACATAAAACACGTGTGCAGTGACACTTATTCCCAATAGAAGAGAATCTCTGTAGCTCAGGGTTGAACTGTGGCGTCCTCGGTGCTCTCTGAGCTGGGTGGTTTGCTTGCAGACGTTTCATGACCCAACTAGGTGACATCGTCAGTGCTGGTGAGGGTGGGGTTTGCTCCCTGTGGCTTGCCCTGCCAGTGCTGGTGGGGTCTGGTTTGCTCCTTGGTCGTTCCTTGATTAGGGTGTTGTTTTCTACTTGATTGTTTGTCTGGTGTTAATCCCTGCTTATCTAGGTGTTGGCTGCTGGAGAGGATGTGTTCTCGTCTTTTTGTCTCCTTAGCTTTTTTTATTGTCTCTTTTGAATGGTGTTTAAATGTGGTTTATCTCTGTGTTTCTCTTGATGGCTGATTTGTGAGTGCCAGGCTTCCAGGAATTCCCTAGCATTTTGGGATTTAACTTGATCTAGGATGCTCTCAGTTTCCCAGTTAAAACTATGGTTGAGTCTGCCCATGTATTCTGAGATTAAGGAGTTTTCACTGTGTCTTCTGATTGCTAGTTGGTGTTCATGGATGCCCTCTGCTAGTCTTTCTGCCTGTCTGTAACAGGACTGTTTTTAGGGACAGGTGAACAGTTTTTTTATGAGCCTGATTTCACCGATGTTCCTTGAAATGCTCAGAGATTACTGGCAACAACATTTGAAATTTGTATTGGGCTAAACTCATGACCAGAGATCTTTCAAAGCTGTATGGTAATTCTATTTTTGTACAACAGCAGTATGGCTCTTTTTGTTAACACATTTCCTGTTTTGTTAAATATTACATGCTTTGTCTAAAGCGGCTCATTTTTGCTGTAGTGCTGGATGCTGGAAAGAGGTTCATGTGGACCAGGCAGGGAAATACCCCCACCCCTTTGCTACTACTAGTCAAGCTTAGGTTAGATAGGCTAGCAGCTAGGTAACTTGATAGGTTCGTAATAATGTTCATCTTACCCTTTGTATTAAGCACTGGAGGAATATTAAGAGTGTTTGTTTCTGTGCCTTTATTCACACATGGCAGATGGAGACATTGTACAGTGTTATAGATTGACCCGTGGTGAGGAAGGAGGCTTCCATGTGTTGGGCTAATCTGTTAAGTGTCATCAAAAGCAACATTTGGACTCTGGCAAAAGGCCTTCCTTAGCACAGTACTTCTGCAGAGTGCAAAACCCGATTGTGGTAAGGGTGGAGTACCTACTTTGGGGTTAAGAGGTATAAAGGCAAGCAAAACTTTTATGCTATTGGTGAACTTACATGATAGATTGAGGAAGGAAATAAAATCATGCAAACGACAACCAGTTCTCAGTAGACTTCACTTGTATTGAGTAAAGACAAAAATATGGGCTGATATGTTACATATATACATACATACATACATACATACATACATACATACAGAGAGAGTTATACACACTACAATTATTATATTTTTATAGCAAGTTTTTGTTATGTGTGTCTGTGTGCCTTGGCAAGTCTGTACAGATTTTTCGGCAAGATTTGGGAAATGGTTTGCCATTGCCTTCTTTGTCCTAGGGCTGAAAGAGGTGGACTGGCCCAAAGGAACCCAGCTGGCTTTGTGCCTAAGGCAGGACCAGAACTCAGAATCTCTTGGTCTCTAGCTTGCTGCTTTAACCACTACACCACTACGCCAAACTGACTCTCTTTTATAGCAGTTACTGGACATTTTCAACCATTTTAGTTGAAATTTTAATGGATTTTAAAAGAAAGAGGACGGATTTGAAAGGGGATAGGAAATGATTCTTTTTTTTATTATTATTATCCAGGTGTTCTAGAGTACAAGCAGAAAGAATTGCATTTGTTCAAGACTTCAGATTTTCTCTTGAATGTGCATATTGGTAATGCAGGTTCACAAGCTATATTTGGCCAATGTTTGAGGAGACCTGGTGAGAAGAACCGTGATGGAAGTATGGAGTGGTCCTCCCTGAAAGTTACTACTTTTTGCAAAAGTATAGAAGTACCATTAGGTTCTTTAATGGTCTCATTGCCTAATGAAAAAAAATTTCTCTCTTTCAGGGCTGCTGCTCCATTCTTTTTTTTAAAGAACTTTATTAGTTTTCAGAATATAATTAAAATACAAAATATAGAATATAGAACAGATAGATTACAGAACTAAAGAAAAAAGAAAAACCCTAAAAGTGCAGAACAGAGAGAACAGAAACAGAAAGAGACTTCCGACCTTCTCCAATACCGATATGAATACATTTTCAAATATAATCTCTTATCATTAGTTAGACCTTAGTCACGTTATTTCTATCAGATTAAACCATTTAATCATTAAAACCCAAAATCAAAGCTTCCTTTTTTTTTCTGACACCAGCAAGTAGTCTAAAAGGGGTTGCCAAGGAGAAACAAATCCAGAAACGGCGTTTCCTCTTACTGGCGCTGTGGACTTGGCCGTCTGGGCCAGCTCCACCGGTTTGGTGATCCAGTCCGCCACTGCAGGTATTTGTGGGTCTTTCCATCTCTGTGCGTGGAATTGTCTTGCTGCTGTAATCATGAACAAAAACATTTGCTTTTATACATGCTCCATTAAGTTCTCTATTTCATAGTTGGGGATCAGACAAGCTCATTAAGATTCTAAGTTCTGTTTCAGAACAGTTCAAGCAATACTGATCCTCATTATTATCGGCTTTTAAAGGTATATGCCGCCCAACTCCCAATGACTCTGGGCAGTTACAGATAAAAAACGTTTCAAAAATACAACAATTGGCACAAATGAAGAGTGAAGATGGGAAGAATGACAAAAAAGCAAGATGAGAAATAGGGCTTTCTAGATGAATGTGCAGATTAAGCAAGAAAAGCATCATCATACGATAGTACAAGCCATACTGGAATGTCATACTGAGGTTTATTTACCCCTTTCCCTTACTCTTTATGCCCGGAAGTTATAGGAAGAAGCATTAATGACAAACGCACACCAAGTTCCTACTTTAGCAGCGGTGCGTGGTTCTACATAGGTCACAGAAGCCTAAATTTAATCAATTTCTTTAAAGTTAACTGTGCCGGGAGGTCTGCATGCTTGTTACTTAATCATCCTTTTACTCATTCTCAGTATCAATTAAAACTATGTAATACTATGTATTTCCAAGGAGGAACTGAGAAATTCAAGAAAACCATTGTAGCCTGAAAGTTACAAAATGGTTGCATTTTCTTTTCTTTGCACAATAGGGTTCTCAGGATTCGTTTCCCTTGATACTGTAAAATAGATCTCTGCTGTGGACAGCCATTGGGCCTGAGAGTGGCCTCAAGAGCTGCCTTGTCCACTCGTGCAGACCATTCGGCCGTAAGCCCGCGCGGATAATCGGACGTTCCCTCCTTGAAGCTTGTAAGTAGTAGATGAAGCTGGGAGTAGGGAAGAAGCGGGTGCCTTTAGTTCAGAACCCTTTCAGAACATAGCAGGAATTCCCGGCTCCCTAACACCAGGAATAAAAAAATGCACTCTTGGTGGTGACTCATTCTGGCTTTTGTAGGCCAGCCTCCTGCTGTGGCAATCTTTTGCGGTTGCTTTGGCTGAATCGCCTCGGCAGCGTTCGGGTTGCCTTCCAGCCTTCTCTCTCCAGGGCCACAACTTCTAGGCCCGTTGGGCCATTGTGGGAGAATTCTGGCCTGGATGCCCTCAACTGATACAGACCAAGAACCCCCCTAAGCTCTTGTGGGTTTTGAGAAAAAACCCAGAGTGATGGAAGTTGGCAGCAATTAAATTAATTCAGCGTTTGAGTTCATTTACAGGGTTCTGCTCCGAAAGGGCTTGAATTGCAGTTTCTCTGACTGGTGTCAGCAGAACCTCTAAAATGAAGTCGCAGCCTGGGAAGGCCTTAAAAGCTGCTGTAGCTTCACATCCAAAGAGAATTTTGTTCTTTTATTTCAAAAGTCCTGATCATTAGATGTTAATTTAATGTAAAAATAGTCTCCTGAGTCAAACTAGACTCCCAATGCATCAGTGGAATGTACTTGGCAACAAGGCAGAAGTAATTTTCTGGTGCCTGTTTCCAAGATGTTTTGAGTTGCCAGTCCAGGCTACTACCTGATGATTTCTGGAGGTCTCCCATCCAAATACCAGCTAGACTCCAACTGTGTAGTTTCCAGTCCCATCCTAGGGAGTAACCTGACCTAGATTAGGGTGGCACAGCTTCTTCTTTGCAGGTGTCTCTTCAGAAAAAAATATTATCTGAAGGCTACATTTGTTGATTTCCCCACAGAACTGAAGCTAATAACTGTGGCCAGCCAGGCTTTTGGTAAAAGCCACATCATTACTAAGATGTTATAACCTGAGAATAAGCAGATCAACGTCTGAATGTTAGGCAAATTTCTGAAATCTAGTAAACCAGAGTAGTATTTGAAGCACACCTCTTCTTTTCCTTCCTTCAATCAGTCAAAGCGTTCTTACGGCCTTTAGGCCAGAGAGGTCCTTTAAGTAAATATAAAAACACTTTGGATACAAAGTCTGGCTGTTAAATAAAAAAATTGATTGTTAGAAGCAGCGGGCCCAGGAGTGGTGCTTGGACTAGTGAACCCGTATTACTGGGCTCGAAGCAATGCTTCCAAGACCATAGGTTCAGGCTTCTCATTTGCCTAAGGATTGAAGCCTGATCAAATTAAAAAGCATGTAATTATCACTGAGCATTTGATTTAGCATCTCATGTGTCTAGTGAGAGAGAACTAAAATGCCTGGAGATATTACAGCAGCTTGTAATAGCTCGTTTGTGGCATGCCTTATTTTAAACTTCACTTACTTTATTTTACTTTACCTTACTCTGATAAGCTTTTCATCCCAGAGGATCCAAGGCAGTCTCAAAAAGTCTTGAAACCACAATAAAACCAGCTCATTTTAAAACAAATGATATTCAAACTTCAAGGCAGTACAGTTCCAAACGCTTCAGTGAACACACATACCTCAGCTTGCATCCGCCACCATTATCCAGCGCGGCTGCAGCCGAGGAAGAGCCTCCGCTCAGAGGAAGGGAAGCGCTTCCGGATGTTTTCACAACATTTCGCCTTTTATATGGGGGGGGGAGGGAGAAGTGCACAGCCCAGGACAACGCTGAAGGAACACACCCAATTCCAAGTCCACATGCCGTCCAGCTGCCCAGAAAAACAAAGCGGCGGGAGACCCCGCAGACCTCCCAGGCGGAGGCGAGGGTCCTGGGAGCGGAGGGGGGAAGACCAAGCAGCCGCCGAAGGCCGGGGCCGCTGGGTGGTGCCTTTCGCCTCATCGGCCGGCTGCCTCCCGCCTCTCTCGGCGTTGTCGTCTCCCGAACCGTGTGCCTTGCTTCCCTGCATTTTGCCACCCAGCGGTCTGCAGAGCTTAGAAACTAGGGTTTTAGAGCCCAAAGGCAGCACTGTTCTACAAGTGCCTGGGAGAACACACACACACCTCCAGCTGTTTCCTGAAAATGGCAGCGGTGGGGAACCCATCCTCCCTCGGAGGGGTTTCCTGGCCGGAGTGCCACCACTCACTCCTGGTCTCACCGCGGGGTGAGCCGATCTGGCCCCGGGGAGATCCCGAGCAGAGATCCCCCCCCCCCCTGCAGCTGCATGAAGTGGGTGCATTAGAAGGAAACAGTCTTTTAGGGACTATTAAACAATGTAGGGTTTGTTGGGCTCATGTCAGCAGCTTAAAGTGGGCCGCCTGCGATAACAGTCGCCAATGCAGTTTAGGGTGGCAATGGATCCTTAGGTTAGCCATCCCCTCGGCTTCTTCCAAGTAGAAGCCATTTGTAAAAGAACATATTTTAACTCCTAAGGTGTCCTTTTGTTGAATGATTTTTCCTGGGCTTTTGCGAGCACCTTCTGTTGGACATGCTTGCTGGCAAGGTGGAGTTGGGGGATCCTGTTGGTGGCAAAAGGCATCTCAGAATTGACTGTTGCTGCTATCTAGCCTTTCCAATTTTTTTCAAGAGAAGTTAATACTATTTGGGGGGGGGGGTTGTCCTCAAAAAACACAGCCAGAGCAGACCTAACTTGCACATTCCAGCTTGCATGTTAGTCTCCTGTTCTGTTTAATCTATATCTCCCTGACAGTAATAGGGTTTCACAGATTGACAGTCAGCTGTGAGTTGTAGGCTACTTTGTCTCAGGAAGATTTCTCCCTCACCCTTCTTTCCCAAAGAGGAACTTCATTAAACCAGTTTATAAAAATGATTTTAAAATGGAAATGGCTACTATTTCAGGTTGAATAGGTAGTGATATCTATGCAGGGCTTGGTGGAGTCCAGTTGCACATGCTTAGCTGTTTGCCAGATCTAAATAGTTTTCTTCATTGTTGCTGAGAATTGTTGGAGGATTGTATGTTATGTTTTTGAGCCTGTTTGGGTTTCCACAGAGACAAAATTGCATGGGCAAGGATTCAGTGGGGCTTTCTTCGACGTAGACATATTTGTTTTCTAAATAGTGTTCTGCATAAGAAGTGGAGTCATAGTTCAGGGAAGCAGATTGGTCAGAAATGATAGCTGACCATTTTTTAAAGGCAAGATGAGACCTTTTTTTAAATGGAACATAGAGGCCATTTTCCCCCCACTGGTGAAAAGCTGGTTAAAAGTATGTATTTGTAACTCTTCTCTTTTCCCCACCTCAGACTCCTTAACAATGTGCTGTAAAACAAAATGGAGATTTCAGGCACTGCTGGTAATTGTTGTGCAAATATAATACTCCCTCCAAGCTGCTAAATAGGCCAGTGCTCTGTTTACATGAAGAGGCAGCCAGCTTTCCAAGTGTAATGAGTCAGCTACATGAACAGAAGGGGTGTGGAATTAATCTGGCATCCGTCTGGCTTTCTCTCAGAAAACCAGGTTTTCAAACTCCCTGTAAAATAGGTATATATCCCAACTACAACTGGCTCTGTTGCTCTCCAGAGCAAGCGAGCTATTTTTTTCCCCAAGCATAATTGAACTAAATGCATGGCCAAATGTCCATCATGGATTCATTCTGAACTGGAATACCCATTTGGTATTGCTGTCAGTAAATATATTCAGAAAGGATTGAACGTCCTGGCTCCCATTTCCTGCATGCTGCTTTTCATCTTACTTTAAGTGCTTGGCCAAAGAAAATGAGGATGCATGCTAATGTCATGCATAAGCTCTGTCTGAATAGGGGACTGTTGGTTTATTATTTCTTAGGTGCCCAGCTATGTAAACAGTCACAAAATGATGATGGAGATGATGCAATACTTTCCCCACACTTACCATTACTCCAGACCTAACATTGTCCCCCCCCCCCCAAGTCCTGATTTGGCAACTTGCTGTAAATCTGGAATGATATATGAGATTTTTAAGAAGCAATTTCTGATGAAAGGGAACTTGGCTGAAGCTTTGGGATTTGAAGATGTTTTGATGGGGGCTCACCTTTGAAAAGGGAGAAATGAGCCTTTTGAAAGAAAAGGCAGCTCATCTTTTTATTATGCAGAAGTAGCTGGGACCTTAAGAGACCACTAAGTGTTGCCTCATTTGATAATAGTTATTAATTGAGGAACATATCCTGAGTGCAGCACCACAGTGCAGGTATCTCTGATTGGTGGGATACAAGCAACAGTATTTGTTTTTAATTAAACTTTATTAAATTTAAAGGATAAATATAAAAACAAAAAGTAACAATTAAGATAGAAAGTAAAGAAGAACAACAGGGTTGAAATAAAAGAGAAAGAACGAAGTCAAAAGTGCAGAAAAAGAAAACGAAAGAAAGAAAAGGAAATACAGAAAAAGAATGACTCCCAACTTTCTTTGTGACAGATATAACTATACATTTACATTAAACTCTTACTCTAAGTTTACAACATAGCTTTCATTATTTCTGTTGTCCATTATTATTTCTAATCATCAAATTCATATATCATGATTTCATTTTTTTTCTGTTTCAGGCAAAATGTCCAAAAGGGACTTTCAAGTAGCATTAAAATTACTCACTGTCTTTTCTCCAATCAGAGCTGTCAATTTCGCCATCTCAGCCAACTCCATCAACTTTACCATCAATTCTTCCATTGTAGGTAATGTCAAATCTTTTCACCGTTGTGCATAAAAAAGCCTCACTGCTGTTAACATATAAAAACAAAGTTCCATGGATTCTTTCCAACTGTTTATCCATCATTACAAGCATCAGTATTTTGACTTGCAAGATTGTCCTAAATTAGAAATTCTGGCGTGCATAGAACAGCCTAAACATGCTTGGGGTAAAACTGGATTTTGATTGTGCTTTTGTGGCACGCTAGCCAAAATGTGCCCAAACTGACAGGTGCTGTCCTTATTGCTAACAGGGAATGAGAGCCAGGTTGGTCCGGTGGTTAAGGCACTGAGCTAGAAACCAGGAGACTGAGAGTTCTAGTCCCACCTGAGGCATGAAAGCTGGCTGGGTGACTTTGGGCCATTCCCTCTCTCTCAGCTCAACCCACCTCACAGGGTTGTTGTTGTGGGGAAAATAGGAGGAAGGAGTACTAGGCATGTCCCCCTCCTTGGGTTATTTATAAAAGTAATAAAGGCTTGATAAAAAAATCTTTAAAAATTGTTGTGTATGCCATTGATACAGTAAAGCTGTTAATGTGGTCTCCTCCTCTAGCTCACTAAAAAGCATTGTATGAAAGCCATGATGAGCAGTCAGTGTTAAGAGTTGGAGATACCCACAGCATATGGAAGACCGGTACTTGCGATGGGAGATGCATAAATGGCAAGCAGCATGAATTAATAAATGAAAAGAAAGATATTTTGTGCATCTGTGAAACTAAGAGAAAAGGGGGTATAATAGATCTGAATAAGGTGGTCTGATCTTGTGGAGCAAAGCTAATGAATACATACAGGGAAGTGAAAGTGAGCTTAATTATGAATGAAAGGGTTAACATGTATGTCAGAAAGCATGAATTGGTGGCATTTAGACTGTTGTGGGTGCATGTGAAAGTAGGAATTCATTGGTACTAGTTTCATATTATGTTTCAGTAAATGGTGATACTGGAACAATCGGATGAATTTTGGAAAAACAAGTCTGCTTGTTTCAAGTGCATTAAGTAGTCTGTTCATATCTGCATGTGTGGAAAAATAATGAATTGAAAAGCATGATTTATTTGATTCTTTACAGTGAAAGATTGAGAGAACTAGTGAAGGACAGGAAGTTGATAAAATGTTCTGAATGTAAGACAGGCCATTTTTATAGGGTCAAGAGTGAGCTTGAAAAATTAGACAAGAAAAGGAAAGAACTGAAAGAAACAGCAGTGAAAGAATGAATATAAGAGACGAAGTTTCATAATGTTGCGGATCCTGAAGGGGAATAGCATGATAGATATTGAATATATAGAATTATGACAGAAATAAAAAGAATCATTTTAGGTGAAAAGGGCTAAACAAGCAGCCTTCAGCAGAGTGAATGGAATTAAGAATAAAAGTGATGAAAGTATATGGAATGAAACTGAAGTGAGGGAATATATATAGGAAGGAGAATTTTAGAGATTCTGTGTCAAAGAGTGGAATTAAAATGAATATTATAAATGTGATATACATTGGGAAAAAAAACGATGCTATGAGAATCTTGAAAAAAAGTAAGGGTGCAACTGTAGATAGTTTAACTAGAGAAGTGGTAAACTCTGAATATGGTTATAAAATGTGTGTGAAGACTGCAACCGTGGCAGTGTAAGTGTACAAGAGGCAACAGTGAGCAGAATTTGGGAAATGCAGCGCTGTTTTATGTGGGTCAGGGGCGTGCAGACTAGATTTTTGCTCTTTAGCAGACAAGGATATCTGTGTTAGTTAATGGTTGGTAATACAGTTATGAAAAAATACGTAAGAAGTGTTTCTGTGACATTAGGGGACCTGAATACATGTATGTTTTTCATGCATACAATGCTATATTGTTGGCTGAGAACCTGAATGATATATTGAGAAATTGAGCAGTTCTAACCATTTTGGCTCTTTGCCAGCACAATTCTGTTTGGAACTCTTTCCCTTAAAATTTGTTGGTAATGTTGGCCTGTTATGTTAGTAGCGACTGCTGCCTAGTTTAGGAACTGTTTTGATCTCTCCCATTTCCGCTTTTGATTATTGTCATCAACTTTTAAGTTGAATAGCATTTTCTTTTTATAAGCCATTATTTATATAGTATCTGTATGTATGGTTCACAGGTCAAAGGACTCATCAAACCAACAAAAAGAAGTGGTCCATTTGAAATCTATTTGCATATATGAAAAGGGTTCTGTTGTACACATTTTCTGGAATCTCTGTTATACTTTCTGTTGGTTGGAGCCTTTTGTTGGCTAGAATTTATTTTAAAAGAATGTATCTTGTCTTTTCAACTGACAAATGGCTTTCAGGGCTGATAATAGAAAGAAAGGGTTATTGGGGGTTTTATCTACTTAATATTTTAAGTGTTGGATTTGTCCAATATACTTATAATTCAGAGTTTTAAATACTAGAAAAGGTTATAAATGGTCAGGAATCTGTAGATAGTGCAAACCAGATATCTAACTGAATAAAAGAAATTCAGATAGCAAGTTAATGTGTTACTCACCCATGCTGTAAATGGAATTTCAGCTGCTTTCACTATATTATAGAACTTCTTACTGTGAACATTTAGTAAAGTAGAAGAAAATTATGGTAATTATAACTTAGTGGGTCATCGTTTCCAAGAGATGGATTTTGGGGATGTTTTGTCTTGAGCCCTTATCATGTGGCCTCTGTTGTGATCAATAACTGGATCGAGCACATCAGGTGATTTCATTTGTTTGTTTGTTTATTTTTAAAATTTCTATCACCACCCATCTCTCCCGAAAAGGGGACTCTGGGCGGTTTACAATAAAATCATGATTGGAGAGAAGTTGTGTTTTCCCGGAGCACTTGCTGGTAGAAATGTTGGTCTGAGCCTTGTATGCATCTCAGCTTTTTCTTTCTCCACTATGCATGCTACAAAATTTTCAGATACTTGAGAGAAAAGAGTGAAACTATTTTGTCGCCCCTTTTCCCCAACCCATCCCTAATCAGTTACGGATTCTGGAGTCTTCCTGCTCCTGAACAATTTCTTTCAGTTGATTTTGTTTGGAAGGGAGAGGAGAGCTTGTTGTACATGTGTAGCCAAATTTTGTATACTGCTCTGCTCTCTTAGGTTAAAACAAAGCCTTTTCCGATCGATGCAATTGCATTCAATAGCAATTTGTAAATTACTGTAAAGTGTGTTGGAGATATGTTACAATGTTTACTGCTGCTGCTGCTGCTATGGGCTGCAAAATTCAGTTGTTTTTTTAATCTTGTAACCAAGCAACTCACGGCATGGGTAACAAAGCTTTGTTGCTTTGCTTCTGAATTATGCTTTACCTAGACTTATGTATAAAGGTAGCATCGAGTGGCACGGGGAAGACATTTTCTCAGTTGTGTGAAAAATGTTAGATGCTGTCTTTATAGTTTTCCATCTCTGCTTGCTTCTAACAGCGGTTTGGTATCAGAAGCAAATTTCTTTGGCAGTTTATCATTCACTATAAATTGCTTTATGTGATACTCCCATGAGCATCAGGAGAATTCAGTTTCATTGCATCAGCCATATGAACAAGGGATTAAGGTTTGATGGCAAAGTATGTGCATGTGTGTATGTACATGTACCCAGATTCTTTAAAAAAAAAAAGGCTGTATCACTCTAAGGAATCCAGATAATTGTCCTTGGGAGCCATTATCTACAAGAAAAAGGGCACTGGGAGTGCTGCCTGCATTCCTTTGCACACGAAAAAGGAAAGGTGAAGTTCCAAACTCTGGGTCCATAGAGAGTTTTCATCACAGCTCTTGTTTCCTCCAGGGACCTGTGCTTCAAGGAGGCTCACACTGTGCCTTAGTTTGCGGGAATGGCTATTATCCCCCCCTTTCTTTAAAATCATGGTTCATTCGTGTTTTTCCTTATTTCAGACAGTTGATGATGAAGCGACGGCAGCGTAAATGAAGGACAAGTAAGGAAGGCAGAACGATGCCCAAGGGCGGGTGTTCTAAAACACCACAACCAGAAGATTTCTCTCTCAGCAACAACATGGTGGAGAAACAAACTGGGAAAAAGGTAAGGTGTCCTTTTCGTATTTGCAGTACTTCAGTAAATTTTGCTGGGAGAAGATTACTCAAAAGATCTGAGTTGTTAGATTTCTGGTTTTGCTGTACTAAGTAATCAGCTCCCATCATTTGTAGGAAGTCTCAGTCATCATGCCCACCCAGTTGTGTGAACAAGGAAATGCCAACTGTTCCCATTAAAGTGCACTGATAGATGCATCATTGCTTCTCAGCTTTTTGGTTAAAATCAGGTGTATCCACTCTGATCCCCTCTGATTTGCAAGGATGGGCAAAAATGTTAGCCAGAGAGGCTTAGAAGCTAACACAGAGCTGCAGAATGCTGCTGATTGCACAAGGAGAAAATTGCACAGGTAGTCCTCTACTTACGACCATTTGTTCAGTGACATTCGAAGTTACGTCGGTGCTGAGTGGTGTTTACTACCAGTCTTCAGAGTTCCCTCCTTGACCCTTGCTGTGCCTCCCTCACACACCCTCTTGCACCCTGATTGGTTGTGGGAAGCTGGCAGGAAGTTGCCTTTCCTAATGACCGTGGGATTCAGTTAATGACAGCAACCAGGACTTCAAGGATTGCCTTCACTAAGCAATGTGGTCATGCTTTTCAACTGCATCACTTAGTGATGGAAATGTTCTGACCAAAATGCGAGGGCTACCTGTATATAGTTGCAAATGATAAAACAGGTGTTGCGGCAAACTTCATGCAAGCATCCATTTTTCTTCTCATCAGTGTAGTGGAACGTCTTGAAGAAAACAGGTATGACTTGCAGTTGTTAGGAATACTGGGAATGTAACACCTTGACCCAAAGGTGATTTCCTCGACTTTCCCTTGATTCACAGCAGGAGGGACTTGACAAGATTTAGCAAGAATGGATCTTCCATACTTGCTTAGGTACATTCAATTTTCTCGACCTATAAAAAAGAGAACATGCTGTTGTTCACAAAGGGCCAGGCACAGGAGCCTAGTTACTTGGCTGCAAGAAGGTGTGACAACATTTCACTGCTTTCCAGTGAGCTGCAGCGCTGTGTGCCAAAGCCATAACTAAGGGGGAAGGCAGTTGGTCATTAGCCCTTTGCTTCTGGGGACTGCTGGGTGTACACTTACGGGAGCGCGGCTTTTAATTCATCTTGTGTTTGTCAGCGCTTCCCAGGGGCTTATGCCTGCGCGCCTCCACCTGGCTCAGCTTTGCTTGCGTGGCAGGGGCGCCTTAGAGTGCGCACGGCTGTGAATGCTGTTCCAAGCCCTGGCCTGAAACCAGCACAACACTGGCGTTACACTGAAAGAGCCTTGCAGGATGAGCTACTGCTGGAGCACGGCTTCCCCCGGAAGCTAGAGGAGAGAGAATAGCGTGCCTAGAGCGTGTTTGCTGATGGCCGAAAATCCATCGCTGCTCCTCCCTAAGTCCCCTCGGCTCTTCTCTGCATACTCATCTGCAGGATGTCACAGCCAGCCGGTTGGGAGCCGTTATCCTTGAGGTCAGCACTTGCTGGGTTGGGTGAATTTGGGGTTTTGTTTCACCGAATTCTTCCAAATGGTGAAACAGGTGTTTCGTGTAAGCTCTGCCCTTTTTGCACGTGTGTGTATCAAACCTCACAAGGCTGGCGGTGCCCTCTCCAGAAACATATGAGCCTTAAAGGACCATTGATTCTGGTTGTTTTATTCTGTTTTTATTTTGCTTTTAATTGTTAGCCACCCAGAGTCACGTATATAAGATGGATGGCATATAAATTTATTAAACCAATTAATTAATTAATTAATTAATTGTGGGAATGAGACTCCCTGTAACATGAGGCTCCATTTACCCATCAAGAATTAATTTTTCTTGATAGATCTGCCTACTTCCTCCATGAATTATTTAATCCCTATTCAAAGCCTGCTAAATTAGTGGATGTCACCACATCCATTATTGAAATGTAGAGAATACTTTGCCGTGGTATCCTTTTGAAATAAACATTTAATAATGCTTATGTCAAAAGGATACCATGGCAAACTGCTCGCCAATTTGAAGTTGTTTCCACAAATTATGGGTTCATTAGGAGGAGAAAATAGGAGATGGGATGAGTAATTTTGTCATTGGAAAGGATTCAGAATAATCTACTTCACAAGATGCAGAGAGCACTAGGAATTTTCACCCATTGAAAAGTATAGGAATTGTAGTTTGGGGTATGTATATTTAGTACAGATCTTGTTGCTGGCATTCTGAGATTCTTAGCCTGGAGCTTTTTAAATGAGTGTGTTATTAATTCACGAAATCGTGGGTTCAAGTGTTCGACTGAGACTCTGGCCTTTATTGAGGAATATATCCCATCCTTATGAACTAAGGTCACATTCTCTGGACCTCAATGATGCATCAGCCTCTGTTCTAAGGTAGCACGGTGTACCTGCAGTTACCTTGCTGCAATAGACGTAGGATTTCTGAGTATTTTTGAAGAAGCGTCATCTTTCTTTGACTAGTGGTGCAGTTTGGAAACAGACAGCTGAGAGGTGCAGTGAACCCTGGATTGCTTTTTATGGATAGATGAGAAAAGACTTCTGCGGTGGTCATTCTGATGTCCATACTAAAAAAACAGAAAGCAGGAGTGTAACGTTGGAAGGAGTAATTAGATTGTTATTGTGTTGCATGTTTCAGCAAGGTTGGAAAAATAATTTCCCCTAACAGTCTGTCTTCTTAATAGGATTGGGGAAAAGGGGGGGGGACCCTAGTTTTTCTGATGGGGAGGCTGTAAGAAATTAGAAATGTGAGCCACAGCTGAGAAACCTGGAGGTGAACTTGCTGCACTTCAGTGCTAGAGTGGGGAGGCTGATCCTGAGGAAAGGAGCAGCTGTTTTAAAGAATCGCAGAGAGGTGCTATAATTGTGTCCTTGGATGCTCTAAAACACCCTTTTGGAACTGAATCTGAAGAGCTACCCAGCCCTGTAAGCGCTTGTTCCTTTTTTGCCCACTGCCAATGATAAACATCTCATGTCCAAAACCTTTTTGCCTGACAGCAGATAGCTTTGCACAGCACACTTCCATCTCAAAACTCACTGGCAGGCAAAAAAGAAACAAGAGCCGCTCCACATTCCCCCCCCTGTGGCTGCTGCTTCCCATGTTTGCTGCTAACTTTTTTTTCTCCCAGATTCAATAAAAACTTGAAATGGTGTATTTTACATATAATTTTGACCAGAACCCTGATGGTAGCTCCTTAGCAGAGTCAGTCTGTCTGTCTGTCTATAAACAAACAAACAAACAAACAAAGAATCATCCAGAATGGGTAATTGGAAATACACTTAGCATACTTTTAAAAAAAATCTGCATAGAAAGTTCCTACTAGAGACCAGGAAAGAGAAAGGGACATTAGGCATGTAGCAGTGGCATGGTCTCATTGCTGTGACTTCGATGGCACACTGAACTACCCATTTTATGAGTGAAGCGGCCAGCATTCCTGTGTGGCATTCCCCTCCCCCCCATACACACACACACCAGCAAATGTCTGGGGGGAACAGGACTCTCGTTGACAAGATTATATGGATTTCTCAAAATAGTCTTAAATGAGCTACTATAATTGATGTTCTATTTTCAGGGTAATTTCCATCAGGGAGGAGTTAGGCTAGCTAACAGGCTGATGCATGCTATTATTTGATGCACACTTTTATTTAAAACGAAGTTAGTCTGCAGTCTCTTTGTCCTGCCCAAGAGCTTCATCACATCAGTTTAGATGGTTTCTACCATACAAACCGCTTACATAGCAGCCTTCCCCAACCTAAGGCCTTTAGATGTCCTGAACTTTAAATGGCATGATGTCTTCCTGCTCAGTCCACCACAGAGAAAGTTAAAAAGACTAGAAAATATTTGCTGAGATAAAAACAGCTTCTTAAGAGTGAACCTCAATTCATAAAGCAACTGACATGTAAACTGCAAGTTCCAGAACAATAATCAAAATGTATTTATTTACTTATATTTAATTTATAGGCCGCCTGGCACTTAAACAACTCTGGGCGGCTTACAACTAAAAACCAGCATACAGAAGAATACATAATGTAATGAATAAATAAGTACATTTCAATTGTTGTTCTGGAATTTGTAATTTACAAATTACTTTATGAACCGAGATTCCCTGCCTTCCTCTAGGAGCTCATATATGTATATATGTATATATGTAGCACTTCCTTCTCCAGTTTTCCTCTACAACAGCAGCCATGTAAGATGGGTTGGGTTGAAGGACCCTACTTAGCCCATTGAGTTTTCATGGTTGAGGATGGGCTTGGACTTGGGTCTCCTGAGTTCTGATCCAACTTCCTAAGCATGACTTCATATTGGCTCCCTCATTTGTTGCTGTTTCTGAAATGCAGCTCCTGGAACTTTTGGTCCTTCAAAGTTAAGCCTAATAGGAAAAGTCTAAGCCTTTGTGTAAGGCACAACTTTGTTAAATATTTTCAAATCAGCAGATACATCAGCTGATTGGTCCACCTGACATTCATGACACTTTTTTACAAGGCATTTAACAGCAAATGATTCCTGAGGATAACTAATAGTTATTGGGCACTCTGCTTTGAAATATTTTGTATGGTATCATTTATTCCTAATGTGCTTCCGATGTTGTTGATGTCAGAGTCTTCTCTCAGTGTTTGAGTCACAAGTTTTCTAAAAGACTCCAGGTAACTGGTCCAGATACCTAGCTGATTATAACCAGATGTCTGTAACATAATGGGCTTAGAAACTGATTCATCTCTTTTTGAGGCCTTCCAAAATAGCAGCCTCCTTGCAACCCAGAATGAGTCAGTAAATCAGGATTAACACGCGCGCGCACACACACACACACACACACACACACGTTTTTAATGAAATTAGTTGGAATTGACTGATTTTAACCCTGGATAATGAACATATTTCTAAATTGCATGTTCCCACAATGCAAAAATTGGTGTATTGGAAAAATACCATTCTTTCATCCTGTTCCATTGCCACTAATATCGATGGGATTTCATCTAAGGCAATGTCTTTATGACAATGCTGGCAGTGGGCCACACAAATTTCTTTGGATCATAGAGCTCATAGCCTGCAAGCGTAGCACCTAGATCAGAAACGGCCGACTCCTGGGGCTGGGGCTTCTCAGTGGTAGCCCCATTACCGGAATGCTCTCCCCAATGGAGTATCCCTGCCCCCAGTTTTGTCTTTTCAGCATGAGGCGGAAATGGTTTTATTCTCCCAGACATTCCAATAAGCCTGTTGGTTTTTTTAAAAATGCTTCTTTTTTTGGAAAAGTTTTGTTTTATTATTGCTTTATTGTTTTAATATTATGCATTTTAATTACAGCATTTGAATATTTTTGTTTTAGAAATTCCTCAGAATGTAGTAAGCTGCCCTGAGAAAACCTGGCTTTGAGGGGTGGCATACAGTCTTTAAAAAAAAAAATAACGAATTTAAAAGCAGCACCTATTCAAACCCACGTCATCTCTGCAGGGACCCCAGCTAAAAAGCCCGAAGGCCCGTTGCAGGCTGTCAGCTTCAGGCATTTCTGTTTCTTTTATAACTACTCAGAACCTCCCGTTCACTTCACTTTGAATTTGGGTAAACTTTAGTTGGGATGGGTGGGCAGTAGTAGAGTTACACTGCTGAAGACAACTGTTGATAGAGAAAGCATTTAGTAGGTGCATTTGATACTTAGAAAGTTTTCAAATCACCCTCAGTCCACAGCAGGAATAGGGCAGCTGAGCAGTCTCTAACATCCCACCCAAAACCAGATGGAATCAGTACAGGTAGCGCTCATTGTCTGCAGTTCTGCATGTGCAAACCTCAGCACACATGTAAAGGTTCCCGTTCTTTTTGTTACTTTAGGCATGCACAGATGGGCTGTTGTGCATGCATAGATACCGTTTTAAAGGTTACAGTTACATCATCTGCAGAATGTCCCTGTATTTGCTTCTCTTTCTTCGCACTCGGTTGTGATGGATCTTGATGCATCCGTAGACTTTCTTCACAGCTTTCTTCTTCTTTGAGCAACTTGCTTGGCCACTGATGGAGGGAGTCACCTGCATCTACAGTGTGCTCAAAGGGCCCCTCCACTGAGATAACAAAAGAGCTGTGCAGAGAAACCAGTGTGAGCCACATCATGCAAGTGGGGTGACTCCATCTGAAGGAGGAGAAGGGGAGGGGACTGACGCAAGTAGATGGAAGAAGGTGACCATCGCCTCTGGCATGCAGCTCCCTTGGTTCCACTAGACTCACGGTCTCGTTATTCATTATTGTGTTTTCTGTGAACAGAACCCCCATGATTAACCTCCATCAGTATTGCACAGTTGCCTTTGAACTAAGAGTTGCAAGACCATTTTGCCAAAGTTAAGATTCCACAAAGCCGCACCTTGAAGTAAGAGCCGTGACAGCTATCTTGCAACCATCACGAACTCTGGGAAGGTGCAGACAGGCGTACATTTTTCTGTGGACGGCAGTTCAATAGTAAATTTGCTTAAGAAAATCAACTCTGCCAATAGCAAAGATCAGGGCCTTTGTGTAAACCCTAATTTTCCTGTCTCCTTTCTAGGATAAAGATAAAGTTTCTCTAACCAAGACTCCAAAATTGGACCGGAGTGATGGTGGCAAAGAAGTGAAGGAAAGAGCTACGAAACGGAAATTACCTTTCACTGTTGGAACCAATGGAGATCAAAAAGATTCAGACACAGGCAAGAATATAGAAATACGTTATTTAAAAATGGTCTCTAAGCTGAGTGGCGTTGGACAAAGGTCAAGTGAACCTTTTTATGATGCCCTCCTCCCCGAGGGGTTTCCTGTCCCCGGTTTTGCCTCTAGTCTTAGAAATGTTTGTGTCGTTGTTGCCTGTTTTATCAACTATTTTAAACTTCTTTTATGATGCCCTGTTACACTGTGCCGAGAAAATTTCATGTTGAAGTGCAGGATTAAAACTTCAGAAGAGTTAATAAACGATAGAAAGAAAAATGCTGGTTGTGAAGATATATTATATTTTAATTATTAAAAAGTTTGTGCTGGATGACCTCTTAGTTCCGTTCTATTGTCTGACTTCGCATTTGTTGTCTCTGTTCAAGTTAGATTGTTGTAGCCTAGTTGAGGATACTGCCTGTCCTAGATGAAGTGTTACGCTGCTGGATCCTGTACGTTTTAGTTTAACAGTACCTGCCTACTGAGCACTAGAACCTTGAAAAGCATATGCTTCTCTCTCTGTTTGATCTCTTTGTCTAAAAGAATTGTAGGGTTGGAGGGGGCTGTAGAGCCAGCTCTTGCTCAGTGCAGGATCAGTTACGGTACCTCTGACAGTAACCCCAGGATAAATCAACTTTCATCAGTCTCATGATTTACAAGTCACGGGGTCCACAAAACCCACCATCCCCACACACAGGAGCAGGGAAAGTTTGGGGCTATAATCCAACACATCTGGGGTCCAGAGCTGCTGCTTACGGCCTGACACTGCTGCTGCGTAAAAGTGGTTGCTTGTCTTTTGCTTACAGACGTGCAAGTGGTATCAGAGATACCAGAATGGTACTTGTCTTCTTCCCTTTTAGTACGATCCCAAATAAACTACTTCACTTTTAGTTCTCTTTCCGGAATTTTTCTTGTCTGTCAGTTTGTGTCTCTTCGGGAATGCCGGAAAATTAAGCCGTGCAATTTTTTGGATAAACGTATAATCATCAGATTATCGTTTTACAAGCATAATCTCTCCTCCACCTACCCTTTTAGCCTGTTGTGCTGAATATTCATATATAAATGATGAAATGAGTTCTGTGTGTAGAGTGTCACCTGTTTTGTTCCGTCACGTGCCAAGAAGCTACAGTTGGCCTCTAGTACCGTTTAGTAGCTAAACTTGTCCCGCAGATGGCAGCTTGATTTTCCCACAATGCACCCCGTTAATTGGAATGTTAGTTATCTGCTTCTGTATTTCCAAAGCCCGATCCTCTCCCCAGTGTAAAATTTGTTTCTAAATATATCAGAAGTGAGAATTGAAATGTTTCACTTGATGTTGGTGTTTTGTTTTGGTTTTCCTCTATGTCCTTAATAATCAGAACGGAGTTGGTGAATCCGTGGCGTACTATATTGCCTCCTTTGGAAATTAGCAGCAAGTTGCATTCCTTGCAAATTAGTGTGTTCCTGCCTGAATGAGCAATCATCAGGCCTGGAAAGGGGGGTTGCCATCACTTATGGAGGCAATCCCCAAATGTGTAATTGGTAGGAGGAAGAATACAACTCTCTACCTTCCCACTCAGTACAATATAGGAGGCTTATGCCACTCGACCTGGGCTGCTTTGAGGAGTCCTTTTTGGCTTCCCCAAACATGTGACCATTGTTTTAGAGGTATGCAGTAGGGGGGGGGGGTTCCCCCTAAAGATGGGAGTGCTGAGGAAGATGAGTTACAGTCCACAGCTTTCCTTGGCTTTGAAGATGCACCTTGTTAGACCAGGGATTAAGTCAAGCTGTTCATTGGGAACTGGAGAGAAGGGTAGGATCACCTTTCAGAACCCAGCGCAATGACAGGAGCACCCCTGTTCTCCCTGCAGTTCTGGGGGAGCAAGCGATCAGATTACCATTGACCTTGCTGTTTGTTCAGTGTGTATGGATGGAATCTACAATGCTAAAACAGCAGCTCAAGCTTGCTCTCCAGCTTGTAGTTAGAGCTATAATTACATTCCTCTTTCAAATGCAGTGGGAGTAAATCTAGCCTTTCCCAGCTCCAAATGGGCAGGAGACCAGGGGATTTTCTTATCATGATCAGTGGTGAGTGATGGAGCCCTGGTCGTTGCAATTTCCTGAGGATAAGAGCAAAGGGGGCCTTTAGTATCCCTTTGCACTAACAAGGAACCCCCCCCTTTTTTTTTTTTTATAATTCCAGTGGCCTCAGGAAGCAGTGCAAATGGCAAAACATACCTGTGGTAAAATGAGAAAACAAATGGAAATGAAATTTGGGAGTGGGGATTACCACCTGGCTTGATGAAATATGTTTGGCTGTCTTAGGATAGGAACCCAGTGCTTGGTTTAGTGTGAACAGAAAATTACTATGATGTTGTCTGAAGAGTCCAGCTAGAATCAGCATCACTTTCCTCATGGAATTAGTAGCAAGGTTGCCATCTCTACATGAAACTCTGTGGTCCTTAAGTAAACCAAATCATAAACTGCTTGTGGTTTTATGTAATGGTAGTGAAATGTGAATAGAGTTTTTTTGTTGTTTTGTTTTGTTTTTGGTTCAACTCTATATGGCTAGAAATTTCACTATGTCTTAACAGCTTCTGAAACATGGTTTTGCAAGCTCAGCAGTAATTGCTAGATTTTGGCCTGTGTGACAGTTTTTTTGGGGGAGGGTCAAGTATGTAGAATTCCTGGTTCAGCTGACCGCTTGATTCTGTATAAAATAACATGTGATTCAAGAAAATAGTGGTAACAGATATCTGGTGAGAAGGTACTAAAGATAACATCTCTTTCCTGACATCTGAGTATTGACCTTCTCATGTTACTCTGCTTATTTTTCCCAGCAGTCTCCAAAATCTGCGAGAAATACTGACTTATTTTCCTCACATTCTGTGCAAGCTTATTCTGCATATAATTATATCTGCTACATCCAGGACAGAATGGAACAAAAAATCGGAGGCCAGGAACATACTTTAGAAATTCTCTTACTTATGCAGCCTCCAGCAAATCTTCAGTGTTTTTGAGACAAGGGCTTGGAGCTCTTCCGAGTTCACAATTGGCACTCTTTGTTCCTTTGAATCCAGTAAGGGAGATGTCTTATCAGCAGGAGGAGGCAGCCACAGGATCATACTTTTGAAGAGACCCAATGGGTAGTGAGGCTGTTGCAGCAGTTTCTCAGCAGAAGAAGCTTCCACAGATGTTGTTCTCTACTTGGGTTGGCTGCATCTTTTGTCTGACTTTTCTTGGCTTCTGGCTGAGTCAGAGAGCTGACTAGAAGATGCCAGAAACCTCTTTGTTGAGTTGTATGCTTTCTTCCTGTAAATGCGTATCATGTCATGTGGTTTGTTTCTTGCTGTGTTGTTTCAGGAATGCTTGCAAATGGTTGACATGCTCCTCAAGTTACGCCATTTAAATGCTGAGGATTCTCAACTGGGGGTGCTATTCAGTCTTCCCTTCTGGCAATTGGAAAATGTGACCATTGTTTTAGAGGCTTGCAATATTCAAATTTGAAGCGGGCAAGGGTGCTTTAGATCCAGCATGGGTACACTTTCGAGAACTGTTGGTTTCTCCTTCAAGAAGCTGCGCCTTTTCCTGGGCTTGCACAGTAGCCATATGGGCTGAGGAAAATAGGGGTTAAGAAGGTGGTGACAGGGCTATGACAAATGGTCATCCTCCGTTATCAGCTTCTTAATGCCTCAACTCAAATGGTTCCTAAGCCTGTGTGGCTACCATGTGAACCCCAGAACAGTAATGACTTCTTTAAACAGGTGATGACAGGCACATCTCAAACACTTCCATATCTTGACTGCTTAGGAAGAATAGCCTATTGCTGGAATATGTATTAATTGGACCTTCATTCTGCATTCTTAAAGCTGAGGTATGCCATCTGCACCGTCCACCTTTCAAAGCCTTGGGTGCAATTGTCAGATCTTTTCCAAAAGTTGCTGCCCAGTTAGATTTTTTAATGTGACATGGTGAGAAATGTACGTTCATTGGGAGCAGTCACATCCATTTGTTTAATTATTTTCTGTTCATCCAGGTTCTACCTACTGTTTTGTCACTGCCTCTGCACACACACACACACACATACACACACACACTCAAGTCATGCCACTCAACTCAAAAGCTAGGTTGTGGCCCAAGCCTCAAGAAAGGTTGTCCACTCCAAATCTACAGTAAGAAAACTTGATAGATTTCCTGAATGAATGAAAACGAGAAAAGCTGGAGTTGTAGAGCAGCAAATGTTCATCCTGGACTTCTTACTAAGTAGGGATTATGTGCCTTAGAAATGCTTGCTTGCAATGTAAAACCTCTTCAAAAGAACCAGGGAGGAAATGTTACGTTCCATGGGTGATTCGCAGAACGCACTATCCCTATTTTCATTCCACCTTTACTTCAGAAGGACAAAACAGGCAACAAAAGCGAAGTCTCGGATATGCTTTTTGCCACTGAGATAGCAGAGCGAACAGACCACCCGGTCCCATCTGGTTCTCCCAGTGATTTTGGAGCTGCTGCCGCTGCTGCTATTATAAAAGGACAGAGGTCCAGACTTGGCCAACAAGAGCGCCTCCCGCCTTCTTTCCTTGCCCTTTGCTAAGAGAAGCAGCCAAACCCCCTCTTCACACACAGCTGCCGAGTCCTTGCCTTACGAGCCCAACCCTGTATGGTCCTCTTGGCTGTGGTCAGGAAGTCCCTGAGTTTAACTCCCCACTCAGTTATGAAAGTCAGCATGGGCATGGCTGGTCTTCGTTTCTCATAAAACAGGAAGAATTCGACCTGAGCTGACTAGGAAGATGGAATAGTAATATTATGCTTAGTTAACACTGGAAACCCCTTAAGTCTTCACTAATAAAACAGAGACACTTCAACTCTGTAGAGTCCTTTTGCTTCCCAGAATGTCTAGAAACTAGTCGTGCATACACATCAATTTTAACAATCTGTTGAAGGGGGGAAACCCCTTTTCTCTGTTTGGAAATCAAATACAGGCGCTTCAAAAGAATCCCTGAGGGGTGTCATTCTAGGTGCCATCCTTAAGGGCTATGGAAGAACCCTTTTTTTCTCCAGCCCTTACACCAGCAAGGAAGGGTGGACTGGGCAGGAGGCAGGGTGGGCAGAAGGAAGCGCCTCTGTCCTCACTGCCCCAGGGTTTATCCACCACCTGGCCAGCATGCTCTGTCTTCCCACCACCTTCCCTCCCTCCCTCCCTCGTTCAGCACTCATCTGCCCAGTGCCTCCCAGCCTCCCTCCTCAACTCAGCCGCTGGTGCCGCTCCTGTGTGCTGCTCGCTCACTTGATCTTTATACACATTTCTCCCTCACCTAGAACTCAGAGTGCAGTACATGCAGAAGAATATTCATTGTTCAAGGAAGGCAGCAGCCACTGCCAAGATTGCTTCTCCAAATAATGGAGAGTTTATAATTGTAGGGAGCTGCCCAGCCAAGAAGGTTTTCCTGTACATTGGAAGTTTGCTAAACGGAGGATTTACTGTAAATTGATAGTCCTTGGGGGTGGGGTGCTGATCAGTACAGTGGAATAAATCTAAAAAGCTGTTTCAGAGGTTGTGGTCTGAAAAACGTAAAATGGCAAACACTAAACAAGAATTTCGTCTGCTAGTGAGAATGTTGCAGTTTATGTGTGAGAGAGAAGAAACTGAGGGCAGAATTTATAAACCCATTTTTTATTTTTGTTGAAGCATTTCTATCTTCAGCCAAATATACAAATCCTGAAACGTTTAAGGTTTTTTTAATGGGAAAATGTGAATATTTATTTCTTTATCATATTTCTTTACCGCCCATCTCGTGAATAGGAAGGGTCAGAAAGAAAACTGTTTTGATCTTTGACCACAAATAAATTAAAGAAAAGGTTCGCTACACAATGATTTGATGGAGCAGTTCTGACCATACGTCTAAGGTCTGAGGGTGTTCTAGTGTGCGTTGTACTTAAAATGCAGAAAGAAGTGCAATATTTTGGACTCTTCGTTCCTGCAAGAATACTGTGATTTGACTGAATTCTTCCCGCTCTGTAGATAAGTAGATCGGGTTTTTTTTTTAGCTGCTCAGAGTATTCCATGGTTGATTTGAAAACCCACAAAACACGGAGCGTTTGTTGGGTGTTACATACACGTTGCTGATGAAATGTGATTCCATGGATGCAGAATTTAGATGGAACAATTGATACGAAATAGTGGGAATCTCAAAGGAAGAAAACTAGAGCCCAGTTTAACAAATCATCTTGGAGTTAAATGTTAAAGTTTTATATTAGGAGAAACCCAAATTTTGGATGTGGCACAAGCCCATATTAGAATTATAGTCCAAAAAAGGTTTTCATGCTAAAGAAATTCTGTATCATATTTTTTTTCCAAACAGAAAGTTGTTTAGACATCAGGGCATACTCCCACAACTCAATTTGCCATTCCTCCACAGAAGGACTTGTACATGTTTCTGGTGAGTAGCACTTGGCAGCTGTTGCAAAACTAGTTTGGTGTACTTTGTGGGAATATAAAATTTAGTGATATTTAATAAAAAGACGGCCAGTTGGAAAGGTAGTTCAATTTTCAGAATTTGTTTTGTTCATTCATTCTAAGTCATTGTCCAGGATTGTTGGGCTTTACAGTATTGACACCAAAATATGGAATTATCCAACCCAATTGTTACATTTCCAACAATTTTTAGAAAATGAATTATCAATTTTAGCAATAAATACTGGAGTAATATATCATGGATAAAACATCTTGTACCAGAAATATTTGTCTTCCATTGAGATTCCCACTGTTTCATATCAATTGTTCCATCTAAATTCCGCATCCATTTAATCACATTTCATCAGCAACCTGTATATAACACCCAACAAACGCTCCGTGTTTTGTGGGTTTTCCAAGTTGGTCAAGTCTCTTGTTTTTATAATTCTTTTAAAACTGTATTGCTTATTTGAAGATATTAGAACCAGTCAGGAAGCTCTGACCATTCCAAATAATCTCAAAAGGTTTCCTTTGCCTTGTTAACAATTAAACCTTGCAATCGGTATGGTTTATTGTCTCTCCACTTGCTGAATTTCTTTGTACTTTCATCTTCATGAAAATAGATGTTTAATAACGAAGCAAGGGTTGATATATCTGGGCTAATTCTTCTTGCATGTTTGCCTCATACTTTCTATACTGGTAATTATTGAACGATCTCTTATACATTGTCTATTTTTGTTGGTATCAAGCCAAAGTTCAGGTTCAGCATTCTTAGAATCGGCCACTCCTGAGAATTTGTCCAAGACTGAAAAAGGGAAATGCATACCAATGGCAAATTTAGCCCGTCCTAAAACGAGGGGGCTCCAAATCCTGAGGAAGGAAGGTCTTTGCTTTCACCAAAGTGGTCCTTCCACAAAGGAGTGCCTTCTGGGGCCTTTTCTGTCATGCAAGAGAAGGAAATGCTGTTGGCAGGTTTGGGGAAGTCAGATTTGGCTGTCCTTGGAGCAGAGTGGAATGCAGCAGTTGTTCCATAGCACAACTCGAGATTTCACTGTTGGTTATCCTAGGTAAGGAAGGGGAATCCCATAGAGAGAGAAAACTCTGGAGGAAATCTTCAGAAAGCAGAATAGAACGTGTGGTAATCTGCAAAGTGCTGCTCTTAGTTAGATGCATCACTCAAAAGTTGATCATTAACCTTCCTTTTCAACTGTCCTTCCAGCAGCTGCAGATTCTGCCCAGTTGTTAAGCTGCTCTCTTTTAAACTGCCCAGCTGCTCCCCCCCCCCACTTCTCCCCTTTAGCTGTATTCTGCAGCTTCTCTGTTGATTCCTATTTCAAGCTGAAAGTTTGTCAAAGGTGCACAGTTTTTGCTGTGAGACTGTGGTGTTGATGCTATGACTATCTGGAATGATATAGCTGACTCAAGAATAATGCCCAGTGCATGCTTTAAAGCCCAAGTCGAGAGTTTGTGCCTGGGCCTAAATTGAACATGCAGGCAAGTAGGTAGGGAAAAGGTGGAATCAAGCTCATCCTTCGCATACCTGACTTCTTACCTGATAAGCTTCCATAACTGAGGCCTAGTTTTGGGGAAGAAGGAGAGAAATCAACATGTGCCTGGGCTGTACTGCTTCAGGCAAAAAATGGGGTTTAACGTGGTTTGTTTCTGTTAAGATAGGTAATTTGGGAGGGTAGAGATGGTAACTATCATGTCTGTAACTGCTGCAAAGAAAATTGGAAGTAGCTTCTTTAGATATCTTTTCTTTCTTTTTTTCTTTGCCTTTTGCTTTCTTTCATTTTCTCTTTTTTTCTTTTACATATTTTTTTCTTTTTTTCTGTTTAAGTTTTTGTGGGTTTTTTAATCTTGTGAAAAAAATTATTTCAATAAAAATTATATTTAAAAAGCATGGTTTATTTCTATTAAATATCTAATATTTCAGGGAAAATGTCAGCCTTTAGGACTATTATAACGAAAAGCAGTTTAAAATACCAACAAGTAAGAAGGAGCTCCCTCTGACACGCTGATAGTCCATTCGGGGGAGCATTCCGCCATGTGAGACAGCATTATGTGGGTGCAGGCTGCAGTTGCCTTTGCTCCACAGGGTGTCTTCTGCGCACTGGCTTTACATCCTCAGTGAAAAGTAGTGCAAAGCCACAGCTATTTCCCTAACAAAGAGTGGGCCGAGAGCGAAATGGAATTTCACGTTACAGAACTTGAGGGTGGCAAAGAACTTAGCTTCCACTCCAGATGGTGAGAGGAATATTCTTGCTTCTTTAAGTCTTCAGTGTTGCTGTGATAGCAGGCGTGATCTGCAGTAAAACAAGCTAGATGACTGCGCTATGAATGTGGCCCCAGAATCTTCCCCTTGCTCCAGCGTGGCCCTGTTCCAGTCTCCCTAGCACAGAGCATCACAAAGAAGGGGGTGAATGAGTGTTGATGGTAGATATATCATGCATTTCTTTGTCCTGTCAAATAAATAATTAATAATTAAATACATCTTCTAGCCTGAAAGCTTTTGGCATACATGATCACAGTTACAGAGAGACTGGCGGTCCTATGCAGTCAAGTAAGTTTGTGTGTGCTTGGTTGTTTCCTCTAACGGCAAGGAGTATATTGTACTATTACGCTTAAGAACTTGCCAAGAAATTGTAATGAAGCAGAAGGTGAATATATACAATCTAGAACGCTAGTCCTCTGTGAGTGGTTTTGAAACAGACTTCAGTGCATTAGGACTAGAAACCTGAAGGAAAGATTTTCAGATATTCACACTGGTATGTATTGCGTGGAAAGAGCCAGTCTGGTCGAGTGGTGAAGGCATCGGGCTGGAAACCGGGAGTCAGTGAGTTCTAGTCCCGCCTTGGGCAGGAAAGCTGGCTGGGTGCCCTTGGGCCAGTCCCTCTCTCTCAGCCCAAGAGCCAATCAGGTGTGGTAGGAGAGTTCTAGTCCCGCCTTAGGCATGAAAGCCAGCTGGGTGACCTCGGGCCAGTCCCTCTCTCTCAGCCCAACCCACCTCACAGGGTGGTTGTTGTGGGGAATATAGGAGGGGGAAGGAGTACTAGGTATGTTCGCCGCCTTGAGTTATTTATAAAAATTGTAAAGGAGGGATAGTTAGTTAGTCAGTAAATGAATGAATGAATGAATGATACTCTTGTCTAGTTACAGTAGTCCCTTTGGTGCCTTCTAGGTGGAAAGGCAGGATATAAATGGAATCATAATAAAGAAGAATTAAGTCCGTGGGAACTAATTTCTTCCAGGCTGCATAAGCTCATAAAAAGATAATCAAGGCTGACTACAATATTTTTATACTATACCTCTCCTGAGCTGCTACCTTGAAAGTGAGGTCACAGCTTCATGGCCTTGTCCACCACCCAGGACCCTAAGGTGCAGAGCTGCAAAACCCAAGGATTTCCCTACACTTAGCAACAATGCGTTACTGAATTTAAGTGTTACCCTCTCTGGTTTTAAAAATGCTTTGATAGAACAGGGCCGTGCTGTAGCCTACTTAGTTTACTCACCTGAGCACACCTTTGTGGTGTGATGAAACAGTGCCACATTAGGGTTCTCTGTGCTGATCATTAAATGTCTTTCTGATGCTAATTAGTGGGTTAGCAGCGCTTGATAAATGAGATGGACCGTCATCTCTTTTGACCGCAGTTCCCCCAACAAGGCTCTTCAGTCTGGCAACAGGGGAGAAGGGTGTTTTTGTTTTTGTCCCTGTTTTTTATTGATTGTAGTGTGCTAGTGAGATGCCTAGAATCATTATATAAGATAGGTGGACATAAATGTTCTGTAAACAAAGAAACATTGTTGGGTTGCTGATCATAATATATGTTGAACAGGCTTCTTTGGGAACAAGCTTATTAGTCACTCATTGGTTAATTGTGCAGAGGATCGTGAGAAGCAAGTTGTTGGCCAGTTGAGAAATGTTTTGGTGCATGAGAGTCTTAGAGGTGTGTGTTTTCTGTGCTGACTTTGGTACCATCCATGTAGCTGTTGACTCAAAGGGGACTGTGTTTTGCATAGCCCTTTCTTGGCTTTAAAAAAGGAAAAGGAAAAACGTTAAGAGATGGTTCCTACCTAGCAACCATAGAGAATTAATTGAAGATTTGAGACCCCTCTCTTTAGGCCTCACCCTATGATGCTAATAGTGTACTTAAGGTAAGACTCCATCACCCATAGAAACCAGAGCACAGATTATTCTGCTGTCCATTGGCATGTTGGCACTGAGAAGCTGGCTGTGGGAGGAAAAAGTTGCCTGCTCTCCAGAGCCCCAGCAGTTTCCTTTTTGAAGTCTGAGAGGAAGAACTAGGGAGCGTCCTGTGGTGGTGGTGATTACTGCTATTGTTATTGTTATAAGCAACTTATCAATACTGCCTCTTCCTTGTTCATAGTTACCCTTATGAACAATGTTGAATATTCCTCAACTTCCGGCTTTTGGAAAGGGATCAGAAATTATTTTCATTTTCGTTTCCTAATGGGCAAGAGTAGGCCTAAGAAAAATATTTCAGATTTCCTGGCGACGGGATAATTTTTAGGAACCTGAGCAGGGATAGAAAACATTCCACAAAGCAATTGAGTGACCATGTTTCTGCTTTTATTTCAGCCGTGACAAATAGTGCAGACTTTTAAAAGCTTATCCAAGCATTCAGAATAGTTTTAGGCAGTATTTCTTCAAGGAATGTCTTTGTCTCTGCAAAATAGAATACTTGGTGCATACTGTTGGTGGTTAAAATCGGGTTCCTGGTGGTAGTTTCATATCCACAGAGGGGTATTTTTTCAGCTGCACGATCATAAGAACGATACTTGGCCAACCACATCCACTTCCATCCAACACATCCAGTGGCAGTCGGCACCTTTGATAGTCAGTGCTTGAACCCCCTTTAAAATTACTGCTGCTTGATGTCTAGAGCTGATGGTTCAGTTTTCTTTAGACAAAACACTTGAAGAGCCTTTTAATGAGAATGGAATTGAGCACACTAGGAAAATTGTCCTGCTGAGAAATCCATTAGAAGCAGTGGAGCTGTGCTGACTTTTTTTCTCGACCTTAAATTGAATGACCCTGTAGCCTTAGGATCTGTGTTTTTAAAAAGCCACGCTTGCAGTCTACCTGTGCAAAGAATGCTGTCTTTTAATATTTGGTGGGGATATGTCTGTGTTTCCGTTACACTTTGCATTAGGATTCCCTACTATGTCCTGTCTTTTCAGGAGGACAAAATTCCCACATAAGCTGCCTGCTTCTGCCTGCCCCATTTCTCCTTCAGTTGATTTGGCTCACCACCCTCATGCCCACGCTGGAGTTAGTGCATCCTGCAGTCTTGGTGGTGCTAGTGCTCCTGTTCCTCCCACCCTTTTCCTTGGTGTCGCTTGAACCACGTGGCATTCGACTGGAGAGGAGCGCGCTGATCTTCCTCCTCCTTCCTCTGTTGCTTCATGCTAGAGGTGTTGCTGCATTTTCTCCAGCTCTAAATCTGTGTGTTTTGCGTAATCTGGATGGATGTATTAGTTTTCTATCTCAACCTCATTCACCAGCCTAGAGAAACCGGGAGCTCCAGCAGCAGAGTGAGATTCCTCCTTCTGAACCTGGCTACGTTTAAGCAAAGCCCATTTCTGTATATCTGAACTGACATCTCCAAATGCAGAGCATTTTGGGGTGCCACAGAGCACATGGTAAAAGAGCCACTCTGCACGTGAAGCTGCAAATAAGAAAAATGAAGCCTGTTTGTGCTTCCTCCCAGGGGCATAATCCATCCTCCCTCATCCTGTGTACCATTTTAATTTATTTTTATTGATCTTTGTTTAGCTGTGTACTTGGGAATTCATTTTCCTGAAAATGAAAGTTTTTTAATAGGACCAAGAGGGGGCATCCTTATGGATAACCCTAGTGAGGGGGATTTGGGAGACCAGCAGTCTGCATTTTTGATGTCGCCCTCTGCCCTGTTGTAAATCAGAGGCACTGCATTGCTCTTAAACCCTCTGCACTGCTACCGAAATATAGGGCCACTTTTTCACTGGGATTGCTCTTTATTCCTGTCTTGACTCGCTCTCTCACATTTGCCTCATGCTGAACTAGGCCTGCGGTTTACTTCACATTAAATGCAAAACAGAATATTGGGCCAGACAGGAGGGACCTTTGAATCTCTCCTACCAGATTTATAATAACCAGAGATACATGTTTCGCATTAAACTTTAATATAACTCAGAATTTAGCGTGAACCATCATGTGGCTTCAAAACTCTCTTTTACCTGGACCTTGTAAAAAAAAAAAAAAGACTACCTCACTACGGCTTAGTGCTGCGGGGAGAGCAAGTTTCTGCCTGGGTGCCTTCCTCATGACCCTTGTGATGCAGGCTGGAGAAGGGAGAGTTGCATCCAGAGCAGAACGGGGGAGGGAGTGCCTTGCTGTCCTGTTTCTAGACCGTCGGCTCATGCCTGGGATTGTTAATATTTTTCTGGCAGTTCAGGAAATGTTTGCTTAGGAGTGGCTGGCTCTGATGATCATACTTTGTGAGCGCATGCACAATCCCACCAGTCCGTGCAGGCTGGTACCTTTAGGGCAAGCCAAACAAAAGATCAACAAGGGAAAATGGGAATTGCCCAGCTGGTGAGGTAGAATGGATTAGTCTGAGGAAGGAAGTGCTTCACATTGCAGAATTTTAACCAGTTTAGGACATAAACCCTAACCCTTAGCAAGGCTAGTGCCATTTCTTGCCCTAAGTAACTGAAAAAAATAGCTGAGGAACAAGCCTTAGCAGGTTTTACAATTTGGGCAAACCAAAATATACTTTGGAGGATGAGTTTCTAAGAAAATTAGCTTGGCTTTATTTGGATTAAAAGATTTGATGACTATATTATGTGACCTGGTTGTGGGCCTTTCTCACAGCCCATTATATATAACCCAGTGCAGACATAGCCAATATACTAGCCACTTCCCTTCCATTAATGTCTGAACAGGTATCTTCCGGATACGTAACTTCCATAGATACGGATGACATTCTAGGAATAAATTTCATCCGAGGTTCTCACTGCTTTAGTGTGAACAAATTGGGCTAAATGGGCTCTGCTGTTTGCTTATGAAAATGAATTCCAAGTCACAAGACCTGTAAGAAACTTGAAGTAATTTTTTACTTCAGAAATTTCTGCAGCTTCCGGTTCTGGAAACAGCAGAGAGGATGCAGCCAACCAGAACTCTGTTGAGAGAGTTTTTAGATCACCGTATTTTGTTGTTCTTGGCAAAAACACAGTCCGATTCAGGGAGGCCTGTTCAGCCTCTCTCCTCCTTGATAGAGGGTGGGGCAGCAAGCTTTGTCGCCTGGCAAGTCTTGGAGTGCCCTTTGCCCACCTCCTCTGGTTCCTGCTCCCCTCCCCCAGCAGAAGGGAATTTTTTTCCTCTCGGTTTCTGAAACCAAACACAGAAGGATGACGGTAGCCTCTGCAGTTTCGGCTCAGCTTTTCCCACCCCCTCTTTTGTCCTTCCTGTTTACATGCAGACTTGCTTCCAGGCCAACAGTGGGGCGGTGCGGTGGGGCTTACTGCTACACTCAGTTGACTTTGCCAAAACTCCTCTGGGCAACGGGCAGCAGACTTAACCCCTTGACTCCAAGCAGGGCAGAGGCTGTGTTGGGAGGAACTTCTTGCTGCTTTTACGTGTGGGGGTGTGTGTGTTAAAAAACACCCAGGGGAAACCCCCACCCCGCCCCCAATCTAGTGATTCTTGGTAGCTGACTTAATATATAACAAAAAATTTAAAATATCCATGGCATGGTTAAAAATGAAGTAACTAACGATTAAAAGAATAACATTAACAGCAAATAAAAAGCAAAACAGAGTAAAAGATAGTGCAAGGCTTAAATTTAGGAAAACCTTCTCTGAAATAATTCCATTTTTACTGTTTTCCTGAAGACCAGCAAGGAGGAGGCTAACCTGATCTCCCATCGGAAGGATATTCCAAAGCATCACCATGGAGAAGCAGCGCCTTCTAGCTTCAACCCCGCTCACTTTGCAGAAGTGTGGGACTAAGAGTAGTTTCCCCTGGAAGATCTAGTAGGTGGGGCTGATTCTGGTTTGAATCCTTTTCATTCTAGACATATTTAAAAAGTAGATTAATTTAAAAAGAAATGTGAATTTAATGCAGGGACATTAAACATAAATGCAGTTGTTTAAACCAGTATCAACTACACATTTAACATTTTGAACAGTGTCCCTATGCAGTGCTACGTCAGAAGTGCATAGAGATCCGTCTTACTGTGAATGTACGAGATTGCTCAGTTGCTTGTGCTGGGTTTCTTCTGCCAGTGAAAGCTGCTGAGGAAACCAGGTAGACCACTCCATCAGTGGGTAGTGGAGGGCCCAACTAGGCCAAACCTCCAAAAGTAAGTGTGGGGCTAAGAGAAAGCTAAATTTGATTTATTTAAATATAGCCAAGATTAAATAGAATTATTATATACTATGTAATTATTCTCCAGTCATATGTTTAATAATCTTCCCTGTCTATCAGATGAAGATGTTGCCATGTGGGTTTTTTTAGGTCATAACCAGCACCTTGAATTGCATCTGGAAGCAAACCAGTAACTAGTGCAGCTTCCAGAGCAGAGATGTCACATGAGCATACTGAGGCATGCCCACGCTGCCTGCACCGCTGCCTTCTAGACCAGCTGAAGCTTCTGAGTGATCTTCAGGGGCCGCCCCACGTAAAGTAAATTGTAGTAGTCAAGCTGAAAGGTGACTAGGGCATGAGTGACTGTCTGAAAACGCCCCCCCCCCCCGGCTTTTTCCTCTGTTCTTGATTTCTAGCTCCTGACACACTTGTGAAATACAAGCCAGACACCCCAGTTTTCATGTAGTTCTGATGAACTCTGTACTAGGCTTCCAGGTTTGCTCCAGTGGGAGTATTGAGCAGTGTGCACCAGCCAGCATTGCCTTTCAGTGAAAAAAAAGGAAATTCTGCATTATAAATTACCTAGTAAGTCACATAATAGAGGTTTTATAATAAAGGACTTTCTGTTGGTTGCATTAACCCACAAGTCCAAGAGATGCTATCCGGCCTTGTAACAGGACTGTCTCCTGTTCCAGACTGGACAGCACTCTTCCACTTTGCTCTCTCCAACCATCGAAGCTCTGCAGTGTGGATGCTTTTGGTTCTGTCATTGGGTGACCTTGGGCCAGTCCCTCTCTCTCAGCCCTAGGAAAGAGGCAATGGTAAACCACTTCCAAAACCTTGCCAAGAAAACTGCAAGGACATATCCAGCCAGTCACCAGGAGTCAAAGGGACCCCCACCCCCAATCAGGAAATACATTAATTTCAAAATGGAGAACCTGATTTAAATCAGTGATTTTAAATTGCCTTGATTTAAATATGTGCATCCTCTTTCTGTACTGTATCTAAAAGCAGACCCTGTGTCTCTTCCTAGCAAGCTGGTTCATAAGACTGTCAGCTGAAGGCCATCTCTTCAAGGAGTGGCATGAGACTAATTCTTGTGCACTAAGTTGCAGGATACTTAAATTCTCTTAAGAAGTTGCATTTCAGATGAGCAATCCGGGCTACTTAAAATTCTCTAGCTTGCCAGCTATTTTCTGGTTTAATGTGCTGGTACTCTCCTACTGGTAAGTATGTGGGAGACATGCCTTTGAAGCTTTCTGGGCTCTTTCTTCTCGTTCTCCCATAGATTTGGCTTTGGGCATGAACCAGCATGATTGCAGGTTGGAAGTTGTCCTGTTGGAAAGTAGGAGCAGATGCTTTTCTAGCGGGTGCAGAGACTGTGTGCCACATAATTTACCTGGCGCAACCAGTATATGTATCCTGTTCTGCTTAACATGGTAAATAGTTCTGGAGCAGAGCAGGCAGCCCCAGTCTTCTTTGGCCAATGTGTACCTTTACAATTTTGAACCCACGCTGTGGGTAAGTGTGGCAGGGTGGCTTTTACAAGAAGTCCTGGGCATGTCCCTTATTGAGGAGAAGAAGCAAGTTGCTGAAGATGCAGGGAAACGGGACTGCTCTGTCTGCCGTTGATTTTCTCCTTGGATCACTATCCTGGCTACATCAGATGAATGAACTGTTTGCAAATGCTGTAGGAATTTGCAGCTAATGTGGTGCACGGCATCTGTGATGTCACTGCATCAAGTCACTCCCATCAGTATCCTCTGATCCACAAAAAATGTACCAAAATAACAGTCTGCAATGCAGCATAAAACCTTTGTTTTTTATATTGATTTTTAGATTTAGTATTCCCCGGTTGTGGCATATTTCTGTCCCTTTGTGAGAACGCATGTAGGCTGGTCGATGGCTGAGAGAATGCCTGAATTATAGAGCACTTTTCTTCTTGCTGCTGGTATGAAGCAACTGGCGGATGTGGGAATGAACGGGCGTCTTTTGCTATCTGTGCCAGAGACTTCAGATCCTCTGTTATGCCCTAGGATTTCCATTCTTCAAAACTACTGCCAGTTCTAGCAGAGGCCTTGAGGTAGTAGTCCACAGGCTTTCCTGTCTAGTTGAAAGAAGATACTTTCAGCCTTTGGGATCAGAGGACCCTCTAGATTTCACTGATGGTGTGAAAATAGAATGCCCCCTGCCAACAATGTGAAGTCATGAGACTTGGCAGGCATTTCCCTTTTTCTGTTTTGGATTTGGTTGAAAGGGATATTTTTTAAAATCTCAGAATTCAGTGAGCGCAAAACTGTTTTCTGAGAGTTGGGTATTAACAGCAAGTATCTGCACTTCTATTTAAGTAGGAAAATGTACCCCTGTTCCCATGCTATATTTGTGTTTCAAAGTATGAGAGAAAGTTAATGGTTCTAAAGCAAAGCTGCACCTGCTCAAATTTGGTGGTTTTGTGTGTGAATGCACTTAATCTGGCTTCCAGGTCTCCGGGGCTGCTTTTTCTCTTAGCGTCTCTGCTGTACACTCACGCACACACATTGGCTACTGCCTGTTTTGGGTGACATCCGGCACAAGGCAGAGTTGCTTTTGCTGATGGTGGTCACTCATGCTGTAACCCTGCAGAACAAGTTGGTACTAGTGTTGCTGGTAGAAGAGCAAGCAATGATTTGATCGGGCTGTACAACTTGTTTTAAATTGAATCTTAAACCACAGCTTGTGCTGAAAACTTGACAAACAGGCATGCTCAGCAGGCTTCTTCTACTCTTTTCCCGCCTTTTCCCCTCAGCTTTTTCCAACATATTCTCCATTCTAAATTGTATTTTGGCTTGTCGGGTTTTCGTTCTGCCTGGTATAGAAAAAGTATTAGGAAGAAACACTCCATGGAAGACAGTGGCATTTGCCAGTAGGCCATGTTACACATGTGGCAATGTCTGTGCCATTTTGCTCATACACACACAAGAGTGAAAACAAGGGTGCTGTTTTCATTAAAAAGGCAAATTTGAACATTCTTATTTTTGATTATCCATTTATACTTGCAGTTAACTATATCTCAAGAGAGCCAGTGTGGTGTAGCAGTTAAGGCAGCAGGCTAGAAACTGGGAGACGGTGAGTTCTAGTCCTGCCTTAGGTACAGAGCCAGCTGGGTGACCTTGGGCCAGTCACACCCTCTCAGCCCTGGGAAGGAGGCAGTGACAGACCACTTCTGAAAAACCTTGCCACAAACTCTACAGGGATTCCTCCAGGCAGTCTCTAAGAATCAGATACGATTGAATGGATCGATCAATCTATCTATCTATCTTAGGTTGACTCTATCAATCTATGTAAACATTTTCTCTCAAACACTGTTAGAATGAAAAGATATAATTTCAAAGGAAGGAAAAGAGAGAATGAAGTTGAATGTGATTCTATGCATTCTCCAAAAACAGTGTGTTGAAACCTCTTGCTGACACTTGTTGAACATCAGTTGCAGCTTCTGCAGAATAAGGACCTGGGAGCAGTGTAGTAAACTGCACTTTTTCCTATTTCCCAGCACAAGTTACTATCCAAAGAGGGAGTAAAGTTGAAATATCACATTATTTTTTGGAAAGAATGGAAAAAATAGTTCTGGAGAGGAGAAAATTATAAAGCTGCCAAAGAAGGGGTGGGGGCAGTATGTTGATTCCTTGCTGTGATTTCCACATTGAAAGGGTGGTTTAGGTGGTTGGCAAAAGGCAGAGACTTAAGAAAGGCGATGGAGTCATAGCTAGTCAAGGAATGAAGATGGTCTGTCTTTGTACTGTATAAGGAGCCCCGATGTGCTTGGCAGATGTTTTCTCTACTGTATATTCTGCTCCATTGACAACAGTGGTGTGGATTCCCTTTAAAGGCCTAAATCTTTTGGGCCTAGGGTGGCCAAGAAATTAGGTCCTCATAAGTCACCCTGCAAGCTCCTTAAGATACTAAGCTGCCTGTTGTTCTGTCTCAACTGTGGCTGAGGAACCCTGGACAGGGCACTTCTGGCTTCATCGGAGTTATGGATTGATCTTCCACAGGAAGTCTGGTTGCCCCCCCCTTCTGTCTGCCTTTTGCAATCTTGTTAAGGCAGACTTTCAATCTGCCTGCTGAGAAATGTTCTAGTCCCATTTTCAAGGGTGTTTGTTTTTTTTTGTAACCCACTAAAGTACTTTAATAGGTGAGACAAGAGAATGCGTTTTCTGACTTGAAGTCAGTAGATCTTAGTCCTACCTGCAAAAGTCTTAATGTAAACTTCCGTGCTAAAGGCCAACCACCGAGAAAGCAAAAATTTGAGTACTGCGGTCCACCTTTTGAAAGAATAAACTTAGGAGATGTTTTTGAAGTAGATTTTGGCTATACAAGTGTTTGTTTTTTGTGTCTCACAGAAAAGCAGGGCCCTGAACGGAAGAGGATCAGAAAAGAGCCTGCCACTCGGAAGCCCAGCCTGCTCTTCGGAATGGGGCTTTCAGGGATTCGGGCAGGCTACCCGCTCTCCGAGCGCCAGCAGGTCGCCCTTCTCATGCAGATGACAGCGGAAGAATCTGCCAACAGCCCAGGTTGGGACAGGATCTTTGGCCTGTAGTGCAGAATCAGGGCCTCTGCTACTTCCTAACAGAATGCTGGTCCCCCTCCCCCCCCCGTAGGTCTCAGAAGCCCTCGTCAGAAATGCCTTTGCAGAGGTTGGGAGGTTCACAGAGTCTGAGGAATAGAGGCCTCTCTTACTTCCCTGCCTCGCAGATCCTTCCCCTCAGCTGCTTCCTGCAGTAGTTGCTTAATCGCAGCCGTCCATCAATGGCTCCGTTCTGCGTCCAGCGGCATTCCTCTGCTTCAGGAGACCGTCCCCCACCCCCCTGCAGTCCTCCCCTCCGCTTGTAACGGTGTGTGCACAGCTCCCTCTAAAGGCTTTGGGGGTTTGGGCCTTGATTAAGCTTCTCCTCGTATTTCTCCCCCACCCTCTCCTGCCAGCAGTGGATACCACACCAAAGCATCCCTCCCAGTCTACAGTTTGTCAGAAGGGAACTCCCAATTCTGCCTCCAAAACCAAAGATAAAGTGAACAAGAGAAATGAACGCGGAGAAACGCGGCTGCATCGGGCAGCGATCCGAGGAGATGCCCGGCGTGTCAAGGAACTAATTATTGAGGGTGCGGATGTCAATGTAAAAGACTTTGCAGGTAATCTCTGAATTAGCTGCCAAAAACTAGGCAGAAGGGTTACCTGGCTCGGGGATGTAAATATTTTACTAGACTTTGGGCTTTTCAGCTTGAACTACAATTAGGAGAACATAAGAGCTATCTCAAACAAGTGAGGTAAATGCTAGGCCATAATCCATCTCTTGTTTTGCAGTTATGCCCCATTAACATTATCTTTGTAGCCAAAAAAATCGACACATCTCCAAAAAGCCTAAAAGATCACAGATTACCTTGATTTGGAATGTTTCTGTCTATGACTTTCTGCTCCCCACTTTAAACGTGTTACATATTCATCGTTGTTAACTGTCTAGTTAAACAATAACATTTTTATCCTCTGAGCTATTTCTCCTTTGGTTCTTTCTGGCAAAGACTTACCTCCACCTCCCTCCCTCTGTCTCACAAACACACACTTTCCACTCGTCACTCATTGCATTCCAGAAGCTAAATCTGAGTTTCCTTGGGCAGCATTTTCCATGTGTGCATTTACATGCGGGGCCACTGAGCCTTGAGGAACTCCAGCAATTCTTATTTTTGTTTCTTAACACCTTGTTAAAACTAAACCCCAGCGGGGAACAGAAGTCCTGAGTAGAAGTAGGCAGACATATTCCATTGATTCTTGCAAAAGTTTAGGGAAAATAATGTACATACACACATACTACTTCACTAAACTTCTGTTGCCTTCAGTTCTGATGGAGAGCAACAGGCTGCGCTGCATACATTACCAACCCAAGAGCCAGGATGGGCCAAATACTAGACAGGAGTCAAGCTTCTCGAGATTTAACCCAGTGCAACTAGCAAGTCTTTCACCAGGAGAGCTGCCACAATCAGTTGACACATTGTGTGGGGTATAGCTACTCACTGGAACTAGGTTATGCATGTCCCTTATGAGATCAATATACACATCTGCAGGCTGGACCGCTTTGCACGAGGCATGCAACCGGGGTTACTATGATGTTGCAAAGCAGCTGCTTGCTGCGGGCGCTGAGGTCAATACCAAGGGTTTGGACGATGACACTCCCCTGCATGATGCAGCCAGCAATGGACACTACAAGGTCAGTTCTTGCTTTACTGGATGGTCAAGTTCTTCCTCTTTTTTGGGTTGTCCCTTGCCATCGTCAGAAAGTGTAGCCTTCCTGTTCGTTGCTTTCCAGCTGTCTACTGCTTGGAAACGCCTATAGCCCCCCCTTCATTACTTGCGATACCCCATTCTCTGCTCCTGCCTTACTGACCCCCCAGTACCCCATAGTGCCCTTATCTCTAGGTGCTTGGAGTGCCACTGCCCTTTTCTGTTCTGAAGATCAAGGCAGACCAGCTGGATAAGGGGACAAAGCGTGTAAGCATAAAGGGTGCTCTGACACGGAATCAGATTGATGCTCCCTGTAGCCTGGACGAGCCATGCTGAATGGCCGTGGCCTCGAAATCCTTTCCTGCACGAAGGAGGGAGTGAGGGCGTCAGTGAAGTATTGAAAGATTTGTTTCCCTTGAGTTATGGCCTCTATTCTGAAGATTTCAGGTTACATTAATACAAGCTGGTAGGGACTGATTTGTTTAGATCAGTGTTTCTTAACCTCGGCCACTTTAAACATGACTGGCTGGGGAATTCTGGGAGTTGAAGTCCACGTGTCTTAAAGAGGCCAAGGTTGAGAAATGCTGGTTGAGATGATCAGGCTTTAGGATGACCTTAACTTATGTTGTTCAATCTCCTATCAGATAATAGCACCTGATGCAATTTACTGAAATTTTGTTTCATTAGGTGGTGAAATTGTTGTTACATTATGGAGGAAATCCTCAGCAACTTAACAGGAGGGGAGAGACCCCGTTAAAAGTAGCAAATTCCCCCACAATGGTGAATTTGCTCTTGGGAAAGGCCACATACCCTTCCAGTGAAGAGAGCTCCACAGGTAAGAGGTGGCCAGTGGCGTGAAACACCAGTGCATCTGTGGATGAGGCAGGGGTATAAACAGCCATCGCAAAGTCCAGTTGTTTGGTGGACTATAACAAGGCATGTTTAATGAATCACAACGCCATTCAGCATGCGCTAACCCGTATTGCATTCAAGAATAGTGGCTCTCTGCTGCTGTCCTGGGGGCGTGAAAAGAGCGTGCCCCCAGACCTCTGCCTAATGCACAGGAGGGTTGCACTCTGGGCAAGTGTCTTCCCTTTTGTGGTCCTTGGCCTGGTGAGATTTACGTTCATGCTGCTACTCTGTGGCTGCAACATCCCATCATCGAAGGATCAGCACTGGGAAGGCTCCACAGGAAGAATCCAGGTTAATATGGAATCAGTGCGTTGTAGTTCATAGAACTGGGGGAAAGCGCAGTTGCTTCTCTTCACTTGGCCCACACTGTGAGTTTCAGTCATTGCTTTCGCCAGAATTTGTGATGTTGAGCAGTCTTACTTTAGTGTGGCCTTCCCTAACCTAATGCTCTTCCAATGAAATGCAGCTGCAGTTCCCAGAATTCTTAGCCAACAGTTCTAGGAGCACGTCTGGCGGGCAGTACGGCGGCGAAGCTTGGATCGGGATCAGTTGCGTTGAAAGTACAGCTTGGTGTTTTGCTTCTTACCTCTTTTTCTGCTCTGTGGGCAGTACTGGCATTTTATGTATGAAGTTGGAGCGTTAATGGAATAAGGGACCGTGAATCAGTATCCTTTCTCTAAGCTGCTAATTTCATCCCTGCCAAGACATGCCACTCATGTACTTCTCCAGAAGGCCCTGTCTTAGCCATTTGCTGCTTGCTTTTCCAGACTACACAGCAACATCGTGATGCACAATGCAGACAGGCTAGGTTAAATAAAATGCTACTCTGTTCTTGAAAAAGAGGGACGCAGAGGTAATTTTTTATTTATCAAATTTTATCACCGCCCATCTCCCGCGCAAGGAGGGACTCTGGGCATTATAATTTTGGGGCAGTATTGCTAGCACCTCTCTATAATCACTTAGAGATGCAGACAGTGAGAATTGTGTTGCACTGTGTGGTTTAGAATAGCGAAGCTTCTGAGAGAAGGTCCTGGAAGCTGTGCAGACTGACAGAGAACAATTGCAGTGAGCAGAACATCTTGGTCCCACTCAGATCCCCCCTTTGAACTTAGAATGTCTCTACCCAAGTTCCCCTAACTCCAGGAGTTAAGAGTCAGTAACAAAGGGACTTAAAAAACATTGTGCCAGTTACTGAGATAATATACACCGAACCTTTTTACAACCCTCTGTAAATAATAAGCGGTAGCGTTGAGGCATTTGTAGTTGTGGAAGCTAAGCACCAGGGATGGAGACTTCTCCGTCTGCTGCACAGGCTGGATGCTGAGCTTGGCTGGGGCTCGTGGGTCTCCTCAGCAAGGTGACTGAGGCAAGGGTCCTCTGGTAATAGGTTGGGACTGCAGCTGCCGGAGAGAGTCCCCTTTTGAGACAAATAGGTGTTCTCCACAGCAACGGCCCTCACTAGATCTGCACCCTTTCTGCCCAGATGCACCAAAGGGATGGCAGCCCCTGACCCCCTGTGCAGCGTTGGCCTTTTATCCCAGAGGACCTCTCGGGCCGCCGAGTAGGTAGAGCAGCCCCAGCTATGCTTTGTCCGTGGGGGATAGGTTGTCTGTTCAGGTATCGTGAGCAGGTTTCTGTGGAGAACGCAGCTAAGCAAAGGGGAACGTAAGTGCTGTCCTTCACCCTCCTTGGTGCTCTTGTTTCCGCAGAGACTTCAGAGGAAGAGGACGCTCCTTCTTTCGCACCGTCCAGTTCCATCGATGGCAACAACACCGATTCCGAGTTCGAGAAAGGCCTGAAACACAAGGTGAAGAACCAGGAGCCCCCCAAAGCCATCACCCCCGTGAAGGATGAGTATGAGTTCGATGAGGACGATGAGCAGGACAGAGTCCCGCCAGTCGACGACAAACATCTACTCAAGAAGGATTACAGGAAAGAGACTAAAGCAAATAATTTCATTTCCATCCCCAAGATGGAAGTTAAAACCTACACTAAAAACAGCACAATAGCACCAAAGAAAGTAGCCCATCGCATCCTTTCAGACACATCCGACGAAGAAGACGGCACCCTTGCCGTGGGAGGGGGTGAAAAGCTGCGAATGACGACCCACCCCGCCCCCACCAGCAACAAGGCTCGAGAACCACCTAGTGCTAAACAGCAGAAGGAGAAGAACAAGGTGAAGAAGAAACGGAAGAAGGAAGCCAAAGGCAAAGAAGTTCGGTTTGGCAAAAAAAATGACAAGTTTTGTTCCTCTGAATCGGAAAGTGAAAACCCGGAGAGTGAGGAGGATGACAGGGACTCCGTACAAAGTGCTACCTGCGTAAAGGACTCCAGGCTGGTGTTGAAGGAGTCCTCCCTGTTCAATTCCCTCTCCGCTTCCTCCGCCTCTTCCCACGGGAGTCTGGGGTCCCAGAAGCATAACTCGGCCCTCGCAGACCAGCACGCCAAGCACTGGAGGACCGACAACTGGAAGACGGTTTCTTCCCCAGCCTGGTCGGATGTCAGCTCCTTATCGGATTCGACAAGGACGAGGCTGACGAGCGAGTCCGACTATACCTCCGAGGACTCGAGCCTGGAATCGTTGAAGCCCATGAGGAAGAAACAAGAGCCCAAAAGGAGGGCCCAGCACGGGGCAGCCGTGGTGGTGGTGGAGAAGAAGAATTCATTCCACGCCGGTGTCGACGGAGCTATTCCAAAGCTGGACAAGGAGGGGAAGGTGGTAAAAAAGCATAAAGCAAAACACAAACACAAAAACAAAGAGCGGGGTCCGTGTCCTGCTGCCCAAGACATCAAGATCATCAAAGCCTTTTCTTTCGAGTACGAGGACCCTAAGCCGAAATCCGAGAAGGGTTCACTAGCAGAGACAGAAAGCCCTGTGGAAAACAAGCTCAGAGCCCTAAAGCACGAGAGGGAACATTTCAAGAAGGAAGACAAGTTCCTGAAAACCAAGTCCGAAGAGAAGGAGTGGCTGATGAAAGAGGAGGCCGGGAAGAATTCCAAAGAGGAGAAGTCCTCGAAAAAAGCTAAGGAGGCGAGTAAAGACCTCAGTAAGCCTTTCAGGGAAGAAAAGGCCAGCCGACCAGAGAGGGAGAAGCCCACGAAAGAGAAATCTCCCAAGGAGGAGAAGCCTCGAACGCACAAGGAGGAGAGGAAGAAGAAGTCCAAGGACAAGCAGTTCAAGGCCGAAAAGAAGAATGAGCCAAAGGAGGAAAAACCAGGCAAAATAGAGAGAGAGCGGCTGGTGAAGGAGGAGAAAGAAAAATGTAAAAAAGACAAAAGCTACCGAGAGGAATCTACGTTTGAAGAATTTAGTAACAAAAACCAGTTTTTGGAAAATGAGGACACGAAGTTTAGCCTCTCGGATGACCAGCAAGATCGATGGTTTTCGGATTTGTCGTCAGATTCGTCTTTCGATTTCAAAGGAGAAGACAGCTGGGATTCACCAGGGACAGACTACAGGGAAATGAAAAATGACACTGTGGCAAAACTAATAATCGAAACCGTGAAGGAGGAAATAAAGGACAAAAAACGGGAAAGTAAGGCAAAAGACAAAAGAGACTACAGTGAAAAGCGGAACGAAAAGGACACCTTTCTTAAAAGGAAAGAAAGAGAATACGTTGAGCGGAATTCTGAGAAGAAAAAGGACCAAATTGAAAAGCATAAAAATATTCCCAATTATCTGCCTGAAAAGAAAAGAAAGGATTCCGCTGAAAGTTTTAAAGAGAGAAAAGAAAAGGATGGCAGTGAAATTAGAGAAAGAAGGGAACTGCTTGATAGTTCTAAAGATAGAAAAGATGTTAAAATCAAACAAGATGACTCCTACAGGGATGAATTCAAAGACTATGGCTGTGAAGCATTTTTCAAAGAAAAATCCGACCCTGAATTCAGTGGAAAAAACGTGGAGACCTGGGAAAGGCATCATTCGGGAAAGGAGAAAAAGGATGCACCAGAGAAGGACAAGAAAGAAAAATCAAAAACAGAGAAGTACAAAGAAAAATCCAGAGTGGAAGATAAGGAGAGAAATGAGAAGATGCTGTCTGAAAAAAGCCAAAAGGACAAAGAATTGGATAAAAGCTTTAAAGAGAAAAAGGACACAAAGGAGAAATATAAAGATCCTCACAGTAAAGATAAAGAAAGGAAGACTTCCTCAGAGCAGGTCAAAGAAAAGAAAGAGAAGATCTTCTCTGGGGACAGGGAGGACTTCCATGAGAGAAAGGAAGAGAGAAAAGGGAGAGAGAGAACCTGGTATAATATCTTAGACATTTTCACCGATGAGAGTGAGGACGAAAAGGACGACTACAGCCCGACCAGATCCAAACTCGGAGATGGCCTTGCCAACGAAACGCATCGGATGGATAGTCTGCAAGACCAGGAGGATGGCATGGTGGCCGAGAGGGACCTTTATGTCCCTGACAAACACAGGAAATACTCTTTTGATCGGCAGCCTCACTCTGTCGAGAAACTGAAAGAGTCCAAAGAAAGAAAAAAGGATAAAGGCCAGTCAGAGGGAGGAAAAGAGAAAAAAGAAAAAAGCTCGCTCGAAAAACACAAGGAAAAGAAAGACAAAGACCGGAAAGAGCGAACCTCCGTTGACTCTGGCCAGGAAAGGAAGACTAAGCAGAAACCCCCAGAAAAGGTAGAGAAGAAACACGGGGAAGAAAAGGCTAAAAATAGACACAAGGAGAAGCTGGACAAAGAGCACCCCAAGGAGAAGCGTTCTTCTAAAAGCGGCGAGGCGGAGAAGAGCTTGCTGGAGAAACTGGAGGAAGAAGCCCTCAATGAGTACAGAGACGACTCCAATGACAAGCTCAGTGAGATTTCTTCCGATAGCTTCACCGACCGAGGGCAAGACCCGGTGCTCAGCAGCCTCTTTGAGTCCTCCAGTCTTTCTTTGGCAGACGCCTCTGAGGAGAAGTTCAAGGAGTCTTTGCCTTTGCCTTGCTTGGCGGAGAAACTCAAGGAGAAGGAGAGGCATCGGCATTCTTCCTCGTCATCAAAGAAGAGCCACGAGAAGGAGAAAGCAAAGAAAGAGAAAGCAGAGAAAAAAGATAAAATAGACGAACTGAAAGACCCCAGCAGCAGGAAGGATGCCACTCAGTATGAAAAGGATTTTGCGCTGGATGGGGAAGGTTTTGGCATTTCCTACAGCACAAAAGCAGAGGCCGAAGAAGAATTGGACAAGAACACGGAGTACCTGTTTTCTGAAAAAAAGGACAAGAACGAATCAGAGAGAGAACTTCCTAAGAGGGTTGAAAAAGAAAAAACTTGCAGCTCAAACACTTTTAGTACCACCAAAGAGAAGAAGAAAAGAGACCGGCACAAAGAGAAGTGGAAAGACGAGAGAGATAAGCACAGAGACAAACACCCAGATGGATTGTTCAAGCACCATAAGGAGGAGCAGAAGTTTGCCAAAGACAAGGAGACCTCTCAAGTGCTCACCCTCAAAGACAAATCTAAGGAGGAACCATCCAAGCTGAGCGACCTCAAAGTAAAGGAGAGACTGAAAGAAAGCCAAGAAAAGGATAAAGCTGAGTGTCTTAAAATGAGCAACGGGAATGATAAAATTGTCTTACCCAAAGAGGGCAGTAAAAAAGACATCAGACCCAGGGAAAAACTTTTGGGAGATGGGGACCTGATGATGACCAGCTTTGAGAGAATGTTGAGCCAAAAAGATATTGAGATTGAAGAGCGCCACAAAAGGCACAAAGAGAGAATGAAGCAGATGGAAAAGATGCGGCATAGGTCTGGAGACCCCAAATTAAAAGACAAAGTCAAAGCCAATGAGGACATGCGCAAGAGGAGTCTGGATTCGACTGCCAAGAAACCACTAGCTCTTGACACTCAGTTGAAGGACAGAAAGCTCAAAGACCTAGGCCCGCTGGCTCCCATAGCACCCCCTGACATCAAGGCCCAACCTGCTGTGGGGGTGGATTCCAAGGACTGGATAGCTGGCCCCCAACTGAAGGAAATCTTACCTGCTTCTCCAAGGCCAGATCAACACAGGCCAACGGGGGTTCCCACACCAGCATCGGTGGTTTCATGTCCAAGCTATGAGGAGGTGATGCAAACACCACGAACTCCATCTTGCAGCAATGAAGATTACACAGACCTGATGTTTGACTGTGCTGATTCTCAGCATTCCCTCCCCATCTCTACGATGTCCATGAATGCCTGTTCCCCGTCCTTCTTTGACAGATACTCAAATCCCTCAAGTGGATTTCCTGAGAATCCAAGTCAGACCCCGACAAGGGTCATCCCCTCCACAAATCTCCACCGGTCGATGTCTGTGGATATTAGAAGGGCACCAGAAGAAGAATTCAGTGTTGGGGATAAATTGTTTAGGCAGCAGAGTGTCCCAGCCACATCCAGTTATGATTCTCCAGTTCAGCACTTGATGGAGGAGAAATTGCCTCTTCCTTCTGTTCCTACCGAAAAGTTCCCGTGTTTATCTCCAGAATATTATTCACCAGACTATGGAGTCCCATCACCTAAAGTAGAGGCATTGCATTGCACCTCAGGAACTGTTAGCAACGTTGTCCAGTCCCCTGAAAGTGTATTTTCTGGATTGCAAGCCAAGTCTTCCCCTTCACACAGAGATGAGCTTCTTGCCCCTTCTGTAGAAAGTGCTCTCCCACCGGATCTTGACCTGCCTTTGGATACTACAGAAGATCAGCAGGCAACTGCTTCCATTATGCCCCCAGAGACCAGCTTTTTACCCCCGATCGAGGAGAATGAGTTTGACTCTGGCATTCCAGAACAGAACAGTGCCGAATGGGAAAACACACCAAAAAGACCTCCTCCAGTGCCACCTAGTTTAATTGGCAATCCTCCTGAGCATCCTGTAAGCTGGTCAGTGGGATCTGAGCTGCTTCTTAAATCTCCTCAGCATCGCCCTGATTCCCCAAAACCTTTCTGTTCACTAGATACAACACATCCCACACCAGTGCCCTTCATTTCTGCAGATACCCTATATCCCAGCTCCCCTGCTTCATATCCCCTCTCAGTGATTGAACCAAGACTTGATAAAGCAAAAGAAGATGCTGAAGAAACAATTCCCCCAGAAACAGCGACTGCAGAGCAACAAGCTCCGTATGTGGATTCCCCTGCTAGGTTAGATACCTTTTTCAGTAACTGTAAGCCTGTCCCAGAAGAAGCATCTGACATGGCTTTGCAGCCAGCAGAGCCCCAAGTGGAAGTTGTTAATGCTCTTGAAAAAAATCTCTTAGAGACTAGTAGCGTTACCCCTGTAAATCCAGAGGAACAAGTCACATGGCCTGATCCATTTACAAACTCAGAAGATGACTTGGACCTGGGTCCGTTCTCTTTACCAGAGTTGCCGCTTCAAACAAAAGAAGTTCCAGAGGTTGAGATGGCGGAGGCAGGTGAAGAAAGCCATGCGGTACCTTCAGAAGCCATCACTGCAGCACTTTTGGATGTTGGGGTTCCTTTGGGGTCTGCAAAAGATCAGGAGGAACTGAGTCTAAATCCACAAAGCATTCCACCTGGGGAGTCAGATCTGCAAGGTGATGAGCAAAAGCTGGATGAGATTTCTGTAAAAGCTGTGTCGGATGTATGTAGTACCCCAGAGCAGAAAAACGGAGAAGAATCAGAGACCTCCCAGAACGTTCAGGATGCAGGATCAGTAGATCTTGTGCCGTTGGAGCCCCAGGAGGAGGAGGCCGGCGGTGAAGAACACCCCTCGGCTGCCCTTGCGTCCAGTGATGGCTCTCACGGCTCTCTGAGCCAAGCGGACCAGATTGAGCGCACCGAAGTCCAGGACGCGGTGGCTACGAGGGGCACCAGCCAGGTTTCTTCCTCTCAGGCAGAGGTGCCCCAAGGGAATGTCCAGTCAGAGGCTGCAGAGTCAGCGCCAAAACCAACTCCCGAACCCCCAAAGGCTCCCAAAATAGAAGAGATCCCACAGCGGATCACCAGGAACCGAGCCCAAATGCTTGCCAATCAAAACAAGCAGAATGCTGCTACTTCTGAAAAAGAATGCCCCCCCGCTTCTGCGCCCTCCACGCGGGCGAAGGGGCGTGTGGCTGAGGAGGAGGACGCCCAGGCCCAGCACCCCCGCAAGCGCCGGTTCCAGCGCTCCGGCCAGCAGGCCCAGCAGCAGATCAGCACCACCACCCAGCAGACCCGGGAGATGATCCAGCAGACGCTGGCCGCCATCGTCGACACCATCAAGTTGGATGACATTGAGCCGTACCACAGTGACCGGTCCAACCCTTACTTTGAGTACCTGCAGATCAGGAAGAAAATTGAGGAGAAGCGGAAAATCCTTTGCTACATCACTCCCCAAGCGCCCCAGTGCTACGCCGAATATGTCACCTACACAGGCTCCTATTTGCTGGATGGAAAGCCTCTGAGCAAGCTGCACATCCCCGTGGTGAGTAATGGGCTGCTTGTTTTCCTAAGCATTGCGCGGATGGCAGCAGCCACGCCCATCCCCTCCCTGCGTCGCACAGACCGGTTGCTGCCTCGTGGAAGTATGTCCAGTCAGGCGCGTCACAGAGCAGGAAGGAAGGGCCCCCCTTTTCTCGAACCTCCGTTGTTACTTTGACCTGATGCCACCAAAGACTTGCTGAGTCCAGTGAGGAGACAGGCTGGAGCTCAGCAACTCCTTGAAAGCATTGGGAGGGATAGGCGGGAGTTGGCAGGGCTGCAACTGGGGGGGCAAGCGGGGCATGTGCCCTGGGTGCCACGCAGGGGGGCACCAAAATGACAAAGTAGTATTTGTATACTGAATGTTTCCTGACACGTATAATAATTCCCACAATAAAACGTGCTAACACCTCCCTCACCAACCCATGCGGGGGGCGTGCAGAGTCCATGCTTGCCCCGGGTGACACAGACCCTACTTGCAGGCCTGGGTGTTGGGCCAGAGTCGGTAGGACAGTGCATGAAAATCAAAATGTGGTAAACTCAGAATGGAAATTGTAACCCCCCACGGAACAAATCACCAAAACTGACGGCACCCCCAGTGGTCGTCAGATCGAGCTTCGTATGACTTTGTACCGGTGTGACGGTGGGAAAGCGATTTACACACACCACTCCCTGGCCAGACAGGAGGAGGAACAGGATCTTGGGCTTCCATAGGTGCTTGGCTTCCAGTATGCTTAGATGTCCTGCAGCAAGGGGGTCTGCCGGTAGAAATTCATCTGTCAGGAGGCACGCAATTTGAATCTCTGTTACTTTGGTTTGTACCCTTGTTGATATTCCCTCTTCTTCTGGCTGAGGGTGAGTGTTGGCTTTTGACTGAGGCAGGGAGGGGGGGGCAAGCTGAGCAGCCCAGATAGTTTACAGTTCCTCGGGGGCCCGTCTAAAGATGTTGCTGGGGAGGCAGCAGCTCTGGGGGGCCCGGGTGCGGGCGCGGGGCCTCCTCCCCTGAACGGCACGTGAGCCAGAAACCGCCCCTCTGAGAGTCAGAGGAGAAGGGCCCTGAGGCGCATCCCCCGCGTGCAACAGCCTGGTGGAAGCTGCTGGCTGCTGGGGCCAGGAGGCCGTCCCACCCCAGCCGCGCGCCCGCTTTGTGCGCCGCAGCGTAAATGGGCAGAGGCGGGGGGGTTGGGAGGAGGGAGGCCACAGCGAGAGGCGAAGAGGAGGGTCGTGTGAGCAGCGTCTCCCCGCCTGGGCTTTGCCTCGGCAGGCGTTTCTGGCTGGGCCTGCCCAGCCCCTGGCCCAGGCACAGGTCCGTCCGCTGGCCCAGGCAGGCACCAGACAGGCCAGCGCCCGGTAACGTCCCTGGCTCTGTGCCTTTCAGATCGCCCCGCCCCCGTCCCTGGCTGAGCCCCTGAAGGAGCTGTTCAGACAGCAGGAGGCCGTCCGTGGCAAGCTGCGGCTCCAGCACAGCATCGAGCGGGTAACTGCGACCGCCCGGGGCCCAGAGCCGGCTGGGGTGGGTGGGGTGTCCTTTGGTCCCTGGTAATGCTGCTTTCCTCCCTTCTCCAGGAGAAGCTGATTGTGTCCTGCGAACAGGAGATTTTGAGGGTTCATTGTCGGGCAGCAAGGACGATAGCAAATCAGGCCGTGCCCTTCAGCGCCTGCACCATGCTGCTGGACTCAGAGGTGTACAACATGCCTCTGGAAAACCAGGTCTGGCTCTGCCTACAAGGATTCTACCAGGAGGTGTCTGCGGGGGGGGGGGGGTATGAGGCATGAGGCGGAGAAGATGTTTTTGTTACTGCGGTGATTCTTACCTTTCCACTCCTGCGCTGGCCCTGCGCCAGCCGACTCTGCATTCTTTTTGTGGCTTTGGGAGAACTGACAAGGTTTCCAAAGGAATGCTGGGGCTGAGCGGGGGAAGCAACCGCCGCATGGTTGGGTGGCCGCTCTTGGGACCGGCACCAGATTCCCCTTGGGTCAGCCTTCGCAGCAGCTTTGTTAATCGCGTTGCTCCAGGAGGAAGTGCATCCCGCGGAGCTTCTGAACTGTGCAGAGCAAGTCTCTGTGCCTCAGACTGCAGGTCCTTCCCTCGCAGCTCAGTGCAGCCTTGTGTGAGTCAGAGCTAGAGATTTGGGGATGAGTCAGAGGGAGGCTTGCTTTGCGGCAAGAGGAAATGTACAAGTGGCGGCAGCCGCACAGAACAGGGAGACCAGCACCTCCTGCGGCCACTGGCTTGGAGGCTCTCTCCCTGCTGGCTGCAAAGCTGTCGTTTCGGTGGGAAGCCGAGTGGTGCATTGCAGGCATCAGTCCCCATGCACAGAGCAGGGCAGGGGGAATTTACGAGCTATCCGTCATATTGACCCTTGGCCTCTGCTTTAGCACGCAGTGAAAGAATGGGCGTTATTCTCTACCACAGAGAAGATGCTGGAGTTGGGGGCTGCAGCTCAGGAAGGCTGGGGTAGCACTTCTCTTGAGCACTGCTCATGCCCCAGGTTTCATGTGCGGGGCTAACAAATAACAGGCCCTTTACTTGCCTATTTGAGACCCTTCCGTAGGAAAGGGTGGGTGGGTGTAGCGAATAACTTTTTAGTCTTTCTGTCTCCCACTTACTTTCTTCCTGTATCTCTCAGGGAGATGAAAACAAATCTGTCAGAGATCGGTTCAATGCGCGCCAGTTCATCTCATGGTTGCAGGATGTGGATGACAAATACGACCGGATGAAGGTGAGCAGCGAGGCCAGGGGGTTTCTTGCCAGGTTCGGCAAGCCTGTCGCCGGCAGCCCAGGCTGTGTCCTAGGCCTGCCCTAGGATTCGGAGAGAAAGGGCTGGGGGGCGAGTGCTGCTTTCCCCAAATCTGTTCTTCATCCGTTCCTGTAGTGCTGATGAGATGACTTGCCTCCCCGCTTAAAAATACTCCCATCATGCAGCTGGGTGCCTGATTCTTAGAAGAGATTCCCCTGGCCCACCGGTTTCTGTGATTGTGATTTTTTAATCAACAGTCCCTGAAAATCATGATTCTCCACAAGAGACCATGCTTGGGATCCATGTATCTGGCTTCTAAGATGGATGACTTTTTACTGTGTGGTCCAGGGGCATCATTAAAACTTGATAGTAGTTCAGAGGAGATCCCATTAAAACATGGCGCAGGTTTGTGACAATCCATGGGTTTATTGCCCACGGCTCCCCCACCTTCCATAATTGTTTTATAATTGCATTGATAACACTTGTTTTCCAGCACTCTGTATATGTTTGCAGCCCCAAAAGACTGGGAAACCTGCTTGCATATTCCATCAGGTATCTCCAAATGAAGTTGCTTGGTGTCTGATTCAGAAACAAACTGGTTTGACATCTTTGGAATTGGGACTGTTGCAGCCACACTGTCCACCTCGCTCTGCAGAAAGGCTTTCTGTGTAGGCAAAAGGGGTGCATTAGTAGAGAGGCGGGGAGGTGGTCTGTGCTTGGGTTTATCCTTCCTCCAAAGATGTTCCTCACTCAGGAGATAAATTAAGGATTATTGCTTCTGAGGTGGAACGGTGACAGCAGGAACATTTAGCCTTAAAAACTGGCAGTTGAGCCATTCTTGCAATAAAATATGTTTGCTTTATGTGGGGGGGAGGGGTGATAGTTGGGAGGGGGGCTGTCACTTTCATTCTGACCCCCCCTTCAGTGTGTTTCTTCTGAAAAATATTTTCGTACAGAGAATTGGAAATGGGGCTTCAAAAAAGCACATTGTTCACTGTGATCTGCTTAGAGGGCACTGAGAACTCACCACCCCTCTTTACTATTGAGCAGCCCTGCATACCTCAGGCTCTGTGCCTCCCACCTCACCCCTGCTCCGTCTGTGGCTCTCTTCCCTTCCGTCTCCTTGCTGGCTATGCCATGCTATGGCATGCCGTGGCAGAACCAGCTTTTCTGGCTCTTGGGAACAGTTCATCTTCTTTAGCCACATCTGTGGCCCTTCCCTCTGGCGGTGCGATGCTTTTATGCCCTTTTCTGCCAATTGTTCCATGGAGGCAGGCCCATTACAGTTAGCACATGCTCTGACTTGATTTTGTTCCATTCCATAAATTGCTTTTCTTAAAATACACAGGAAGAAAACTAGGTGGTAAGTTACTGAAAACATTTACATTTCTGATAACAGAATGTTTACAAAGCTCTCCATTTCTTGGGAATGAATCATTTGTTCCGATCCCAGGATTGCCCAGTCTCCTTGTATATCTAGAGTTTTGTAAGAACCCTTTATCAGCAATTCAACATTCATTCACTCATTCATTCAAAAAAAATCTTACATGGCCACCTATCTTATTCATGGTAATCCTAGGTGGCTAACAGCACCATTTGATAAAACAATATAAATATAAACCCACTGAACCCCACAAAAGACATCATACTTCCCACCACAGCCCCCCCATTCTTCACTTGCTGGGCTCACTTCTGTCCTAGCCCAGTGCTGGGAGAAGAACCACGTCTTCACTGTTCTCTGGAAGGCTTAAGGGGGTGGGGACCCTCCAAATCTCAGTGGGGAGGCTGCTGCAAGAGGCCAGGGCAGCCACAAAGAAGGCGTGTCTTCAAGGCCTTGTCAGATGGCAATATTCCAGGGAAGGAGCCTGGAGAACACCCACACTCTTTGACCTGGCGAGATGGGCAGATATCCTCAGAGAAGCAATCCTGCAAGTGACCTGACCCTGTGCCATACAGGGCTTTGAAGGTGATGACCTGCACCTTGAATTGCACCTGGGAAGGAACTGGAAGTCAAAGCAGCTCGCACAACAGAGGTGCAACATAGACAGATTGCAGTGCCCCCATAACTGCATGCACCACTGCATGCTGACCAGTTGAAACTTCCAGGTGGTCTTCAAGGGCAGCCCAGTGTAGAATGTGTTGCAGTAATCCAGCTGAAAGGTGACGAAGGTGTCCAGGAATGGGTGCAATTGGTGCACAAGATGAATTTGTGTAAAGTCATCTAGCTGCGAGTTCAGGAGGACTCCCAAATTCTGCATCAACTCTGCCCAGGGGAGTGCTACCCCATCAAGAGTCAAAGATGACAGTTCATTGGACTCCGGGGGCCAAAACGCCAAAGCCACTCTGTCTTGCCGGGGTTAGCTCATAGCCTGTTCCTCCCCATCCAGGCCATCACAGATCGGACCACCCCCACCCCCCTCACACATGCACAAAGAGGCATTAACCACCGCTTGGACCCAACCCTGTGCAGTTTTCCAGGAGAGGCACAGGTCTAGAATACAGGTGGCAGAACTTGCACCAACAAGGACCTTGTCCAGTTCTTCAGGATTGACCAGCTCAAAGTCCTCCCCAATAACTCAGTTATGATCTGCCTTGGGCACCTCCATAGGACCTGCCCAGCCAGAGTCTAACTCAGAGCGAAGTCAAGTGACTTTGCCCCACAGATGCCTGGCATAGTCCTCATAGTGGCCCTGCAGGGGGTCCCCCCGTCCCTCCATACACGGAAGGAGTCTGGTCACCCAAAACGGGACGACTGGCCGGCTCTGTGGATGCAGTAAAACCGGAGAAGTAAGCCTCATTCCCTGCTCTTATCGACATAGGACCTCTTAATTCATCTCTCTCAAGCCAGCAACCTCCAGCTCATTCATGATTTAGCCATCTCCAGTGGATGTCTAAAAACGAAAAGGGGAGACGCTTCATGGATCACCCGGAAGAGGGCATCCTGTTTCCGCTTCCCAATACCTGCTCATGGGAGGGAGGGAGGGAGGGAGGGAGAACGTGGCCCTTTGAACCTAAAAAAAAGGGGGTGGGTGTTTCTAAGCATCCCGGGCCTACCAAGGCAGCTCCAGGCCCAGCACACGGACCTTCTGCTTCTCGCACTCAACATGCTCTCCTCTTTTCTGACCCAGACGTGCCTGTTGATGCGCCAGCAACACGAAGCCGCAGCCTTGAATGCAGTGCAGCGAATGGAGTGGCAGCTGAAAGTGCAGGAGCTGGACCCTGCTGGGCACAAATCACTCTGCGTGAACGAGGTGCCCTCGTTCTACGTGCCAATGGTAGACGTGAACGATGACTTTGTGCTCTTGCCGGCATGACAGTATCACGCCCAGAGACATTCTGACTGCACATGGGTGGGTGCCCACCCCCTAGCTCCCCTCTCCACGATGGGCGTAGGCATTCACACGCACGCACACACAGACACAGACACAACTGCTTGCTGATGAATCCCTAGTCAGACGAGGAGGAAGCAGAACATCAGTGACAGAGTGACAAGTGGCACTTCCTTCATGTAGCCTCCATGCGCATCAGGCCGGAGGAGCAGGGGAAGGAGAGGCACAGCTCCTTTCGCGCCACCCTCTGTGGCAGAAGGCAGCCTGCGCACGGCCGCGTGTTCAGGACCGGCAGAAGGGAGAGAGACTTGACGGTGCCGGAAGACTCTGAGGACACTGTCTCTCCCTCCCTCTTTCTCTTGTGGTGCTGCAACAGCTGCCGAGACGTGAGGCCGCAGCAGCCTTGGTGCGCTCACGATTTCTGCCGTTTCAAGCGCTTTGATTCTTCCATTTGCCTGTGGGTGGACCTTCCCTCCAAGACCCTGCAGGGCCGAACTCGGGGGGGGGGCGGGCGGGGGAAGAGACAGGGCCGTGCTTTAGCTTCTTGTTGCAACCAGGCCACAGATCAGGAGGGCGCCGAGCTGCACCCTGGAGGTGGTGCGGAGAGTCACACCACTGGACCGGAAATATGGGGCATCTTTCAAGCAACCGAAACCTGGGGAGGCACCTGACCACGGAGAACAGAGAAGTAAGTGGCGCAGAGCGAGGACTGTGCAATTCTGTTTTTAAGTGGAGTGACATCCACGTGGTTTATATATATATATATATATATAAATATATATATATATAAATATATATTTTTCCTTTAATCTTGGGCATTTTGTTTCTCTTTCTGAGACCATAACTTGAAAAAAGAAGATAAAACACTACAAGAGCCAATACTCATATAAAAAGAAATTGTATCCCTTAAAAGCTGTACAGTTTTATATACATTAACAATGTACTTTTTGCTGCCTTCTAGATAATTTATTTTGCAACACATTACTGCACAGTTGTAAATAACTTATGTACTGTAACATCACTTTCAGTCATGTGTAAAGAAATAAATTAATTAATTAAAATGATCTTTGTATGTATAGTTCGCCCAAGGCAGCACTCCCTCCCTTCTGCCTGGTGCTTCTCGTCCTCCAGCCCATGGGCCAGGCGGGCTCCCTTGGCCCTGTGCGGCGGGCCTGGCAGTCTGTCTCCCAGGCGGGCCACGTGCTTGCATTGGCATGCCGCCCCTTTTCCTTTTCTTCCTCCCTTGTCACTGTTGAGCTACGCCCCAGGCCTTCGCTGTACAAGGCTTGACATCTCACAACGGACTGGCCTTGGAAGGGCTTCGTGCTCCCCTTTGGGGCCTGAGGAATGGGTGGCTGCTCTTTGCACAAGGGCAGAAAAAGACCTCCTGGGGGAAAGTCTACATTGAACAAGGCCCCAGTGGACCTCAGGGATGGGGACGGAAGAGGGGCAGGGGTGTTGGTTCTTGAAGCCCAGGCCGCTCACTGTAGAGAGAGTGCCTGCAAGACAGCAAGGAGAACCACTGGGGTTTCTGGTCCAACTTTTCTCAGGTTCCAGGTTGTGGATTATCTAGTGAATTTTGTAACCAGGAAGTTCAGAACAGAGCTCGATTGGATTAGCCTTCTTAAGAGGCTCTCTGGTTGTTGACGGAGGGAGCAGAGCTTGCTGTTGAGGTCGCGATGGGGCAAGAATGTTCCTGAGGCAGGCAAGAAGGTAACTGGGTGAAAAAGGAGCATCCTATTTTCCAAAGCTTTTGCCGGTGGTATTTTTCTGGTTATGCACGCTAGGAATGTTCCGTTCTGTGATGGCTTTCTGACGTGACCCTCGCAGAAATCTTTTGCACATGTGGATTGACAGCCCTGTGTCTTGGGGAGCTGGTAGCTAGGAAAGAATGGAGAAAGCACCCTCCCAGGGAGACTTGGATGTGGAAGTAAATTTATGAAGGCAAAGGTGGACCTGTCATTCCGTAGCTTATGGGGAGATTTGTTCCTGAATCTGCATCATTTTGGCAACGTGCATATAGAATTCAGAATGAACAACTGGCATCATTGCATTCCTGTGCTAGCAAAGGGGATCTTCACTGCCCCACAGTTCAGAGTGTGGGCTGTCATACAGAAGGTAAAGGTAGTGAGATTATTGGGGTGGGGGCAGGGTGTGAGTGAGTGTAGCAAGGGAAAAGTTGGGGCTCCTGCCTGCCCCCAGGAAGGATCTGACTCAGAACCCTGGCTGAGTTGGGCCCCAGGCCTTGCTCCTCTTCCTGAAGGGTGGCATCCCTCGAGAGGCCTTGCAGTTTTGCATCTTCTGTGATTGGAGGCAGCTCGTGGCTTGGGCAGAGGGTGATGCCAGACCATTCATTACCTCCCAAGCTTTCAGCCCTTCTCTAAGGCCGGCTATAAAAGTGCTGCATTGTGGGGAACTGGCAAGACCAGACTTTGCTACGAGACCCAGGACACTTGCTAGAAATGGCAGGAGATTCCCCTCTCCCATGAGCCGTTTCCCCAGGGCCTGATCAGCCAGTCCACCTCTTAAAGGCCAACCCACCAGGAGGGTCAGCCCTGCTTTCAATTCCGTTCCATGCCAGCTGCTCCATTGGTACCTCTCTCCTGTCTGGCTTGGACTGCTAGCTGGCAAGTTTGTACCTATGAAACTCCACCAATTGCATGTGGGGAGGAGGGGTTAGGGGAGAACAGGTAACAAGCCGGGAAAGTTTCTTTGGGAATGCAGTGAGGAGCAGAAAACCTCCTCTGCCTAAAAACATGTAGGGACTTTGAATAGAAGGACGCCGGCATAGCTCTGTGGAACGGGGCTTCTTGTTTGCAGGGGGGGCATGGCCTCCACTTCCTCTTCTGTGAACACGGGCGGGGCCGGCTTCTGGCTGCAAATGCAGCGCTTCTACTTTGCTTAGCCAGGGGAGTGTGAATGCTCCCGACCGGCACGGTGCTTCCGGAAGGGTTTCCGTGGAAGGGTTCCAGCCCCCGTCCTCTAGAAGCCCTTTTACTGCAGGGAACGCCTCTTACCACGCTGGGGGTTGCACAGGGCAACTGAAAAGCTTCCCGTCCGTAATTGGGAAGCCTGTGGCTTAGCCAGTTCACCCTGCTCAGAACCTGTCGTGTTTCACCTTCTACGCCACAGAGGGAGCCAGCTGCCTGTTTCTTTTCTTGATATTGATGGAACGCCCCTCCCCACCCCAAAATCCATCCTTCGAAGCCTCGATCATGGCGGGAGCATAGCAGCACTGTGCGATGCCAAGCGTTCGGTTGATTTGGGCCCCCATGTATATACCCCTCCTTGTTAAATTGCTTCTACAAGACAAATGTATATATACGTGTAAATAACTCTCCCAGGTCAATTCACACCCTTTTATTTGTACTAGTGCAACTTGCATAGAATGTGGCGTTCAGCAGCAGCAGGGTGCATTGTTTGTAATGTAATCATGTATTTTTTTATTTTTTACCAATGTAGTTTGTGTACATACAGTCTGTCAGTGCTGGTGCTGCCAAGGCCACCATGAAACTGCCCTTTAGCTGTGCAACTTCCTGCAGAAAGAGGCAAAGTCAATACAGGTGTTATTTTCTACATTGCATGTACAGAGAGAAGTGCAGAGATGCTGTTGTCCCTCAAGAGATAATGTTCATAAATAAATTTTTTTTTAAAAAAAAGCCAGTGTGTCCTGTGGGCTTTTTGGTTTTCCCTGCTTCTCAAAAAGGCTCTCCTCTGTCATCTGGTTCACATTCCTGAGGAGAGTTCTCACGCACGGACATTTCCACAGAGAGGAACTGAAGGAGCAAAGAAAGACCTACCTCACGTAAGATTTGAACCCAAACCTACAAGCCTGAACGCACCTCCCACCGTACGCCAGTTCCAGACCTTGCCAAGCAAGGCAGGTGTCAGCCTTTGTCAGGTGGAAAAGGAGGAGGAAGTTGTGTGCCAGAGTGTCCCCCTGCTGCAGGAAATTGGGAGGGGTGGTGGCACTTTTCCCAGTTAGCCCGTTTTGTTCGGGGCAGCCCTGACCCCCACCGCTCCATGTATCCAACGAAGTGAGCCAAAGCCCACCAGAGCTGCCGCCTGTGCACCTTTTCCAACTAGCGCATTTTACTCAGACCATGTCTGATGCTTTGCTTCCAGAGACCAACGCAGCTTTTTCCGACTACCTCACAGCAAAAGCTCAGCCTCGGCCTCTAAACGGGGGCAGTGGAAATGTCTGGCACCAGGGTTTTCGGTGGGCTCTCGAAATTTGATTTTAAAAACTACACACACAACAGCCTTGCAGAATTTTCCCCCTTTGTTTTGTTTCCAGGTGCGCTCTTTAGCAAGATTGTTTTTCCAGACCAGACCTGGGGTCTTCCAACATCTTTTGGCCACTTTTACCAATTGGAGGCAGGGAAGGGAGTGAAGCCTCAGCCTGAGATAGGAAAGGCCTTGTAACTGGGTTTTTTTTTCCTTTCACTGAATCATTCAGCCTAAAGCTGCTCAAAGCTTGTGTGTGTTTTTTTAGCTTAGTGCTTTCATGTCTCCTATATCTCTAAATACATTAGTGAGAAAGAGTGCAAGTTGCAACTCACCTCTTTTTTTTAAACTTAAGTGGCCCACACATCTAACCCAAACAATTGAGAAGACTGAAATGTGACACACGCACCCAGCAGAGATCGTCCTGGCATTGCCTGAGCAGGTCTTCTGAGAAGTGGTGTGCAGGAATAAAACGGGCACCTTGTGGAGCAACCTCAGAAGTCCTGCAGCTAAACCCGGAGAACTCGGAGGAGACTCCCTGCGCTCTCCCTCCCTCTGCCAAGCTGCAAAGTTGGCGGAAGCTGTCATCCCTCGGGCGGTAGAGCTGCATCTCCAAGACAGCAATCTGAAGGCCGGGGTCCGTGACCGCCATGTTGTTTTGTTGTTTATTCGTTTAGTCGCTTCCGACTCTTCGTGACTTCATGGACCAGCCCACGCCAGAGCTTCCTGTCGGTCGTCAACACCCCCAGCTCCCCCAGGGACGAGTCCGTCACCTCTAGAATATCATCCATCCATCTTGCCCTTGGTCAGCCCCTCTTCCTTTTGCCTTCCACTCTCCCTAGCATCAGCATCTTCTCCAGGGTGTCCTGTCTTCTCATTATGTGGCCAAAGTATTTCAGTTTTGCCTTTAATATCATTCCCTCAAGTGAGCAGTCTGGCTTTATTTCCTGGAGGATGGACTGGTTGGATCTTCTTGCAGTCCAAGGCACTCTCAGAATTTTCCTCCAACACCACAGTTCAAAAGCATCCATCTTCCTTCGCTCAGCCTTCCTTATGGTCCAGCTCTCGCAGCCATATGTTACTACAGGGAACACCATTGCTTTAACTATGCGGGCCTTTGTTGTCAGTGTGATGTCTCTGCTCTTAACTATTTTATCGAGATTTGTCATTGCTCTTCTTCCAAGGATTAAGCGTCTTCTGATTTCCTGACTGCAGTCAGCATCTGCAGTAATCTTTGCACCTAGGAATACAAAGTCTTTCACTGCTTCTACATTTTCTCCCTCTATTTGCCAGTTATCAATCAAGCTGGTTGCCATAATCTTGGTTTTTTTGAGGTTTAGCTGCAAACCAGCTTTTGCACTTTCTTCTTTCACCTTCATCATAAGGCTCCTCAGTTCCTCTTCACTTTCAGCCATCAAAGTGGTATCATCTGCATATCTGAGATTGTTAATGTTTCTTCCAGAGATTTTAACTCCAGCCTTGGATTCCTCAAGGCCAGCTTGTCGCATGATGTGTTCTGCATACAAGTTGAATAGGTAGGGTGAGAGTATACAGCCCTGCCGTACTCCTTTCCCAATCTTAAACCAGTCTGTTGTTCCATGGTCTGTTCTTACTGTTGCTACTTGGTCGTTATACAGATTCTTCAGGAGGCATACAAGATGACTTGGTATCCCCATACCACTAAGAACTTGCCACAATTTGTTATGGTCCACACAGTCAAAGGCTTTAGAATAGTCAATAAAACAGAAATAGATGTTTTTCTGAAACTCCCTGGCTTTTTCCATTATCCAGCGGATATTGGCAATTTGGTCTCTAGTTCCTCTGCCTTTTCTAAACCCAGCTTGTACGTCTGGCAATTCTCGCTCCATGAACTGCTGAAGTCTACCTTGCAGGATCTTGAGCATTACCTTACTGGCATGTGAAATGAGTGCCACTGTTCGATAGTTTGAACATTCTTTAGTGTTTCCCTTTTTTGGTATGGGGATATAAGTTGATTTTTTCCAGTCTGATGGCCATTCTTGTGTTTTCCAAATTTGCTGGCATATAGCATGCATTACCTTGACAGCATCATCTTGCAAGATTTTGAACAGTTCAGCTGGGATGCCGTCGTCTCCTGTTGCCTTGTTATTAGCAATGCTTCTTAAGGCCCACTCAACCTCACTCTTCAGGATGTCTGGCTCTAGCTCACCGACCACACTGTCAAAGCTATCCCCGATATTGTTATCCTTCCTATACAGGTTTTCTGTATATTCTTGCCACCTTTTCTTGATCTCTTCTTCTTCTGTTAGGTCCTTGCCATCTTTGTTTTTGATCATACCCATTTTTGCCTGGAATTTACCTCCAATGTTTCTAATTTTCTGGAAGAGGTCTCTTGTCCTTCCTATTCTATTGTCTTCTTCCACTTCCGCGCATTGCTTGTTTAAAAATAATTCCTTATCTCTTCTGGCTAACCTCTGGAATTTTGCATTTAATTGGGCATATCTCCCCCTATCACTGTTGCCTTTTGCTTTCCTTCTTTCTTGGGCTACTTCTAGTGTCTCAGCAGACAGCCATTTTGCCTTCTTGGTTTTCTCTTTCTTTGGGATGTATTTTGTTGCCGCCTCCTGAACAATGCTGCCAACTTCTGTCCAGAGTTCTTCTGGGACCCTATCTACTAAGTCCAGTCCCTTAAATCTATTCTTCACCTCCACTGCATATTCCTTAGGAATATTAGTGAGCTCATATCTAGCTGATCTGTGGGTCTTCCCTAATCTCTTTAGTCTGATCCTAAATTGTGCAAGAAGAAGTTCGTGATCTGAACTACAGTCAGCTCCAGGCCTTGTTTTTACCGACTGTACAGATGTCTGCCACCTTTGGCTGCAAAGGATGTAATCAATCTGATTTCGGTGTTGTCCATCTGGTGAAGTCCATGTATAAAGCCGTCTCTTAGGTTGTTGGAAGAGAGTGTTTGTTATGCAGAGTGAATTGTCTTGGCAAAATTCTATCAGCCTGTGTCCTGCTTCGTTTTGTTCTCCCAGGCCATACTTACCTGTAATTCGAGGTGTCATTTGACTGCCCACCTTAGCATTCCAGTCTCCTGTGATGAAAATAACATCTCTTTTAGGCGTGTTGTCCAGTAGGTGCTGCAGATCCTCATAGAACTGCTCTACTTCAGCTTCTTCAGCATTTGTGGTTGGGGCGTATATTTGGATCATTGTGATGTTAGATGGCTTGCCCTGAATTCGAATTGAGATCATTCTATCATTTTTTGGGTTGTATCCAAGCACTGCTTTAGCCACTTTACTATTAATTATGAAGGCTACTCCATTTCTTCTGTGGTCCTCTTGTCCGCAGTAGTAGATCTGGTGGTCATTTGATGTGAAGTGGCCCATTCCAGTCCATTTCAGTTCACTGACGCCCAGAATGTCTATCTTTAATCTTGACATCTCACCAATAACCACATCCAATTTGCCCTGGCTCATAGATCTTACATTCCAGGTTCCGATGGTGTGTTGATCCTTAGAACATCGGATTCGCCGTTCACCACCAGCACCGTCGGCCGCTAGCCGTCCTTTCGGCTTTGAGCTAGCTGCGTCATCACGTCTGGGGCTAGTTGAGCTCATCCTCTGTTCCTCCCCAGTAGCATTTTGACCATCTTCCGACCTGGGGGTCTCATCTTCCGATGGTATACCGACATATCTCTGGTTGTACTGATCCATTTAGTTTTCACGGCAAGAATACTGAGGTGGGTTGCCATTACCTTCCCCAGGGATCGCATTTAGTCTGACCTCTCTGTCATGACCTTCCCGTCTTGGGTGGCCCTTCACGGTTTAGCTCATGGCATCATTGAGGTGCTCAAGCTCCAGCACCACGACAAGGTAACGATCCTTTGCTGAAGCCGTGACCGCCATCGGGTCAGTTAAAGACGGTGCAGTGATGCTTGCGCAGTGCGTTAAGCTTGGTGGGTTTCAACAGTTACTTCCTCTGTGGCTTGGTGAGTTGGGCGGAGGCACTGCTGCTCCCTCTGGATAAACAGTTTCACGCACAAGCCAAGAATCGGCCGGATGCACTTTTTAAAACACGGCCAGAGGAAGGGGAGCTGCAGTAATAACGCTGGCGTGTCGTCACATGACAGAATTCACCCCAGAAGGCAGCGACGGGCCTTCCAGCGGGCAAAATCCCTCCCGCCGAGCCCCAGCCCGCGTTTTAGCACGACGTGCTCAGGCGCGGTCTGGGAATTAGAGCAAGCACTTGTCGCGGGAGTGGAGGGCAAACAGAAGAGCTCTTGGTACGCACATCCGGCGACTGAGCCAGGCCAGGCCGAAAAGTTGCTCGACAGGACCGAGCGGGTTCTGCCGCGGCCGCCTCGCCAGTCTCTCCCCGCCCAGCTGAGCCAACACTAAGAGGCCCGGGGAGGGGGGCGAGGGGGCCTCTCACAGGGGCCTCTTCGTCAGCTGCAGCTCACCGCTGCGCGGGCCCCCCACCTGGCCCCGGAGGAGCCGCCACCGACGGCGCAGCCCCCGCGCCCAGCCCCGGAGGCGGGCGGCGAGACGCCGCAGACGCCGCGCGTCCCCCGTGAGGAGCACCCAGCGCCCCCGGAGGAGGACGCTGCGGGCCCCTCGCCTCGGCCCCAAGGCTCGCCGGGCGCGCTCGCGGCCCCGTGCGCCTCCGCGGCGACCGAGGCGCCAGCCGCCCTCCGCGCCTCTCTCCGGGCAGCGCTGCTCTGGGCCGGTCCGCAGCGGGGGCCCAGCAGGAACGCACGCCCGACCGTCACCGCCGGGGAGCGGCAGGACGATGGGGGACCTTCCGAAGGGGTCGCGCAAATCCCTGGGCTGCCAGAAAGACAAAGCGGGCGGGGAGGCTGGGGAGGGGCGGCCTCGCGAGAGACCACTGGCGGCGCTTCTCCGGGCGCCCCGCCTGCCGGTGGCCAGTTGCTGGCCCAGGGAGCCGGGCCCGGAGCAGCAGAGGCCCCGTTTGCCTGACCGGACCGGAGAAGCGCCCCAGCCCGGCGTCGCCGCCCTAGTCTGCGTGCCCTCGGCCTACCGAGATGGCAGCGCAGGGCTTGGCATTCGCTCCGCCACTGCCCAGCGGGCACCGCCAGCAGGCCCGCAGCTGGTCCGGGAAGCAGCGGCTCCTGCTCAAAGCCGAGCGCGGCGGGCCACGGGCGGGCCCCCTCCGGAAGGGACGGCCGGTGCGTGCCTACGGCCGGGGGGGCGGCTGTCGCCCTCCTCTTGCTGTGGACCAAAGGGATTGCCTCTGAGCAGCTGCAGAGCGCCCTCAGAACAAGAAGCGAGGCCCCTTCCCCAAAGACGCGGGAAGGGCCGGGGCGGCTGGCGGCGCAGGGGCCTCCGGGGGGCAGCCACGGCGGGACGCGCGCCGCTCGGCCTTGAGCCGCCCTCCGCCTTCGGTGGCCGCTCCCCGCCCCCGCGGCCTCCCTTCCCTCGACGGGCTCGCGGCCGGAGAAGGCAGCGCCCGGCCGGCCCCGCCCGGCCTCCCGCTCACCTCGCTGCCGCCCCGCCCCGCCCCGCCCCGCCGCGCCCCGCCGCCAGAAAGGCAGCTCGCCGCCGGCCCAGCCGTCGCTCCGCTCCGCTTCGCTCCGCTCCTCCGCCCGGCCGGGGGCCGCATGGACTTCGACGGGCAGGTGCTGCGCCAGGCGGGCGGCTTCGGGCGCCGGACCCGCTTCCTGGCCGCCGCCTCGGGGCTGCCCAACATGCCCCTGGCGCTGGGCCTGGCCGCGGGGCTGCTCCTGGCCGCCGTCCCGCAGCACCGCTGCCGCCCGGACCCCGCGCTGCTCCCGGCCGCGCTGCGCAACGTCAGCGGCCCGGATCTGCTCAACGCCTCGGCGCCGCCGGGCAGCCCCTGCCTGCTGTACCGCTACGCGCAGGCCGGAGGCGCCCCCGGCCCGCCCAACGGCACCGGCCCCTGCACCCGCGGCTGGCAGTACGCGCTGCCCGCGGCCGGCCTCCGCTCCACGGTCGTCACGCAGGTGCGGCTGGGCGGCGGGCGCCCCCAGGCGGGCGGGGTGGCGCGGCGCGGCCTCGGCCCCGGAGGACCCGGAGTGGCCGCAAAGGCCGGGCGGGAGGTCCCTGGCGGCGCTGTCGGGCTCCGGACGGCGCAGCGGCTCCTGCCACGCCTCGCTCGGCCCCCGGCGCCCAGGGCCGGCCTGCGAGCGCCGGAAAGCCCGGCCCGGCCCTGGCCCCTGCTGCTGACGGGCGGCTTCCCTTGCAGTGGGACCTGGTGTGCTCCAGGCGCTGGCGGGTGCCGCTGGAACAGACCACTCACCTGCTGGGGTGGATGGTGGGCTACGCGGGCTCCGGCGCGGCCTGTGACAGGTAAGGCGGCCGGGCTCTCCCCGTGGCTGCCGCGCCCTGGGAGCTGCCCGGGTGGCCGCGGCGAGGGCTGGGCGCTGGGCTTTCTGCCTCTGTTGGGAAACGAAGCGCTGCCGCCCGCGGGAGGCGTTGGCTGTCGTGGACCTCTGGCCTGGGAGAGCCGGCTGCCTACACCTGCCCGGGCGGGAGCCACGCGGCGGGAAGAAGACCGCGTTTCATCCCTGCTGTCTAGGGTGATTCACAGGGCGATCTTGGAGAGATTGTGGTAGATCAGCAAGAGATCCGAATCCCACGTTTTGCTTAAAAGCAAAATTTTTCCTTCTGTCCTTAGCTGTCACTCTTGAAGTGAGAGAACTTGGGTGAACAGGCTTTTTACGTGGAAGCTCACTTAGTTCCCCTACGGAAATTCTAAGCCTGTAGTCGTGGCTCGGGGCCCCTAACTCTTGCTGCAACGAATGGAAGGGGGCTGCCCATAGCATGGCCCCAGCCCTGAATGTGGAAGGGCCCTCTGCCCACCGCCCGTCCGGCACGGCCTGGGAGCCGCTGTCAGGAGGGGCAGAGCAGGGAAAGGGAGCTTGTGTTTCTTCGTGAACGCTGCCAGAGGAAAGAAAATGGGTTTTCATGGAAAGCTCTCAATCTGTTAAGAAGGCATTCTTTGGGCTGACCAGGATGGGTGAGCCAGCTCTCCTGCAGCCTTGCTGTAAAAATGGACTTGGTGAAACCTGGCATTTTTCTGACACTCCTGGGCCCACTGGACCAGAAAGAGCTGGAGTTTGGTGGGCATCGTTAAGGGTCTTCCATAACCAACGTGCAGCAGTTGCTGTTTCAAACCGAGGCCTAGACAAGTTGCTGTTTTGCTCCCCTGTGGACTGGGGGGGGAGCTGTTTCAGTGCAGTCGGGTTTGGTCTGTTCTCCCTCCTCCCCCCTCCCCTTCCTCCCTTCTCTAGGCTTGGCCGCCGGACCACCTTCATTCTTTCCTTGACGCTGTCTGTCCCGCTGGGATTTGCCGTGGCCCTGGCAGTGGATTACCTGATGCTGGTCATTATGCGGCTGCTCTTTGGGGCCATGCTGGCTGGGACCTTCCTCTCTCTCTACGTGGCACGTGAGTGGCTTCCTGCCAGCTAGCCTCTTGTCGTGAAGGCTCTGGGCCTTGCAAGTTCCGCTGTCCTCCAGGACCAGCAGGAAGCGGGAGTGACCCCGCGAGGAGGCCCTCCTTGCTATCAAACTAGACCCTCCCCACATAGGCCCATTGTGCGTGGCTGAAGGCATGATGCTGGGTCCCCCCATGCAGTCCCCGAGCTTGAACAAGGTGGCTCTGGCTGAATGCCTCTGGGGGAAGGATGAGGCTGGGCTTGGGGCTTCTGGCAGCCAGAGGTGGCTGTCCTGTGGTGTAGCTCCCCAGTGGTTTGAATGGCTTCCACGGCGGCTGGCGAGCGCACCGCTTCTCTTGGGCAGGCTTGGGAAAGAGGTGGTTCTCTGGCATTGCTGAACTACAAGTCCTGGCCTCCCCCCCCACACCTTTGGCTGCTGAAGCGGGAAGCCTGGATGCCTGCAGGGATGACAGATGCAGTGGGCCTCGGCCAGAGCAGTGTCCAGCACTTGTCCGCCCCACTGATCTGTGCTCCTTCTCCGTCTCCCCCCCCCCCGGCTCACACTACCCCTGTGCTTCTCCTCAGGCCTGGAGTTGTGTGACCCACCCCACCGCTTGGTGGTCACCATGAGTGCCAGCTTCTTCTGGGTTGCTGGGCAGATGATCCTGCCAGGACTGGCCGTGGCCTGCGTGGAGTGGCGGCTGCTCCAGGGAGCCATCACGCTGGGGCTTGCTCTGCTGGCAGCTTGCTGGTGGTGAGTGCGCTTCTCGCCCCAAACACCGAGTGGGTCCGCCTCCTCCACCGGCCCCCATTTGGCGCGTTCCGCTCCTTCCTTGCTGCCTCAGCTACTTCAGGGGACTGAGCGAGTATATGCAGAGAAGAGGACTCACATCTCAAACAGCTTCAAGAGCACCAAATGCCGCACCACCCCATTCAGATTTGCAGAGCAGTCCTCCTGCAGCGAGGGTTTTGTAGTCTTCCTTAGCAACCTTGCGGTGTGGGATCAGCCAAGGATAGTGGCCGGGACCACCCCGAAGTGTGTAACTGAACCCGAGTGGGAGGCGGGTGGGTTTCCCTGCCCCAGCGGCACGTCCCTTCCGAGCACTTCAGAAGGGCTCTGGCAATGCCTCTGCTCCAAGGTGCCAGGGCAAACTCGGCAGCTGTGGGGGAGAGGCCATCTTACGGGTCAGTATTGGTCAACGAACAACAAGGAGGGTGTGGGAGCAAAATAGCCTTAGGAGAGCAGTGCCCAAGGGGGGCTCTCAAGGGTTGCATGTCAGCGGTGTGCAAAGACCTAGGCTTTGGGCGTGCAACAAAATGGCCACGTGTTCTGTGGCACATCAGGCTGTGTGGGCCACGTTAGCAACAGAAAGGGACAGCTGCCGAAAGATTTCTGCAAACCGGGGAAGAGGCGTGATGCCTGTGGAATGTGGCTCTGCAGAAGCAGGCATGGAAGGAGAGGCGTGTGGGCAAGCGAGGCAAGTGAGCCGGGCAGGAGCACCCAGGAAGTGGTGGGAAGCAGGAACGCAACAGCGCTTGGGATACGGTAAAGGGTATGGTGAAAATGCCGGAGGAGGAGATGTGGCCGCCTTAATGGTGTCTTTTGTGGCTGGCATCTATCGACTGGGTGGAATATCCTCCCTCTGTTGCCTGCTTCTCGAATTTGCATTGAAGATGGTATTTGGCGCCCTCCCCATTCCACAGACTGAGAAACAGGCCCGTGGGGACTTTTCATCCCCTGCCCGCCCACCTTCCTTTGGCTCCATCCAGCAGCTAGTTGTCTTCCTCCTGCCCGCCTAGGTCTCCTTCCCTGTTTCCCGAGTCGGCCCGGTGGCTCTTGGCCACTCGGCAGCTGGAGAGAGGCAAGCGGGCCCTGCAGGACTTGGCCAGGGGCAATGGGGTCAGCCCAGAAAATGGTTCCTGGACAGGGGAGCCCCTCTCGCCAGGTAGGTCTGCCTGCTGGGCCTTGCATGCCCCTGCTGGGGGCGACGGGGAGTGTGGCAACCTAGACCTGCAGACCAGGAGCCTCTGAGCCGAGCCAGTCGGAGGTGGCGGCCTGGCAACTCCCCTCCCCCCCCCGAGCCCCCCAGCTCTGTCTGCCAGGTGTCCTGAACGCACGCCTGCCTCAGCTGATTAGCCAGGCTGCCTACCAGTCGGGCTCTGCTCTGCTTTCGTCCCCAGAGATGGATGGCCGGCCAGAGGGCATCCCCAGGGCAGAGTACCACAGCGTCTTTCGGCTCTTCGGCACGCGGGTGGTGTGGAAGAACAGCGTCATTCTCGGCTTCACCGCGTAAGCGTTGCTAGGGAGGGCCCGAGTGGGGGACTGGCCTCGCCCTTGGACAGACCGCTCCTCCTCCTCCTCCTCGCAGGCTGCACTGGGGACCCCCCACATGCAACCCCCCCATTTGCCAGCCATAAAACATTCTGTGGACTTAAAATCCTCCTCCTTCCCCTGCCAGTTTCATTGGGAGCGGGATCCGCCACTCCTTCACCCGCAACTTGGCTCCGTATGCGCCCCGCTTTTACTTCCCCTACTTCCTGCTGGCGGGGAGTGAGGCGGTGGCCATCTTCTTCCTCTTGCTGACGGTGGATCGCTTTGGCCGCCGGGCTGTCCTGCTCTTCAGCACCATCCTGACCGGCGTTTCCTCCCTGCTGCTGCTGGCCCTGATGCAGCGTAAGGAGAGGGCTGCCACGTGGGTAGGCGGGTGGGTGGGGGCAAGGGGCACCAGTTCCCAAGAGGGGGACTGATCCTGCTTGATGGTCCTGCTCTCGTGTTTGCTGGGCCCCTGCGAGGGGGCTTCATCCCAGATCTCCACTGTGGCGTTTTCCAGACTGAGTGGGATGGATGCAGCTTGGCTCGCTTGCTTGAGTCACCTGCTGAGGTTTGTGTGGCAGGAGCCTTCTCTCTGCTTGGGAGCCAAGGGGAGGGGAGGATTAGTGGAATGATGCTCAGCCAGCTGCTCTCCTCCCTTCCCTAGATTTGATGGCGTGGCTTGTCCTGGCACTCTCCGTCCTGGGCATTCTGGCATCCCAGGCTGTCGCTACCCTCAGTGTCTTCTTTGCCAGTGAGGTGCTGCCCACCGTGGTCAGGTGAGGAGGTGTTGGGCTTCCCCCTGGGTAGGCAGATGGGGGCTGCAGCCCAGAACTCAGATTCAGGGGGGATTGCAGCCTCGCTCCAAGGGCCATCCTGGGCCGAGTCCTGGTGACCCAGAATCGGCAGCCCCAATTGGCTTTCCCCATTAGCCGGGTAGGCAGGGCAGCGTCTCCGGGCAGACAAATGCTCTGTTCCTGCAGGCGACTCCTTATGCTTGTGCAAGGAGGGGAGGAGCCCACTTGGGATTGGCCCCGAGCTGCGCTGGCTGAGCTTGTGCTGGCGAAGGGCTCGGGGGAAGCGATGGGGCTCTGCCCGGCCTGCCCAGGGCCCAAGGCCGGGAGAGGTTGCTGGCCAGGGAGGCAGGGCTGGGGCCGAGCAGGGCAGGGCCCCCCCACAGAGCCCTGCTGTGCCAAGGAGCTGTGCCTGCCCTCCCCCACACTGATGGAGCCGAGCCCTGCTGCTCCCCAATCGGGTGCTTCACTTTGCAGGGGGGCCGGGCTGGGCCTCATCCTGGCTGCCCATGCAATGGGCCAGGCAGCCACCCCCCTCATGGACATCCAGCGCAGCCGGGCCTTCTTCCTCCACCATGTGGTCTTCGCCTCCTTCGCCATCCTCTCGGTGCTCAGCATCATGCTCCTCCCCGAGAGCAGCCACCGGCCCCTGCCGGACTCCATGCAGGAGGGGGAGAGCCAGCACCGGCCCCCACTCTTCCACCCCGCCCGCCCCCGCCGCCCCCACCAGGACCAGCTGCCACTGCTGTCCACCCGATCGGGCGCCGGGCCCTACGACCCCGACAGCTACGCCCACCTCGTCTCGGCCACCAAGAAGATGCTGGGCAGCCACGTGGGACCCGCCGGCTCTCGGGCAGGAAATCTGCTCTTCCCGGAGCCCTGAGAGCACGGAGTGCCCCAGAGGAGAGTGCCGTTGCTGGGGCCAAACTGCCGGGGAACCCAGGCCCTGCAGAGGGAACTTTCCTGGTCCTGGCATTGTCTGGTTTCCAGTCATGGGAGGCAGGGGGAGGCCTCTGGCCCTCTCTTCCTTGGAGAGGCTGACCCAGCACCCTCCCAGGGCCCCCTTTCCTTTCTGGACACACAATAAACCCTGTGCTGCCTTTGTAGTTCACTTTTCTTGGGGAGTTTTATTGTCAGCCACAGCAAGCACGGCCCCCTGCCCCGCCCCCCTCCCGAATGCCCCAGGGTGCTTACTGCCCTGGCTGTAGCCATCCCAGCACCTTTGCAGCGTGGGGCTGTGGGCTGTGGCTTATGGGGTGAACGCAGTCGGGTTTACCCATAGCGCACCGGACGCTGCTTCTCAGGGTGGGCCCCTGATGGCTTCCCTCTGGGTGGGGGGATGCCCTCGGAGGTGCTTCACTGCCTGGCTCCTGCAGCGCTGCCTCTTGCGCCTCCCTTGCCCCCCCTTCAGTTTCCAGGCACGCCGGGTCTTTCTACCAGCTGCCTCTGGTTCAGGCCTGGTAACTCTCGCAATCCCCTGACTGGGGCCATCGCGGTCCCGGTTGGTGGGAAGGAGGGGTGCCGCAGACGGGCCCTGGGGGTTCCCAAGACAGTCCCTCCGGCAGCTGTCAGGGGAGCCAGGGAACGCCGGCAGAATCTCAGCCAAAGGGCTCAGAGAGGCGCCGTGGCCTTTGGGTTCGAGTCCGGCCCTGCTGCTCCCCCGCCGCTGCCCCCTACTGGCCATACAGCTCGGCCAGGCGCCGGAATCGCGGCCCCCAGTCACTGAGGTAGTCATAATCCTGGTCTTCGTCCGCCAAGCTGGACAGGATGGAGCTCAGCGACCCGCTAACTGAACGGTCCCCTTCATAGTCATAGATGAGCGCCGTGTCATAGGGAGGAACTCCGGGGTCGCTGTCCGCCGCCTGCAGGCCCTACGGAGGAGAAGAGCAGGAATGGGGGTGTGCCAAAGTCTGAGTTACCCTTTTTGGTCCAGCCCTCACTGGGCAAGGGATTGATGCCCCTCTGCCGCCAGGCCCCTTGTGCCCAGCCAGAGATGCTTGCTGGGTGCAAGAGAACTTGACTGAGCTCTACAGCCTTGGAAGTGGCACATCTCACTTTTGAAGAAAACATTTGGTGCCCTTGAGAGAGCGCACAGCCCTTTGCAAGAGCCCAGTGCGGTGGTGTGTGTGTGTGAAGTGGGGGGAGGTTGCGAGGCTACATGGCAGGGCTGGCATGGTCTTTCCTGAGAGAGGCACCAGTCAATACCCCCTGCATAGCTGAGAATTCGGGGGGGTCCCTGCCAGGCTGTTGTGGCCTGACCTTTGATGCGTGTGATGCCAGGATGGGTCCACCTGAGAGCCAAACATCTTGATACTGGTTTTGTAGTAGCTGCAGAATGCGGGGTGGTGGTGGTTTCGGGGGTCACTCTGCTCTTCAGGCCCTCTGCCCACCCAGGCCCATCCCCTGCCCCCGAGCAGCAAGGCCACCTTTCAGAGGGGGTCCTGCTGCTCTGGGGGCACAGAGCCCCAGGGTGCGACAGTGGGGGCTTCTCTCATTGGCAGGGTTCGTCCAGTGGTAACTTGCTTGACCCTTCTGTGGAGCTGCCCCACTTCTGGGGAGTGCAGCCCCCACAAGGGGAGCAACCTGGCTGCTTCCTCAGCAGTTAGAAAGTTCTTTATGTCCTCCTGGACACTGCGAGGCATCCTTGAAGGCCGGCAGCACAATAAGTGCTTTGAGAGACGATACCAAACGGCTTCTCTCCTCCCACCAGGACCAAATTCCCAGTCAACCAAGCCGACTGTGCAGCAGATTTAAAGCCGGGGTCCGGCCGGAGGGTCCCTCCTCTCCCCCCATCCCTGCCTGCCTCTTTGCCTCTTTTCACCTCGTTGATGAAGTCCTCGATGTCAGCAGGGCAGGTAGCCACGCGCTGGGGGTGCTGGGGCAAGGCGTAGCTGTAGGGGGTGTCCCTCCGTCGAAGGGGCTTGCCCCGGGGGGCCGGGGGGCCAAATAGGTCTGGGTCGCGCAGTTGGGACAGATCGTAGGCGTCCTGCAGGTGGAGGAGGGCACGTTTAGCCATTGTGGCCCCCAGGCTTGGAAGCAGAGAAGGCCATGACCCGCAGTGGCTCCCTGGCCTCACCTGATCCTCTTCTCCGCCCCCCTGTTCGTCGTAGTTGAGGACATTGTTCCTCAGGTCGTCCTGCGAGTCCCCCAGGAGCCCCTTGCGGAGAGCCTGCCGGCGAGAGCGCTCCAGCCCGGCCACCAGCAGCACCAGCACTGCCCACAGAGAAGGCACCGTCAGTGTTCCCAGGCGCCCCCCGCCCCCCAGCAGGCAGGGCAGCCAGCCCATGCAGAGCTGCCAGCCGGGGCCGGCCACCCCCTGCCCCAGGCTGCTGCCAGCTGTTCTTGCGGGCACGTTTCCTCTGGGGGGACTCAAGACCGCCCTGCTCTGCCCTGCCCATGCCAGGAGAGCCTGGGAAAACGCAGCCAGCCGATGCAGCCCCCCCAGTACCCAACTGTGACGCCCACATTCAGGTGCACACGCTCTGCCACGGGAAAGGGTGTGTGCCTAGGGCCGGGGCACACAGGCCAGGATGTGAGTGCCAGGGTCTTCCTGTGTGCAGCAGGGGGGCTCCTCTGCCCACGGGAGAGCCAGAGTGCTGGGCTGTGCTGGGTGCTGGGTGAATCAGCACCTGGGAACGCTCTGCTCCACCCATGTAGCCCAGGAATAGTCCATCCGTCCGTCCATCACATTTATAGAGCCACCCATCTCATAGCACTGCCCCCACATGAATGTGGGGCAGATGTCCAGCTCCTCCCACTTCCTTTCTGGGCCCTGGGGATGGAGACCTCCCTCCCTCCCTCCCACCAGGCGAAGGTCCTGGTCCTGATCCTGCACCAGAAAGCTCAAGCACTTACGCAGGAGTAGGGTGGCACTGCAGAGGATGGTCATCAAGGCGCCCAAACTGAGACCTGCCACCACCGCCGCAGTGGCAGCTGCGTGAGCCCCGCAGGTGCCCCACTGATCGCAGGCGCAGACAGAGACGTTCAGCAGCTGCGTTCGCACCCGCGGCGGGATCCCAGAGTCACTGATGAGCAGCGGCAGGACATGGAGGCCCTTGGCCACGTCCACGGGAGGCCACAGCAGCACGTGCGTGTCTGGAGTGGGTAAAGGAAGTGGGGGGGTGAGCCTCTGCCCATGCCATGGGGAGCTTGAAAGCACCAGGAACAGACTTGGGGGGTCAAGGTGCTTAGCCCACTAAACAAATGTGCTTGAAGGGGGGGGGCTTCTCCTGCTCCCCCCACTTGCAAGGACAGATGGCCGTCTTGGAAGCAGCCCTCTGCAAGAGGCGTCCATGCTGTTTTTGCAAGATACAGGGCCTTCGTTAAAAGCAGTTAACCTTTTAACCTCTTTTCCAAATAAGCAGGGCATACTTATCAAATTATTGGTAGCCAGTCTTTTCCAGTGTTCAAAAAACCAACCTCCTCAGGGCAACTCACATCACAAATGAACTCAAGATGTCGCCTTTCAGCTGGTTTCAGATTTTTAATAATTCGCTTCCCCCCGTTTCGAATCCGGCAAGGTTGAGGCCGGAGGAAATTTGCTCCCAATGGGCCCAGCAGGCTCCAGCCTGGAGCAGATGCTCACTCCCCCCTTCACTAAAAGCTGCAGAGGGATATGCTTTGCGGGGAGGGGGCTCTACCAGGAAATGGTCCGTGCTTCCCCCCTGGCCTGTGTCGACTCCCCACCTCCAACGCCGGCACCCTGGAAGCACATCGCCTGAGATTACCGTTGGGGTGGCTGAGAGTCCAGTTGTGCACACTGCTGGGGCCGAAATGGAAGTGGAACGGTGCTGCGTGGGGTGCCAAGTCCTCATCAGCGGCACTCAGGACCAAGCCGCCCCCTTCCCTGCACAGCTCTGCCGTGGTCGGGAACAGGAAGGGCGCGTGGTCATTGACCTCCAGCACCTCAATGGAGAGGGTCCCAGTTGCGGTGAGGGGAGGGGTCCCTGAGAAAGAGAGAGAGAGGGAGTCAGAAGGGGTCCAGCAGGCCTGCCTGGGGGTCTCTCTCTGCCAGTTGGAAGGGAACTTCCCTGCAGAGGAACCAGGGAGCAAGGGGGTGGGCTACTGGGAGCTCTTCTGCCAGCTTCCATTCTTGCCAGCCTTTCGCTAATGGCTTGCCAAAAGATGACCCCCAGCCCCGGTCTGGTCCTCTGGCTATGGTGTGCAGTGCCCATGCAGAAAGTCCAAGCCAGCCCCGACGTTCCTTCTGGAACCTGCCAGCAGGACATTTTATCCGGACTGAATTGCCTTACAGTCCACCAAGGGTCTGTTTCTCCTTCTCCGCCCTGCCCGGCCCCCCATCTCACGGCTCAGCTTCCTCACCGTTATCCACAGCCAGGATCTGTGTGATGTACCAGCCCCCTGGGAAGGTTGCACGGGGGGGCACTTTCTGGTGGGCTTCCACCAGGCCCGATTCAGGGCCCACCCGCAGCCAGTCGGCCAGGTCAGAGGCTGGCAAGTACCTGGGGAGAGCAGACGGGCTCAGTGCCTGCAGGCCGGCGTGCCCCCATGTGCAGGGCTTGCTTCCCAAGGGGCAAAGAACAGAAGGGCCCCCTCCCCCATTTCCCAGGTCCTCCAGAAATTTCTCTGAAATCCCAGGTTCATCTGGAAAGTGAGCTTATTTAGAGGCAGGAAAACATAACCCAGCCTGGACTCATAGAAATTGTTCCGCAGCCTTTTGCAGGGTGGAGTTAATGAGGACTAGAGGCTTCACCGTTAAAACAAGAAGGAAAAGGGGGTTGGATTTGCTAGATTTTACATGGAATTCCAAATCCCAGCTGGGCCGAGCCGCTACACATGTGCAGAATCCCCACTGGCCCGCTTGGGTCTTGCTCACTTGAGCTCCTGGGCTTTTTGGGTGTCGGGGTCCCTGGCACGGAAGAGGGCGATCTCTGTTCCAGCAGGCGCTCCTTCGTTCACACTCCCCCTGCAGGGATTGTCCTGGAAGAAGGGAGGCTCGTTGGCATCCTTCACCCGCAGCTGCACCTTAGCCAAGGCGTGGGCCACTCTGGGGGCTGATGAGTCCAGTGGGCTTTGGTTCTGCACAGAGATCAGCAGCTCATGCCGGCTCTGCTCCTCATAGTCCAAGGCCTGGCGGGGGGAGAGAGTGGAAGACGGGTGGGAAGGCAGCGAGCTCTTCCGGGCCTTACTGCAACCCCCCGCGGTGCATCGCTGCACCAGGACAGGCCCTTGCACTGTTTCCTCCCCCCCCCCCCCCCGTCCTGCTGTCCTGTCCCCGCGCAAAAGATGCAGGAATATAAACTCGCATTGTCTCTCCATTCCTCTTCTGGCTCCAGAAAAAACTCTTCTCTTGCAGACAGAGCAGCAGGCTGACCGTGACTGCCATCTGCTGGCAGAAAAAGTCTCAGCATGATGCCAGAGAATGTGACTGCCATCTGCTGGCAGAAAAGTTCTCAGAGCACGTTGCTCCTCTTAACATTACTTTTTTCCCCTTAAAGGCTGAGACCTGCTGTCATTCAACTTCTGCCTGGAAGCCCCTCTGATTTCAGAAAGGACAGCCAGCCCTTGACATATGGGGAGGAGATGGGCTACGCTCACCTAAACTTGCAGGGTGAATCCACTCTGAGCTGGCCCAGAAACTCCACACACACATACACCCACCCTGCTTTGCCCCTGTTCCGGAGCAGAGCCTGGCATTTCTTTCAAGCACTCTCCATACCTTCACCAAAGAGATGACCCCCTCATTGGTCAGGGGGTCAGTGTGGATGGCAAAAGCTCCTCTGGGGTCACCCTCCAGGATGGTGAACTTGGCCAGCCAATTGGGGGACCCAGGCTGGTCTTTGTCCTGGACCATCACCCGCCCAACCTCCATGTCCTGCCTGTTCTCAGGGGCCTCCATGTGGAACTGCAGGAGAAAGGGGGGGCATTAAAAGGGAGGCTGAGCGGACTGCTGAGGACCCCACCCTCCCTGCTCCTGCTCCTCCCCCAGAACAGAAGAAGCCCTTTGGGGCTGGCTGAGGTGTGGCTCTCACGGCAGCAAAGGGAGTTTTTAACTGATTTGTTTATTTAAAACTGACCACTCTGCTGCTGGGGATGGATCCTTTAGCTCCTGTTTCTAACGTGGTCAAGGAAGATTTATTTCCCACCCTTCTCTTCCATCCACCCACCCACCCATTCCAGACTTATGGGGTTTTCCTGAGTCAGGGTGATACAGCAGCTGGTGCATAGTACAAAGAACAGGGCAGAATTGAGTTGATCTTCTCAACCCAGCAGGAATTCTGCACATAATTGCGGGCCGGCTACTCCTTCTCTGCCTAACCTATTAGTAGGGTACGGTTAGACATCTTTCACGTGTCAAGGCTGTGCCAGTCCAGGATTGGCACCCATCCCCTGCATCCCATGATGCTGTGGGGCTCAGGAGCCGCACCTTTTCAGCTCTTGGCTCACCTCCTACGCCAGGGGACACTTGCCAGCAAGAGCTTGAGTGGAGGGAAGGGAAGGGAGGAAGGGAGTTGTGGAGGGGCCCTAAATGCCTCTACCCTGTCTTCTCCCACTGGGCAGAGTAGCCAGTCTCCCCACCTCATCCGTCGTGAATTCAGAAGGGTTATCATTGATGTCCTCCACATAGATGACTGCTGTAGCTGTGGTGGTCAGGCCTTCTCCAGACATGTCAGCCACTTGGAGCGTCAAGTTGTAAATGCCTGTCACCTGCTCAAGGAGTGCCAGAAAGAGGTCAACGTGCCAGGAGTTTACAGTCACATCCTGGGTTGCCAACACACGTCCATTTGACACAAGAGCTGTGCATTTCTGCATTTGCTCTATGGCAAAGTCAAAACTGGACTTTATGACCTGCACTCCTTCCCTTTACTGAAGTGGCCAGGTGTAGGCTTAGCCAAAACACAGTTTTGCAAATCAAATAAGATATTGGCTATCAATGCGTCATCTTTTGTCAACCTGATGTTTTAAATCAGATCTTGTAGTGCAGTCTTTAATAATAAAATAAATCCAAGCCTTATTGCTAAAAATAATTGAGCAATAATGCTCAGTAAATGATTTGTTTTTCTAAAGTATCTCAGCTCAAGGGCATCCCAGTCAGGGAACCTCTGATAACAATAGTTCTGAAGTTGAAAGACTGTGTGTTGGAAATGTGGCACGGACATTCTAATGAGGATCTTTATTATTTTTTTCCCTTTTCATTCTCGTCTGGTTCATCCCTTACTGCTGCCTAGAACCTCCATCCAGAAGCAACGGAGAAGCTCATACCTCCCGGTCAAGCCGAACTTGAGCAGTTTGAATTTCCCCGGAAAGCTCATTAATTGTGAACAGCTCTCCCGCTCCTGGGCCCACGATGGAGTAGCGCAGGGCCGCGTTGTCTGTCTCAGGGTCATCAGCGTCTGTGGCTTCAGCCTTCAACACCAATGTCCCTGGAAACACATCCAGCTGCTTTAGGGTGCCAGGCTGAGGAAGCATGGCACGAGTCCTCTTGCTGCTGGAACTCTCCCAGGGACCCTTTGGAAACACAATGCTTGCTTGGCAGACTTGGATGAGTACAGCCCAGGACGCGCTCTACGACCTGACCCAGCGCCTCACACTCAGGTGCCGTGCTGTAACTATGGGAGAACTAAGGGTGGGGGTCAGGATGATGAAGTTTATCATCAGCACCCCTATCGTGCGTGTCTCTAAGGGCAGCCAGAAATTGTACAGGGTTAGTGTTTCTCAGCCTTGGCAGCTTGGAGATGCGTGGACTTCAACTCCCAGAATCCATGCTGGCTGAGGGATTCTGGGAGTTGAAGTCCACACGTCTTCAAGTTGCCAAGGTTGAGAAACACTGGTATAGGTAGTGCTGCTTTTATGCACCTGTGTAAATAATTAAATTAAAGAGATGGTTTGGTTATTCATGGCTAGGCAAGTGTGGAGGTGTGCAATGGAAATTAAATGCACCTCATTTCTAAAATAGGGCTGGCCCATCGTTCTGGTCACCAAAAGTGATGAAAAGGAAACAGTCAGAACCTCCTGTCTGTGCCTGCCCCAGATCAAAGGAGAACATGTGGACAGGACTGTGAAGTCAGTTCTGCCTCTCGGAAGATGTTCAGCCAGATCTGCGGGAAGGCCTGGCGCACCCACCTGGCTCGGCCCCTTCCACCACGTGCCCCGTGAACACATCCTGCTGGAAGAGCGGCCGGTTGTCATTCTGATCCAGGACGACAATCTCCAAGTCCGTGGGATCTTCAAGAGGCACTCCACCCAGATCCAGGGCAAAAGCCTTGAGCTGGTTGTGAGGAGAGCAGAAGGAGGCCCATCTCAGCCAGAGAAGCCAACTCTGCTCCCCTATGGGAGTCTAAGCAGCTTACAGGGCAGGCAGCGCAATGTCTTCAGAGTCTGATACAGAGGTGGGTGGACTTCCTGGCCCTTGGCCCCTCAGCTGGAACTTGGGGGGGACCCCAAAACGTCTGGATCCTGAACTGATTGGAGTCCAACCCCAGCCTGGCCTTACCCGAAAGCGATCATGTTTTTCCCGATCCAGCATGGTGTTGAGGTAGACCTTGCCACTCCGATTATCGATGGAGAAGATATCCTTGGGATCTTCGTCAACGCCGGGGCCCTTAATGCTGTAGACCACAACGCCCGGCTGCTGCTTGTCTGACTTAATCTGCAAGAGGGAAACGGGCTCCGGGGAGTGAGAAAGGTCTGGCTTGCTCTTCCAGGCTGTCTTTTCCCCCCTCCACCCCCACCTGAAACTAGATATGGTTGAATCCCCACCAGGCTTAGAAACAGCAGAAGCTGCCTTCTCCTATTGGCCCGCGGACCAGTGTGGCTGCAGTTTCAGCCAAAGTTTTTCCAGCTGTTCCTGTAGATGCTGAGAATGAACAGGGGACTTGTGGCGTGACAGAGCAAGATGCCCCTGGAAATGTGGGCTGATAAGTCATGAGGAATTGTGAGCAGCACACACATAACTATAGACCATCACATGCGTGGACCTAAAGGAGGGTGGTGAATATGCAATCCCTCCTGGTGCTAATCCCCAAAGCAGGCAAAATGGTAACAATTTTTATAGGATAGGTAAACTGGAGCGCAGTCACATTTCTGTCTGCCAATAAAAATACAAGTAGTCCTTGCTTAACAACCATTTGTTTAGTGATGGTTTGGACTTACAATGGTGCTGAAAAAACCAACTTATGACCAGTCCTCACACTTAGGACCATCGCAGTGTCCCATAGTCACATGATCGCCATTTTCAACCCTCCCAACCAGCTTCTGGCAAACAAAACCAATCAGGAACCTTGTGATTTGCTTAACAACCATGTGGTTTGCTTAATACCCATGGCAATTTGCTTAATGACCACAGCAAAAAAGGTTATAAAATTGGGTTGGATTTGCTTAATGACTGCTTCACTTAGCAACCAAATTTCCAGTCCCAATTGTGGTCATTAAATGAGGACTACCTGTACTTTTTTCCCCAGTTGCCCTATCTCTAGAGCTGGGCTAAATCCAACTGCAGTGGATTGGTCCTGGCCTTGCGAAATGGTGTGGGAGGGCCTGTGCGGCGGCGAGAAAGGGAGCTCAGCGTTGAACCGAAGTGTCGCCCTCTAGCCACTTCCCCCTTTAAGAAAGACCCCATGCTGGATGGGGTGGAGCATGACAGCCAAGGAAGGGCAGGGTCTTTCCTGTCCCTGCCTTGCTCGGCCCCGTCCCAAAGGCTGTTCCCTTGCCAAACGATGGGCTGGAGACCCCCTGCTCCCTGCCCCCTCCAGCCTCACCTGGACCAGGAGGTGGGGGACCCGCCTGTGGTTCTCTGGCACGCTGATGGGTGGGATGACCCAGGCCCTCTTCACCCTCCGCATGGCCGTCTTTGCCCGCGGCTGCAGGTGCCACACCGGACGGCTGTGCGAGGCCTCCCCTCCGGCGCAACAGGCGTCCTGTGAGGAGGAAAAGGACGACGCTCCTTTTTGCTACTGGTAAGCAAGGGGGGCGAGAAGGTGGCCGTGGCAGGGCGATCGAAACACTGCCTGTTTTTACCTGCCTCGTGTGGGAACGGGCGGAGGAGAGCCGGCCAGCCTGCGCCGGCGAAAGGGAACCCCTTTTCCTACTAACACATTTTATTACCCAAACTTTGCTGATGCCTTTGAACAGGTGCTACCAGAGCCTTGTGATTTTTTCGCTGCTGCGAAGTTGTCTCCCCCCCCCGCCCCCACAGGGATTAATCCCTCCAGGCGGTGTCTGCTTGGCAGCAGCTGCACTCGGGGCCAGCAAGCAAAGGCTGGAGCAGATACCCCAGTTCAGGCAGACCCTGGGAGGAGGCAGATTTTTGCTGGTGAAGGACTTAATAGTAATTGCTGGAAAGTTACCCATATTTTTTCTTTTAACTAACCAATAGCTCCTCCAGCACATTAAGGGTATTATACCGCTGGTGGCCTGGAAGACAGCAAGAGTTGCTGATATCAGATCTGGCTTTCCCTCCACGCCTGGACAAATACACTTTCCTTTTGTGAGGACTTGCCAACTGGTATTTTTGAAAGAAGACATATTGCAAGTTTGGCAGGGACAATGTTGCATGTTGCTGGGAAGTCAGAGCTGGATCTGGGCATTCAGGCTGGGAGGCCACGCGGCAATTCCCACCTCCGGAGCCACCCCTGCCCCAGGCCCCTTTCCCTCCACCTGCCCCCCAGCCCAGAAGCCCCTCCCCAGGAAAGACATGGCTTCTCCCTGCTGGCGCACAGATGGCAGGGGCCTGGAGAAGGATGTTCTGCTGGAGAAACTGAGCGCTCTTTGTGCCTGAGAACAGCTGCAGGCCGGGCCCACATCTGGGCAGGAAGGGCGATGTGGGGGGGGAGGGACTTGGAGGCTGCTGCAGCACCCAGAGGGTGGCTGGGGGTGCCAGGAGAGGTGGGGTGGAGGTTCAGCCAGGGAGCTTGGGGGTGGCTAGGAGGCACACAGCAGCAGCAGCAGCAGCCTTGGGGTGTCTCCCCAGACCCTGCCTTTCCTCGTGTTGGATCATGACCTGAGGTGATGTTATTGGGGCCCCCAAACCAGTCGCCCCAGAACAGGCGTTCTCTCGCCCACATTCACAGGCTGGGGCAGGAGGGGTAGCGCCAGGAAGCCCACTGTGGGCTGGCCGGCTGGGACGCCTGCTCCCCTTTCCTCCCCGCAGCAACCCTGCTGGCTCGGCAGCGCCGAGCAGTATGTGTGTGTCTGTGGGATTTCTCAGCGATGCTTCGTCCCCAAGGGAGTTGCTTGGACTTCCTGCATTCCTTCCCTGGTTTTCTTTTGCAAGAGCCTCCAGCCCTTTCCCTGATTACTGCATCATCACCACTGGCTGCCCTGCTTCTGCAAAGAGGCCTCCAGGGATCTCTGTTACTCTCACAAGCAAGCCTCAGCAATGCTTGGGCCCCTTATTTATTTCCTTAAGCCATTTTTCAAGAGCCTAGTCATCCCAGGGCAACCTCCTGCACAAAATCCATACAAATATGTTTGTGAAACCATGACATATAAGCAAATTTTAATTAAAATCCATTACAATAAAATATAATTTTGGAAGCCCGACAGAAACTTAATGAACTATAAAACATTCTTCAAAATCCAGGGACATCATGAGACTTTCAAGAAGCTGACTAAAACAGTCAGACATGGGAAAAATCGGATTTCATTTCAGGGGTGGAATTTCACAGGGCAAGGGCTGCAATGGAGAAGACCCTCTTTCTGCTGCCTCCTAACCTTGGAGACCTGGCTGACAGGCTCATGTAGACTGTCTCTGAAGATGGTCCTAACAGAGTTGTGCGTACGTGGTGTGAATGGCTCTTCAGATGCGAGTTGGATCCAGACCCCTGCAGGGCACAGACATCGCAATGCCCAGCCTCTTCCCTAGAGCGGGAGCCTGGAGGCTCGATCCGTTGCTCAAAGGGGATGCTTCACATGCCACCCAAACTCAACCTCCCGCCTCCCACCCTGTGCCACGGGGAGGGGCCCCTCCTTCCTCTCTGCCTTGAAATGGGACTCCCAGCCCAGCTCTGAATTCCGCCCCAGCAGGTGGCTGAACAAATGCACAAGCTGCGTGTGGAAGAATGCCACCTTCCCCCGACGCACAGGCGCAGGGCAAGAAGGTCCTGCTTTTGCGTCCTGCGTGGGCGAGTCAGGAGGCCCCTCCAGGAAAAAGGCAGGCAGGCAGGCAGGCTTCCCCAACCTGGCGCCCTTCCAAAATGCTGGAGCTGCTGGGACGACGGGAAGCGCCAGTCAGCGGATTGAATGGGCCCACTGATTCAGGGGCAGGGGTCTCTCCAACTTGCATGGGAGGGGGTTAGCTTGGAAGGTCCCTCACCTCTGGGTTATAGGGGGCAGGATGAAATCAGGGGGCTCCATCCAGCTGCAGGATTGGTCAAGCTTAGCCCAGTTTAAGCCTTTGGAGGCAGGCAAGCACCTGGAGAGGGGAGGGAGATGAACTGTGTCATCCCTCAGCCTCGCTTCTCCTCCCTGCAGCCCCCCCTCCAGTTAAGCTTTGCAGTAAAGCAGATCTAATGCAAGCCACATGGAAGGCCTGACCCCCACCCTCTCCTAGGCCAAGTGGTTCACATTCCTGCACCCCCAGCTGCCCAGCACCGGCATTCCACGCTTTGTGTTGTCTCGGGGGCAGCTGGCGGAAGGCGATGGTGGTGCCTCCTCCCCTCCCTGTCACAGGGGCAAATGGCCAAGGACTGCCCAGCCAGAAAGGATGCCAGCCGTTTTGCCCCATCTCCCACCTTGTGGGAGGACTCAAACTCTAAAGGGACAGCACTGTCACCCCCCGAGGGGAGGGGAAGGGGCAGGAAGGACAAACATCGGGGCCTTATGTACAGAGTGGGCTCCCTCTTGCTTTTAAAACTCTTTGCCCCGATGCAGGGAAGGGCCCAGGAGGGGTGGGGGGGGGCTCAGTTTGGTACCCAGAAGCCAGAAAAATTAGACAGGCTGGAATTCCCTTTTATGGATTATGGAACAGCGGAGGGAGCATCTGCTTTATTCCGCTACTTGCCCCCCAACTGAGAATTGGCAGGGGGTGTCTGCAAAGCAGAGTTCTCCCCTCGGGAAGTTAGAGGCAGGGGACTGATGTTCGGAGCCCCCTCCCATTTTCCTGGCAGAGGCCCAGGAGGGATGTCTCTGAAGGAGCAGAACTTCAGGACCAAGAAGGCCCTCCTGGCAAGGCGTCCCCACTCTTCCTGCTGCTGGAGAGACCCAGAGCACCCTGGCACCAGCACCCTTTCCAGACCGACAGGGAAAACTTTAAGGCCATTGTAATGTAAAGCCTTTGAAATGGCGACCTGACTCAAGGGCCTTTTCCAAGACTGGCCGTCCACAGGGACTGTTCTTCCTCTGGGCAGGAGAGGATCCAGCAGGCAGCCAGGGGCATTTGCCAAGCCTGGCCCTCCTGCAAGCGCTGCCATTTCCCCTGCACAGATCAGTCCCAAGGGCACTGATGCGGCAGCCTGAGGGCACCCTGAGGCTCTGTCCCCCTCCGTTTGAGGACGGGAGGGTGCCAAGGCAGCCTGCTGCCACGAACCCCGCAGCTTGGTCTCTGGCGGCCAAAGCACGGAGCTCCTGGGGTCCCTTCCCAAAGGGAAGAAGTCGCCCCAGCTGCTGCCAGGAGCTGCTCCCCTGCTGAGGGCTCTTGAGCTGGACCTGGACCTGGCTGTGAAGGGAGGGGGAAGATGGGCAGCCTCCCACCTGCCCAGTGCGCCGCCTCATGCCTCCTCCGGTGGATCCGTGTCTGGATCCCCTCTGAGCACCGGGAGAGCAGCCCTCACCCACAGGAGGGGTGCTGAAGCCCACCTGGCATGGCCACGAGTCTCCTGGGAAGAAAGAGGGCTGCAGGGCACTGGAAGGAGCCACCCAGGAAGGCCCCGGCCCAGCCCTGCCCAGGCTTACCTGAGCTGCGAGGGTGGCCAGGAGGCAGGTGCGGAGCCAGAAGAGGGGGACCATCTTGGGGGGTGCCCTGCTGGCCTTTGGTGGAGCCTCCTGCCTCCTTCTCTCCTCTCCAGGGCAGCCGCTCTGCTTGGGACACGAGCTAAAATAGCCTCGGCCAGGCTGTGACGGACAGCACATGTGTTGGGGCCGGCACAGAGCCTGGGAGAAAGAGGCCGGATGGGCTGGCGCTGGGGGGGGGCAGGGGAATCCAGAGGGGAAGGAGGGCTGGGGTTGCGGTGCTCAGCCGGGGGCGGGGGCTGCCCAAGGCACTGCCCAGCACCCTGAACAAAGTTCCCGCCAAGCCCAGCGAAGGAACTGTCCCATGGGATGGGGGGCTGGGCGATCCTCTCACCCTTCACTTGCTGTTGTGGGTGGATGGGAACAGCTTTCAACCCTGCACAGCAAGAGAAAGGAAGCCGTTGGTCAAACAGACCAGCTACCGACAGAAGGGTTGATCTGCTCCCATTTTGCTCTGGGAACTTGGAACGGCGGCATAGAGTTGGTGCTCTTAAGCTGCTCTCGGCGGCCTTCAGAGATGGGGGCGTTCTCTGGGCAGCAGAGGGGTTGCCAAACCTGAGTCGGGAGAGCCCTTGTCCCCTTGGGGCACGGCGCTGTTCCTTCCTTTCTGCCTGAGCCACTAAAGGGCTCCTGCCACAAGTGCCCCTGAGGTGTGGGGACTGCGATGCCTTGCAGAAAGCGGGTCTCTCCTCTGAAACCCGCCTAATCTCTCTGGCTCTCCACATTCTCAGTTTTCTAGGGCACACTTAAGCCTTCTTCGAGATGAGCTCAGTGTCAGGTGAGTTTGTCAACATGTCCATGCAGTTTTATTGTCAGCATTATGAAAAGCGTTTGCCACTGTCTTTTTCCAGGGTTTTTAAAAACAGTATGAGTTCCCCTGCCAGGCAGGAAGCGCCTCAGAGATGGAGCGCCAGTCGGTAGCCGCTCAAGGGATGGGACGCTGCCCTCCGCTCCCCACAGAGGGCGCCCTGGAAGCCGAGCAGAAGCCGCTGCCACCTGCATTGGCTCCAAGGCAGCTGGCAATTCCGGGGTGGTGGGATCTGGCAGGGCTGCAGCACCAGCTGGGCACAGGGTCCTGCTGCCCGCCTGGGATGGCTGCAGTGCCCAGAGGTCTCTTCCCATGAAATGAGTCAGCTGTGTTGGCAATGAGTCAGCTGTGTTGGCAACCGTTTCCTTGCAGAGGGCTGGCTCTTGGCAAGGGCTGGTGGGAGACCTGCGCTCGGTCCGCAGCTGGTGTGTTAAGATGGCCAGCAAGCACAAGGAGGGGGAGGCCCAGGTCCAGCTGGGTGCGTGGGTGGGTTCTCCCAGGCTTTGAGCATGTGTGAAGGCTCTCCCGAGTGGACTTTGCTTTGGAAGTGGCCAGGGCCCTCTGGGATCTCTTCATCCCCTCTTCTGTGCCTGGCGCTGAGGCTCATCTCTGCTGGCTGCCAGGATTCCATTCAGGATGCTGGAAGTGCGGTTCATGGCCTCTTCCCTAAATCTGCTGCTTCCTCTCTCATGTCTGGGGATTGACGGAAACTGTGATCTGAACACCCCCTACTGCCATCCAGAAGGGATCCCCCGTCTGTTCCAGGCAGGAGCATCTGCAGGGTACGGGCAAAACACTCAAAAGGGTGGCCACTGTGGGGTGCCCCAAACCCCACCTGTTCCTTTGTGGGTTGTGTTGCAGTTGTGGTTGCCATCTCGACTTTTTGACCAATCCTGCGGACACCCCCATTCCAGGAGAACAAGCAAACGTGGAAGTCTAGAGCAGCACGTCACAGCTGGAAACAAACCAAAGTACAGCCTGGTTCAGCCCCTGGGGAAAGCCGTGATATGGCTAGTTTGGTTCTGGCTTGGAATGTTGTCTGAGCCCAAGCATTATGTTTTGTCAGCTATGATTTATGTGAACCCAGCCACTGGTGCTTGTTCAATAATCAGGGTTAAAATAAGCTGTAACACTCGATTGGACCCATTCTACACGAAACTCAATCACCCTGAATATCTCCCCAGCAAGAGAAAAAAAAGAATAAACGCAGGTAGCAATATTTTTCAGAAATCCCAGATACACACGCACTCAACAAGGAGGTTAGTTTCGGTGTCTGGTTATGTATAACCCTTATTCCTCCCCACCCCCCGCCGGAAGGGCTGGTTAGAGAGCTGGCTGAGCACGGGGTTTGGGCTTAGCTCTCACCTGTCCGACTCGGGGGGGGGGCGGGGCGGGCGGGGTCGTCAAGGCGCAGTCCGGAAGGGCTCCGACCAAGGGCGCTCCTCTCTGGAGCACGCGGGCGCTCCCGTTTCCGATCTGCAACCACAGGTGGGGATTTCTACAGCAAGTCGCACGTCGGCTTGGCAGCCCCTGCCGTTTCTTTCCTGCGCGGGACTCGGAGGGAGGGAGAACGGCTTCTCTGGGGCCCAGACCGAGGGAGCTTGCTCGCAGGCACGGACAACGTTGCATCAAACGAGGGGTGTGATTATGTACGGCGGAGCGGGAGCTAGAAGTGGCTTGGAAAGGCTACCTCCAATACGGGACCTACTTTGGGTGGCTCTGAGAATCTTCAAAGTCCTTCCGAGGGTAAACTAGGATCAACGGAGAGCTTGGCCTGCTTTTAGAATGGCGGCTCCGACTGCCTGCCAAATGCAGGATCCGAGGGGCCACGAAGGCACTCCCAGACCCGGTGCCCCGCCTCGCGCACCCATCTGGCTCCAGGGCTCCGGTTGTGCTGCCCTGTGGCCAGCAGGGGGCGCCCCGGCACCGGCAAAGAAGGCGAGACGCCCGTTCCCTCGCCCCGCACGGGTTCCCTGGGTGGAGAAGGAGAAGACCCCTTCACACAACGGGGACGCGCCCGGGCAGCTTTCTTGGTAGCGAGACGGAGGGATTTGCCAGTGCTGCCTTCTGGCATTTTTTCCCACCTCTCAGTCTAGCTGACGTTGCTGGAGGGTACATTTTCACTGGCCCAGATCTGATCAATAAGCCATGTTGTGGCTCCAACACAGCCTGGCTTCTTTACAGGGGCAGATATCCTTCCAGAAAAGGTTCAGATTGCGGGGTGACATCCCCTTGTAACTCACTGGTGGCTACATGGCCTTTGGAGAGCAATGGGCCCCAGAAAGATCCAAGGGGACCAAGTGACTCCTTCAGGATCCAGTGGCATCTACACGTACAGTATGCATGCCTGTGAAAAAGGGGCAGCTTCTTGGTGGCCTCTGGCTGCGTTCCAGCTGTCGCTTCTGATCTTGTCCCGTGGAACCACCAATCTGTCCTGGGTGGCTCCTGGCAACGCCATCTTGTCACCCCTCATAAACCCCTTGCCTTGATGGGAGTCTGAGGTGCAAGAAGGTAACTCAAGATGGACAAGAGGCATATGGGGAGGGCTTCCACGGGGGTCTTCGCAATGTTCCTGGCCCACAGAGACGGTGCGCTTTCCACCGTTCTGAAGGATTGGTTGGAAAGTCCTTCAAGGGACGTGTGTTGCATCCCTAGGCAAGAAAGGGCTTGGTACAGACATTTCCACCCCGTGCTCCAAATCCTGATTCCATTTTTCAGCCACCTGAAGGAAGGGCACTGTACAGGTGTGACAGCCACATAATGTTGTCGCCTCATTTGCTGAATGTTTTTGAGACAGCAGTGAGAAACAGGGAGTTGCTTTAAACACATTATCCATGGAAAAATACTTTCTTTCGTCATCTTGAATTTCCTGCCAATCAGCTGCATCGAGTCACTGAGCCATAGCGAGGGAGGAAAAAATTATGCATCCATCTTTTTTCTGCATCATGAATAATTTCACGGGGTTCTGCCAAGTACAGCCCTTTTCTTTGTTTTTTTCGCCTTGGCCTTCCTCTTCTGGAGGAAGTTGCCCACAGTCCCTGCACCTCTTGCATTTGTCAGACGCCCTCCAAAGATCCTGTTTCTGGCAGTAGCTGGAAAGAAAGCTGGACCTGGCTTGGGCTTCTGGCCTGCAGCAGGGAAGCTCTGCTGATGGATCAAAGCTGGCCCGGGCAGACTTTGTTGCCTGGCACGAAGGCAGGGGCTCCGGTGGCAGAACCCCCCCTTCGTTCTTCATTGCCTCGGGCCCTGGGTGCAAAAAGCTGGGCCTCTGGCCCCAAGTGACCATTCTGAGGAGCTCAGATGCTCCTGGTTTGCATCTGCCCAGAAGCTCCTGGTCCCCCGTTTTTATTGTCTTCAACACATTTAAATGCTGGGGCTGGAGAAGTGGGGGGGGGGGCTTCCACCTTGGCTGCCTTTCTGCCTGGCAGCCCCTTCATCAGCCAGCTCCTGCCTGACCCTAATGTGGTGTGGCAGGAGACAGTCAGCAGATGCTCCCTGCCATTGGCACTCTGGTGAAGTGGGTCAGGCTGGGCTGGCAAGTTGAGAGATGGAGGTGGAGATCATCCTTGACGAAGGGGTGAGTGGGAAGCGGGCATGTTTTCTCTGCCTTGGCCTCTGGCTCAGCTCCTCCCCGAGACGGAGACCCCGCTCACTGGCTTGCTCCCTCCGAGGCACTGCAGGCAGCCCAGCCCTAAAAGCGAGAAGCTGGATGATGCCATTTTCATAAATGTCAAAGGCGACCAAGGACTTGCCAGTCAACCTGCTGGCAGACTAGGGAAGGAAAGGCAGAAGAGGGGGAATGGGATGTGTATGTACACACACACACTCACCACACCTTGCCCTCTGCTTCACACAGCACTGCTACATTTTGGAAGGAAGGAGTGGGAGGGTGCTGCGTGTGGCCTTATGAGAGCACAGAGATGGGCTTGGCCAGGGAAGTCCCCCGACTGGCAGAGGTGCCAGGAGGCCCCCCTGGAGGGCACTAGGTTGGAGAAGTCCACCTGGAGACCCTCATGGTAAGCCCCAGAAGGTGTGCAGGAGCCTAGTGAGGGGGGAGGCGGCCCTGGTGAGTGGGACGGGGGCCCCTTCTCCAAACAGAGGAGGCAGCACCCTGCTACAGCACCTGGGCCACCCATTGGGGCTGGGGGTGGGAAGTGCTTGGCTTGGGCCGATCCTCCAACCTCTAGCAGAAACATGGGGGGGCGCACCCCTCTCCGCTGAACCCCTTCGGCTCTTCCTAGCAGACAGCAGCCCTGCCATTGGATGCAGCGGCAGCAGCGATAAAGGGCACTGAAGCTTGGGATTTTATATAGCAATAAAAGATAATGTCAGCGATAAAGAGTGCAGGCAGCGCCCAGCCCTGGGGAGCAGGAGGGTGGGGAGGGGTGGGGGCGGGAAACGGCTTCCTCCTCCCTGCAGGCAGAGGGGCCAGGAGCAGCTGCAAAAGGGGGCGGGTGGGAAGCCAGAAAGAGGCAAAAGCGCAGGGGGGGGGGCAGGAGAAGGCTGGGGCTCCCTCTGTGCCTTGGCCCTTGGCTGCAGGGCCTGGTAGCTGCCTGGCAGAAGGTGCCCAGGGGCAGCCGGGGGGGGCATCACATCCAACGCCTGTCCAGTAGCCCCCTGCCCACCGACCCAGTCATTCCTGCTTCTGATGGTTGCATAGACCACCTCAGGGCAGAATGTTGGTTAACTCTGTGCCTGGGAATCACGTGCACCAAGGCCGCAGCGCTACAGGAACCCTGGAGTCTTGGGTGTGAACAAAGATGGCTGCAGGTCGAGGCCTTCCGGCAGACCAGCAAGGAGTCCGGCCTGCCAGGGTGCTGCTCACTTGGCAGAGGCCCTGGGAGAGATCCCCCCAGGAGGGCTTCCCAGTGTGTGCTTCGGAAATGCGACCTGGCCCGGTGCCCTCTTCCTCTTGGGCAGACTCTGCAGAGACGTGGACCAGGCCTGGGCTGGTGCATGTGGTGGTGGGGGACGTGCTGGCTTTGTAAGGTGTCCTTCCAAGCACACCTGAGCAAAAAGCCAGAGTGCCACCCGCAGAGAAGGCAGCCATCGCACCCCACGCTGGGGCAGAACCCGCTCGCTCCCCACT